>NW_024429195.1:51213398-51668398 GCF_017639785.1 Mesocricetus auratus | reverse complement strand
TGTGTAATCCCAGGAACTCAGAGGTAGAGGTAGAAGAATCAGAAGTTCAAGGTCATCCTTGGCTACATAGGGAGTCTGAGACCAGCCTGGGCTACATCCTAACACCAAACGGCAACTGAAAAAACTTGTTCTGTGTTCTCTTGCAAATCATGACTTTAGTTAGTAATATGTACTTTATATTTTAAAACGTCTGTAAAAGAGGCTTTGGGGCATATTTTGTCATGAAGAACTGATGAAGGCATGATGTATTAGGCATAGTTACTACTTTGATTTGTTTATTAGAGAAGGTATATTAGAGTTGAAGCATCAACTTGTACCCCCTTGTCTGTAAAATTATCAAGTATCCACAAGCCTGTGGCTTAGCAGGATCATAATCTTGATAATGGGACACATACTTTTACTCTCACAGTTACTGGAATATTGATTTTTCAAGTATGCCTCAGCTTTGCTTAAATCTACAGTTTTGTTCAAGATTCCCCATCCTTCGCTGTAAGTCAGTGGCTCTTAACCTTCCTAATGCTGCTACCCTTTAGTACAGTTTCTCATGTTGTGGTGACCCCACCCCCCATATTTTCACCCAGTTCAGTGGCTGCCTCTTAAGGAACCACTGTCTTAATCAGCAACTGCAACTTATCAGCTATCATCAGAGGTTCAGCAGGAAGGGCCACAGCCGGAGCGGATTTTGTTCCCTCATGCACTGACTGCCTCAAAGCCACTATGGGAAACTTTTTCTAGATCTCTACCCCTCAATAGAACTCAGGATTCAGCCTGAGGTGAAAACCTCCTAGCTCAGAAAGGCGGAATCGCAAGGAGCTAACCTTCTGTCCTTGTTCTCCTGAACAACCCAGGAAACCTTCCTCTCATCTCCCACTTCGGGGCATTCACCACACCTGGCTCCTCCCTACCACTTCCGTTCAACTACTCGCTGACTCAGCCTCCTGACCACCGATTAATTTCATTTACTCAAACAAATGAAACATGTTTTTGCATTGTAAACAAAAGCAGTAGGAAGAAATGTAACACACCTTAAAATAACATTTCACATCTCCTAGCATATCAGATGTTCTGCATATCAGATAATTGCATCACAATTCATAACAATAGCAAAATTTGAGTGTAATTTTATAACTGGGGTTCACCACAACACGAGGAACTGTGTTAAAGTGTCACAGCATTGGGAAGGTTGAGAACCACTACTCCACTGCTAAAAACAAATGGAAGTCAGGCTTCACACTGTGTAAAGACGTTTGTTCACTGTAGAGCGAGGGGACAGCAATTTGATGAACTCAGATGCAGATAAGCAATAGAAAGGGAGAACTTACATCAGTTTCAGTCAAAGTATTTTAACTGGCAAGTTACAATTAATTCCTCAGAATAAATCTACTACTTGGTGTAATAGTACTACATCTTTGTGTACTGCAGAGTCCTAACATAGAAGAGTTACTATAATCTTATTTTTCTTTATTTTTTTTCTTTTATACCTCAAAATTTCCTTTCCGGATGCCCTTTTTTGCATTCCTTTTAAAACCTAAACATTTGTTGGTTCCGGTACTATTTGAGTCTTTTTAATTATTTTATGAGTGGATCAAACGCAAACATATTTCAGCTCTCTGATAGTACAGCAAATTATTTTTAGAAGGCAAATTGAAAATTGACAAAAGAAGTAGGAGCGAGGACAGTATTTTCAGGAGACAAAAACAAAAAAAAAAATAAAAGCAAGAAAGCTGATTCAACTATTAGCATCCACCTGGATGTTTTTGATAAATAATTCACAACTAATTTGCCTGTTTGAAAGATTAAAGATGGATTTGAAGAGCTATTTTCACTCAGCCTACTGGTGTTGATCTAAGTAGTAAAGACAATAATGAAAATTCTCTCTAGAGATTACTACCCTGTAGGAGGAATTTGGGGGGCCGGCATGAGGCCAGATTTTTGTCCAGTATTGCAAAAGCATTTCAAAACTGAGCAACAAAGTGTAGCGACTCTTCCCAATTTCCCTCTTGATGTGCTTGCTGTAAAATTGCTGCCTGTGCTTCCAGCCAAAAGATATTTGCATCTGCCTCTCAAAGATTAAACTGTGTCTGTCAACAAGAAATGGGCACCGGGGAAGCACATTTGATGTTACAAGGCCTTGTGTTTTCTCTTCCTGAGGTGTTATGGGAATGACATTAAATTAACATTCTCCTGCTTTGTGCTAAGCTGTGGAGGGAAGCTTTGCTCAACATTATTCTCAAGAGGTAGGGTGCCTTGATTAACAGAGAAGGACACATAATCAAGAGGAAAGACAGCCTTCTGGTCCAGTCACTCCCTACACACAAAACACACATTTAATCTGAAACCTTGGACTTTAAATAACACACTAACTTCTTTCCACAGATAACTCCTGAAGGGAAACACAGTTTTTACTTCCACTCCCAACTAAGGAACACATACAGTCTCAATCACCGGACACATAAAATATAGAAGTAAATTAATAATACCCTCATAGTTCCTCTTGTATGTCATATGTACATTTATTTGTTTGTCTTAATTTTCATTGTATCTATGGCTGTCTATTTGTTTGTGCATGCTTGAATATGGAAGGCAGAGGACAACGTACCAGAGTTGTTCTTCTCCTGCCACTGTGTAGGTCTTAGGAACCAAGCTTACGTCTTTGGACTTGGCAATAAGTGCTTATACCCACTGGGTCATCTTGTTGGCCCCACATGCACTTTGACACTTTCTAAATGTTACACACTTTAGTGTGTCCTGGTTTCCCAATTTTAAACTATTTTTTTGTATGTTAGAATTATAGGGAAAAGGATAAACACCAAAAGAACCATCACAAATACTTTGTTTTTAGACATAAGAATACAAACACACACACACACATTTATTATAAAATTTGATGTGTCAGTGAAATTTCTTAAAGTTGAATTTAGTATCTTCCCCCGGGAGAAAGACAGAAAAGGCTCCATGGTAGGTGATAGCTACATAATACAAATTCATGAAAATAGTTTAAATGTTTGAATTTCAGAATTGAATGGGTGAGAACTCTTTTGCAGTTTCTTTATAATATTCATAACTAAACGGGATGACAGTATAATGAGAGTATGTGCTTTGAGAGAATGTGGCCAAATGGGAAAGTCCAGATATAAGACTCTATAATTTCCCCAAGAAGAATATTTTTCTATTTTGTGAAGAAGTGAGATTATAAATTTTTATTATCACCTTTAAAAAATTAAATACTAGTCTTAAAAAACTGCTTAAATTTGAATAGCAAGGATGCAACCCATTAACTAGATAATGGAGTTTGAGATCACAATATGGATAGATGGAAAATACATTCAAGGAAGTATCTTTTTGATCTTATTTTGTAAATTATTGTGTTTACTGGCACTAAGTATTTTTTGTAACTTTCAATGTATTTCTTGAACCCTTCAGAAAGTGCTTATATATTGTGGTTTGCTTATTTTTGGGTTGTGGGAACCGAACTTAGGTCATCAGGTTTGGTGGCAAGTGCCTTTACCCACTGAGCTGTCTCACCAACTCTGTGTTTTCTTTTAAAAATATAATACCTTATTAAATTTTAAAGAATTTTATGCATGCATATGATGTATTTTGATCAATTCATTACCCAGTCCTCCCCGTAACTCATCCTGGATCCATTGTCAATCCCTCAACCCCCTTCCCATGTTGTGTCCTCTTTTTCTTTTTAATAACCCATTGAGTCCAACTTATTTGTAGTTCCTTACCAGTGAAAAATTAATCACCATCTCTCTGTTTTCTTCTGATAAAATCTTTGTAGATTTTTTTCTTCTAATATCTCTCCAATTTTCATGTGGGTTTTTTGTTGTTGTTGTTGTTTTTGGCCTAGAGTTTTAGATATATCAAGATAAACGTATCATTTTGGTTTTGTTTAGAAACAGCATCCATTTTTATTTTCCATAATAGTTTCTTCATTCCTGGCTCATTGTTTTTTTCTTTTTATTTATTTTTTTATTTAGAAGAATATCAATATCCTGGCTCATTATTAAACATTGTGCCTCCTTACTTCTTCTATCTATGAATTTACTTACTTGGCTAAAAATAAACTTCCACAGTTCTTCAAATGTTCTTTTAGCTATGTTTGCTTTGGTTGTGCTGAAGGCTGAAGACGGGGCTCGGCACAAGGTTGGTAAGTGCTCTACCATTGACCTACATTCCCAGCCTGTGACCTTTCTCTAGATGTGTATGTGTGACTCACAGTGGCCTCACAATTGGAGCTCTGCCGACTCTGGGACTAGAGCACATTTGTATTCTCTTAACAATCTTTCAGATGTTGGGCATCTACTTATTCCTGAAGAACATCTATAATTTGATTTTAGTTCTTGTTTGGAGATGTTTCTTTTTATCACGATACATTACCATTTTATTACAGTGTAACCCATGATGTGGGTTTTTAGTGCATTACTATTAGTAGAATTAATTTAGTCTGAGAACTTCTTTCTTTAGTATGCTTTCATGATTTCTTCTGGGGTTTTTTGGGTATTTATAAAGTTTGTTATTAAACAAACTTGCAAGCATTTAAAACATCACACACCAAAGTTAACCAGACCCAAAAGTCTAAATCAACTTCTACATAGTTAGGATAGCCATGTAAAATCAAAGCTGAACAATCTCAAACACTGAGAAGCAACTGGAGTTGCTTTGCTTCTATTTTTTTGTTCTCTTTGGGAAGCTCCTGTTGAAGTTTTCTTGACCTAAAACTTCATAATTTTGCAGGTACAGATGCCTCTATATGATTTTGCTTAGTTTTGCCAGTTTTTGTGTAGTATCTTGCTTCTTTTTTAAAGATATATTTATTTATTATGTATACAGTATTCTGTCTGCATATATACCTGCATGCCAGAAGAGGGCACCAGATCTTATTACAGATGGTTGTGAGCCACCATGTGGTACCTGGGAATTGAACTCAGGACCGTTGGAAGAGCAGCCAATGTTCTTAACCTCTGAGCCAACTCTTCAGTCTGATATTTGTTTTTTGGAATATGTTTCCCTTCATAACCCATTGATTTTCAATTTTTTGAATAAACCTACTTTGTGTTTTATGTACATATTGAATCAGAAAATAGGAACTTAGCTCTGGCTCACCTCACCATCTTGATTTAGAAGCCACCAGTACTTATTAAAGAGACAAAACAGAAAGACAGAAACTGTAACTAGAAGCACAAATGCATCATATGCTAAACTAACATGTGATCTTATGTTTTTGTTTTTTAACCTTAAGATGAAAAACCAAATTTTTCTTGTGAGTCTATCAGTTATCTCAAAATTACTGGATACTTGCTTTTAGCTGAAGGAAGAGAAACAGAAATACTTCTCATGATTCAAGCCCATCTCCCCTAAATTTCAGATTCTTTCCAAGATGTGATAAAGGAGAAAAAGTCGAATATCCTGCATCATTGACCTATAGAATCACGTTGCTCTAAAGAAGGGAATTGCACAGTAAATGGTGGCCTTCGATGAGAAGGGGAAGGAGAAAGCAGAAAGCTTGAAAAATGAACATTTGCCATTTCAGAAGCCATGACCAGGTGAAAGACTTTTAAATTATCACCATACTTTTGGATCCTTTCAGGTAGACTGGTAATAGCGATAGCTGTTTCCATGGAAACCTATAAGCTGATGTTAGAGTTTTCCAAATCAGCAGGTATTTACATTGTCAATAGCAAAGATCAAAGGAACAAACTTTCAGTATTAGGTATTCTGAAATTTTTTAACATTTTCTTATATCCTTTCTTGGGCATTGTTCTCCGAAATTATTTTTATTTGCACTTGCTTCTATTTACTGAGAAACAGCTGGTTAATTCCAAGATACACATTCATTAAAAAGTTAAAAATCCATCCTTGAAAGGAGGAAAAGATCTTACAGAAGGGATAGGGGATTACAAATTTCAAATAGGATACATGTGACATGAAAGCAAAAATGGGAAGGCTTATGGGAAGAAGGGAGATGAGCAAGAGAGGGGGGAAGGAAGGGGGCAACAAGAGTAAAATGCATGCCAGATGTCAATGTTCTCTCTCTCTCTCTCTCTCTCTCTCTCTCTCTCTCTCTCTCTCTCTCTCTCTCTCTCTCTCTCCTTCCTTTCTTCCTTCCTTTTATTTATCTTCCTGCCTTTCTTCATCCCTTTGAGGGTTTAGGTGATGACTGACATGACACCTGAAGGAAGTCAGTGTCAAACCCAGGTGAAGCTTGTAACACTTAGAGCTACTCTATGATCCTAAAATGAGTAATAGCTTTATACATAAGGCTGATATTGGCATAGTGAGTGAAGATGGACAGATGGCTCAGAGGTTAAGAGTGCTGGCTGTTATGGGATTCCCCCCTAGGTCCCATTGCTGCTTTAGCCCCCAAATAACACAAGAGACAATATATTAATTATAATGCTGTTGAATGTTTATGGTTTCTTATTGGCTAGCTCTGACTTAATTATTAACCCATCATTACTAATATGTAGTTTTATAAAGATTTATCTTTCCGAGGACACCATCCTGATGTGTCCTCTCCTCCTGGGATCACATGGCAACTCTCTACTCTTGACTACATTTCCCAGAATCTTCCTCGACTCTTAGTCCCACTTATCTTGCTTCCCTACTGGCCAACAGTGCTTTATTTATCAACCAATAGGACAACATATACACAGAAGGACTTCCTCTATCAGCTGGCTGCTCAGTTCCCGGAACTTAGGTCAAGTGACAGTCCCAGAGGATCCAATATGTTTTTCTGGCCTCTGCAGACACCCATGTAAGTGTCAGACATACACAACCACAGAGAGACACATGTGCATAAATAAAAAGAAGTATTTTTATGCAGTGGTTCTCAACCTTCCTAATGCTGTAAACCTTTAGCACAGTTCCTCGTGTTGTGGTTAGACACCCCTACCATAAAATTATTTTTGTTGCTACTTCATAACTATAATTTTTCTACTGTCACAAGCCATAATGTAAATATCTGATATGCAACCCCTGTGGCAGCAGCAACCCACAGGTTGAGAACTGCTGATTTAAAGACTGGTATGTTATTTTATTATTATTTTTTAAACAGTGCTGAATTTGAGCCCAAAGTCATGTTTATACATGTTAGACAAGTTCTCTACTACCAAGTCACACCTCCAGTCCTAGCTAAATGCATTTTTCTCCATATTCAACAAATTAAACCCCCTAAAAATAGAATCATTCTTAGCAGATGAAAAGATGACTTACTACCTGATTAGTTTTCAAGTGATAACTGACTTAAGTCAGTGTCATAGACTGCATTGAGTAACCCATTCGAAGTCCTAGCAATGTGTCCCAGAAAGATAATCCTTGGTAGAATGGGTAAAGCCATGCAATGAAGTATAAAACCCAAAATCCTCTTCTATGACCTTCCCAAGGTCACACACTTCATGGCAAGCATTTCTTAGCTTCCAGGGCACAGCACCTTCTAAAGTATTCTAGGGAATGTTACCATTTCCTGTCCTAATACAATTGTGACAGAGCTTGATGGGTTATCAGGAGGGTGGGGGCGATAATTTGCTATGGTTGTCAATTTCTTCCTGTTAAGATGCCGCGTAGAACAGAAAGTCTGCCGCGTAGAACAGAAAGTCAAAGTTTTATTATGTTGAAAGTAGCATAGTAACACATAACTGTAGGGGAGGGAGAGGTGGCTCAGATAAAGTGTTCACATACACATAAATACATACATACAATATATAGAAGCAAACCAGTTAACGCCACAATTGTTCATGCCTAGGTGCTTTTTGGATGGTGATTTCATGATCATATACACTTTCTACAGTTAGTGAAATGGAATCAAGGGTCAGAGTGAATTTGAATGTTGTTTTTGATAAGGTTGGGTGAAAAAAATCCATGATCACAGCCAAAATTACTACTCCCATATGACCTTTGGTAGTAGTAACATAACCCACCACATATGGGTAATGCATGTTTGACAGCAGAAGTCCAGGCTCCCGGTAGGGCAAGACTATGGTCCATTGGACCCCTGCTGATGTTCTATTATGGCTAAGATTTCATTGCTTAAAGAGTATCAACAGGTTTTTTTTTTTAATACCTCACATTACTGCAGAAACATTCATCATTTTAGCTGCTGGTTTTTTTTTTCCTGTTGTTCTTTTCAGTAAACATTTTAAGAAGACAGATTTTATTCTGGCTGCCACCATGGTCACCTGATGAATCAGGGTGCAGGAAGAAAGGCGAGACATAAAGAATGTTTAATCAGTGGTGATTTAAAGAAGGGACACGTTTGAGGGAATTAACGAAATCAGCATGCTGGTTGCTCCAGGCTGAATTTTCTTGCTGGTGGGACTAAATGGAAATCAGCATCCAAAGCTTTCAGGTCCAATTCACGCTGACTACGTAAAAAGCCTGCCAGGATGAAGGGCTGAGTCACTCCTGATGCCAGCTACAGCTGTGTGTTTCATATTTATGATGTATTTCTTGATTCCAGTGTTAAGAAATCACCCCTCTGCCGGAGCTGTATTCTTAGCTCTCGTCCTCCATCTCTCTTCCTTTCCCCACTTCATTCCTAGGAACTGATTGCAAGGCGGTTAAAGCATGATCGTGTCACGGGAGGTTCAAAGATGTCCTAATTTAGCCTGATGTCAGTGTTCCGAGGGAAATATTCTGAAGAGGAATCAATCAATGAGTGACAATTCTTTTGCCTCACAGAGCCATCAAGCATAAGTGAGCTAAGTGAAGTGCTTAAAACTATTATGGCAATGAATTTGGAAAAATAAATAACATTAAAGTATAGGTTTAGTGTCGTGGGAGATTTGATTTAACTGCTATGTATGGGGTGGGAGGTACAGGAGTTTACAGAGCGAAAGTTCAGTGTGTTCCAAAGGCACAGTGCTGCAAATGCCAACTGAAATCATTAGAGTCATGGTGGCCATGGCCAAGGGGAGAAGATTCGGTTCTTTCTTACACCAGTCGTATGCTATCTGAATCAACACCCATAGTTCAAAGATGCAGAGATGTGGTGATATTCTGTTTGTGATCTGACAAATAAAGCATGCCTGAAGATCAGAGTGCAGAGTTAAGCCTCTAGTTAGCCTTATATGTCAGGCAGTGGTGGCACAAACCTTCAATCCCAGCATTCAGGAGACAGAGGCAGAGGCAGAGGCAGAGGCAGAGGGATCTCTTTGAGTTCAAGGCTACTCTGGGCTACATGAAACTGAATCAGTTGAAAAGAGAAACAGAGTCAAGCAGTGATGACTCACAACTTTGATCCCAGTACTTGGGAGTCACATGCCTTTAACTCCAGCACTAGGAAGGTGGAGACAGGAAGGGATGGACATGCCTGGGCTGAGAGAGGACCATAAGGTGGGAGGAAACAGGAGCTCATTGCATTAAGTCTGAGGATTTGTGGAAACAGGATCTTGCCCATGTTGGTCTGAGGATTTGGTATAGGTATAAGTTCTCTCTAGTTTCTGGCTCCTTTGCTTCTCTGATCTTTCAGCATTTACCTTGATATCTGACTCTGGGTTTTTATAATTAAGAACAATCAGAATTCTTGCGACACAGATATTCACATAATAAATATTCCTGGTTAGTTGTCTTGGTAACTTATATGTCACATTTAATTTTTATCAAGTGTTACAACCCTCAGCATTTCCCCCATGAATTTGTAGGGTTACGTATTCGTGGAGAAATGAGCAGTAACTTATGAAAAGAGCCAGTAACAGAAGAACCAGCCTGTGAAAATTCAACCACAGATTACAAATGGGCATCGCTTCATGACCAAATGTTTTCAGGTTAACAGTGAGTACAATTCTGGTGGAAGACACCAGGCGTTGGTGGCACACGCTTTTAATCCCAGCACTTGGGAGGCAGAGGGAGGTGGGTCTCTGTGAGTTCGAGGCCATCCTGGTCTACAGAGCAAGTTCAAGGACAGCCTCCAAAACAATACAGAGAAACCCTGTCTCAGGAATAGAGGGATGGTTCAACATATGAAAATCCATCAATATAATCCACCATATAAATAAGCTGAAAAACAAAAGTCACATGATCATTTCACTAGATGATGAAAAAGCCTTTGACTAAATCCAACACCCTTTCATGATAAAGGTCTTGGAGAGATCCGGAATAACAGGAGCATATCTAAACATAATAAAAGCTATATACAGCAAACCAACAGCCAGCATCAAACTCAATGGACAGAAACTCAACATGATTCCTCTAAAATCAGGAACCAGACAAGGCTATCCACTCTCTCCATACCTCTTCAATATTATACTTGAAGTTATAGTTAGAGCAATAAGACAACAAAAGGAGATCAAGGGGATACAAATTGGAAAGGAAGAGGTCAAAGTTTCACTTTTTGAAGATGATATGATAGTTTACATAGTGAAACTCTACCAGGGAACTACTACAGCTGATAAATGCCTTCATCAAAGTGGCAGGATACAAGATCAACTCAAGAAAATCAGTAGCCCTACTATACACAGATGATAAAAGGGCTGAGAAAGAAATCAGAGAAACATCATCCTTTACAATTGCCACAAACAACATAAAATATCTTGGGGTAACGCTAACCAAACAAGTGAAAGACCTGTATCGCAAGAACTTTAAGGAAAGAAATTAAAGAAGACACCAGAAAATGGAAAGATCTCCCATGCTCTTGGATAGGTAGGACCTACATGGTAAAAATGGCAATCTTGCTAAAAGCAATCTACAGATTCAACGCAATCCCCATTAAAATCCCAGCACAATTGTTCACAGACCTTGAAAGAACAACTCTCAACTTTATATAGAAAAATAAAAGACCCAGGATAGCCAAGACATCCCTGCTCAACAAGGCAACATCCGGAGGCATCAGCATCCCTGACTTCAAGCTCTTTTACAGAGCTATAGTCCTGAAAACAGCTTGGTACTGGCACTAAAATAGACAGATAGACCAATGGAACCAAATTGAACACCCCAATATTAACCTGTACACATATGAACACCTGATCTTTGACAAAGATGCTAAAATTATATAATGGGAAAAAGAAAGCAACTTCAACAAATAGTGCTGGCATAACTGGATGCTGATATGTAGAAGACTGAAGATAGATCCATGGCTATCACCAAGCACAAAACTTAAGTCCAAATGGACCAAAGACCTCAACATAAATCCAGCCACACTGAACCTCTTAGAAGAGAAAGTGGGAGGTATCCTTGAACGAATTGGTACAGGAGACTGCTTCCTGAACATAACTCCAGTAACATAAACACTGAGATAGACAATTAATAAACGGGACCTCCTGAAACTGAGAATCTTCTGTAAGGCAAAGGACACAGTCAATAAGATATAAAGGCAACCTACAGATTGGGAAAAGAAAATCATTAACCCCATATCTGACAGAGGGCTCATCTCCGAAATTTACAAAGAACTCTAGAACCAAGTCTCCAAAGGATCCAAATAAAAAGAGGGGCACAGAACTAAATAGAAAATTCTCAGTAGAGGAGTCTAAAATGGCTAAGAGACAGGCAAGAAAGTGCTCCACATCCCTAGCCATCAGGAAAATGCAAATCAAAACAACTCTGAGATACCAGCTCACTCATGTCAGAATAGCTAAAATAAAAAACACCAATGACAGTTTATGTTGGAGAGGATGTGGAGAAAGGGAAACACTCCTCCACTGCTGGTGGGAGTGCCAACTCTTACAGCCATTTTAGAATTCCTTTTGGAGATTTGTTAGGAAAATGGGAATCAGGCTACCACAAGATCCAGCAATTTCACTCTTAGGCACATACCCAAAAGATGCACATTCATACAACAAAGATGTCTGTTCCACTATATTCATAGCAGCATTATTTGTAATAGCCAGAACCTAGAAGCAACCTAGATGTCCCTCAACTGAAGAGTGGATAGAGAAAATATGATACATTTACACAATGGAGTACTATTCAGTGGGAAAAAAAGCAATGGAATCTTGAAATTTGCAGGCAAATGGATAGTACCAGAAGAAACCATTTTGTGTGAGGTAACCCAGTCACAAAAAGAGAAACACAGTATGTACTCACTCATTTATGGATTTTAGACATGAATCAGGAGAGTGCCAGCATATGATCCCCCTGCAAAAGGGTCTGGGAAACAGAACCTTCATCTAGTGGCTGATGGAAGCAGATGCAGACACCCACAACTAAACACTGAACTGAACTACTGGAATCCAGTGATAAATAGGGAGGACTCCTGAGCAAAGGGGTCAAGACTGGGCTGGTTTAACACACAGAAACAGCTGACCTGAACAAGAGGGAGCTCTTGTTTCCCAGACCGAGAGCTCGGAGGCAAGCATGGGTCTGATCCAGACCCCCTGAATATGGGTGTCAGTGAGGAGGCCTAGGCAATCTATAGAGCCTTGGGTAGTAGATCAGTGTTTATCTCTGGCATACAAATGGACTTTGGGTGCCTGTGCCACAATGAGGGATGCTCTCTCAGCTTGGACTTGGGGGAGAACCTAGGCTCTGCCCTGAATGAAATGACAGACTCTGAAGATCCTGCATGGAGGGCCTCACCTTCCCTGTGGATCAGAGTGCGGATTGGGTGGGGGCTTGGAGGCCTGGTTGGGGGACAGGGGAGCAGGGGAGGGAGAGGGAGCTGGTCTTGATATGTGAAGTAAGCTTGTTTCTAATTTAAATAAAAAAGATGTGGAGTTTCATGACATATTTCTATACATGGAGAGTTTTTCTTGAGAGGAATTCACTTTGTTTTTAATTTCTTATTAGTTCATAAAGAATTGTTCCTTTACAGCGTTTTCCAACATATATGTTTGTCATGTCTCTTTCAGCCTCTTCTTCCGTGTTTTCCCACCTTGCACTCTCTCACCCCAGTAACCTCCTGTCTACTTTCACTTGCATGTGACCTACTGCCTTCTGATACTTCTTATTTCTTCCTTGTGGACTCCTACCGATACCTGTTCTCAAAACCCATTATTTAAGTACACCGAAGATGAAAAGTTAGGATTTTGCATATGAGAGAGAAGTGCAATTTTTGACTGAGCCTAGAAATGCAATTTTTGTGTCACTGTGATGCTTTTAGAGAGAGAATACATGAAGGGGGGGAGAGTCTGAAGAAACAAAGGTAATGGTACATCTGCTTTTTGGTAGTCTGAGGTGTACACAGAATGTGTAAGCAGCTATGTCAAGCAGGCATCACTTCTCTTTTTCTAGGATCTCTCTTTGTCTACCACTGAAAGGTGGTGTCCACACTGGGCAAGGTCTTCCCTCTTAGTTAACCTTTCCTGAGATTATCCTTGCAGACCAGCACAGAGACAAGTTTCTTGGTGGACTCCAGACCCAATCAAATAGACAGTCAAGATCAGTTATCGCAGCAGGGGACTGGGTATAATGAATACATGGGAATGCATACTAGAAGCATATGAGCATGTAAATTACCCTGTAAATGTATACATGTAAGAATTAAAGAATGGGTACCATTCTGTGTAGTTGTCATGGAAAATTTTAAAGATAAAAAATTAAAGGGTTTTATTGGTAACCAGGAAAATCCAACTTGGTAGCAGATGTACCCACAGAAAATATGGGAAGTGGGTGCTACTTCTGTAATATTTTTCGGTGTTCCTGTGAATTCTCTTCTCAGATTTCTGGTGTTTAAAGTAAATTTCAAAACTGTGGTTGTTTTACAGTAGCAGTCATGACTGTGACACTTCAAATCCTCAGCATGTAGTATGCTTGAGTTGTCTCCCAACAGTCAGTTGATTTCATTTTGTACGTTGCTTGTTTTTGATTGCTTGTTTTCATGTAAGAACAGTGAAAGAGGTACACCAGCAATGGTTCTCAACCTGTGGGCCATGGCCCCTGGCAGGTGCAATGACCCTTTCAGAGGGGTCACCTAAAGCCATGACAAAACAGATATTTACATAGTGATTCATAACAGTAGCAAAATTACAGTTATGAAATAGCAATGAAGATAATCTTATGGTTGGGGATTACCACAGCATGAGGAACTGCATTAAAGGGTTACAGCCGTAGGGAGGTTGAGGACCACTGCTTCATTGCTCAGAGTTCAGCTTCTTAGTCCCACCAAACCCTTGTGTACTGGACTTCACTCTTCCCATTCTGCAGATAGAGAAGTATAGGCTTAAAGAAACCAAGGTTACTAGGATACCTCTTCCTTTTGTCATTATTCATACTTAAAAATGTTGCTAAGTTGTTGTCAGGGTCTCACCCAGCCTCCCTAATAGGTATTTGATATTTCTTCACTCGAGCACTGTTCTGTGTGCTTAGATGAAGTCTTCCCATGTCCTGCTTTTCTGAAGGAAAGTGATCTTCAGAGTTCTCTACCGGTGGTTGCTCTAAGCAATTAGGATAATTGTTATCATTGCCACCACCATTATCACTGGTAATATCACACTGTCAAGTTTACTCAGATACCCATAAAACATTTAGAAAAGCCCTCACCAGACAATTAAAAAAATCTTACAAGCAGAAGTGCGTCCATGTGCCAGAATCTTCATGGTTCAGGAAGGCAAATGTTTATTCCTCAAACGTTCTCTCATCTCACGTATATTTACTGACATTCAAATTTCGGTGAGGGGAAGTGAGATCTTCCATGCCCTAAAAGAGCTAAAACTTAAAGGATGCATACTTTTTCTTAAGAGAAAATTTTAATGAATAAAATCAACCCCAAGGTACAAATTGAAGTGCTGATTCAATTAGAATAGAGAAATGGAGTCAATTTCTGAGTGAAGATTAGCAGATGAAGGGCCCCAGAGAAGCGGGAGGATGAGAAGCACAGGTAACCATAGTGTGCAGTTTCATGCCATTGCTTAAAAGCATCCTTTGGAAGGCTCCTCACATGCACAATCCATCTTCCCACCTCTCTAAGAAGAGAAGGCAGCCTTTTCCTTCATTCTGAAATGATAGATCTGACTTTCTTCAGAAGCTTCCTGCTCTAGATTTGTCATGTAGTTCCTCACTTGTTGACATATATTCCATCATGTTTGTCTTTATTAATGATTTTAAATTATAAATGCCTGAGACCAAGATCTAGCCATATTGCTTACTATAGCGGATTGCAATTGGTCTATAACCTTCGAAACAAATCACAAATATTATCTGATGTGGTTTGTGAAAATTAGGAGGGTTTGCCTCAAAAAGGTTGAGATGTAATACTGTCATTCAAACCTCCTTGGAGAAAAGGCGCTGGCTACAAAAGAAAAAAGAATCAAGAAAATTGCAAGAAGAAAGAGGCTGCGAAAGATCCCAGATGGTTTAGACAAGTGTTTTTGTGACCCAGATTCCTTGTGAGCAAGAGACACAGGATTTTAAAAATTACTTTAAACTCTTGAGCTGACAAGATATGGATAGACTTTGCCTATAGGCAGCATCTTCTGTTCTCAGGACATTTGATGTTGATATTTTGTGTATTACTTCCTGAATAGTGAACAATTCTGTTTATTCTTTTAACATTCTCTTTCCTGGTGATCAATTCTAGTTCTTTTTTTTAAATCTGGAATGTCCCTGAATGAAAGTCACCTGAACAAAGCAAGAAATGATATTTTGAGTAAAATGTATTAAAAGAATGTTTCTATGTTCTTGAAAGCCCAGTGACATCTTGGTGGAAGAACAGCCTTAGATGGCTGACAAACTCCTGGGGTTGTATCTGTCTGATACAGTCAGAGGAACTAAGGTACCAATGTGGTCACATCAGAAAGGAGAGGGTTAATGAGAGTGACGAAGCAAGATGGTTTGTTATTGAGGCCTTTCCAATGTTATGAATTTGTCAAAGCACAGTATAAGTAATGGTCCTACATATGACTTGCAAGGAAAACCCACATAGACTATATTAACTTTGACAAAAACTACATAGTGGTCTTGGTTTGAAGCATCCTGGCCACCCTTTCTTCATTTCCTTTTTTCTTTCTTCTCCATTCATTCTACTTTTTTCAGACTAGTATTTTTCAGATTAGTTTTGTATTAATTAACATTAGTATTGATCTTTGATGATGAAAGAGGTAAATGGTTCAATGCCATTTAAATGAAATATCAGTGCAAAAATGCATGGATTTCAACTTAATTCGTTGCCATTTGGTACATTTTAGAGGACAGAGGTGTATAATCACTTTGAATTAATCACCTTACTGTAAATATGGTCTGTTTCATTGACTTGGGAGTAGAAGGTATGTTTTTAGGGATTTATGCCCAATATAATACCTGACCCTTTCCTAGTTTTCAGCCTTATTTTAAATTAGAAATTAGCTTATTGACTATTTCATGGACCAAGATTATAGCTTAATTAATAAACTCAAGAAAAGAACAGGAGCTTATGTAATTGACTAAAACATCAGTTAGCATCACAGAATTTAGCACAGAATGTGGAGATCAAATTATATGGTGAGTCTGAAATGCAGGCATGAGAATAAGTGACATGTGACAAGGAGTATAATTGGCTAAGGTTCACAAGTATTTTTGATCACACAACAAGAAAAAAAGAGACGAGAGCCGGGTGTTGGTGGCGCACACTTTTAATCCCAGCACTCGGGAGGCAGAGGCAGGCGGATCTCTGTGAGTTCGAGGCCAGCCTGGTCTACAGAGCGAGTTCCAGGACAGCCTCCAAAGCCACAGAGAAACCCTGTCTCGAAAAACCAAAAAAAAAAAAAAAAAGAGAGAGAGATGAGAGAAGATAAAAATCTATAATGTCATTTGGACCATCTATAGAATAAAATTTCTTTTGAAAGGAATATTCTATTAAGACTCAGGAAGATAAATTCATGACTTGAAACAGCTGTGGTTTATTCCTAGAAGATCCCATGAATTTATTAGTATTCATCACATCTGAAAACCCAGAACTTAATTACACAAAATTATTACAAAGAGAAAACTTGTGGTTTTGCTTTCTATCAGTGAAAGAAAAAATAAGTGCTTGGATGGATAGTTTTAGGATCTTCCACAAAATGAAGTAGACACAGCCTTTTCTCCATATTCTTAGATTGTTCCAGTACCAGCCTCTACCTTTGTATGGAGAAAATACATGAGAGGAAAATACAAGAGTGAAGATGGTCTACAGTAGTGGTTATCAACCTATGGGTTCACGACCCCTTTGAGGAGTCATACAACCCTTTCATAAGGGTTGCCCAAGAACACCCTGAATATCAGATATTTACATTACGAATCCTAAGAGTAGCAAAATTGCAGTTATGAAGTAGCAACAAAAATATTTCATGTCTAGGCATCACCACAACATGAGGGTCATGGCACTAGGATGGCTGGGAACCACTGGTCTACAGTCTTCACCCCCTACAGCTGACACAGTATTTTCTTCATAGTACTAAAGCTGCTCTCAGACCAAATCTATATTTACCATGAATCTTAACGATGAAATTATTTCCATATTACCTGTTCTTCAATAAAGGAAAGGAGCATGAATCATCAAACTTATTTCATTTAAACTTCACAGTTCAATAAGAAAGAAAGCTCGTGAACTAGATGTCTCACACTTCGCTAAATCAACGGTGAACAAACGCAGGGAGGGGCAGGGCCGCTGGAGCTGTTCATGGTCCTGACCCCTTCGCTCCAGTTTTACCCTCTTGCTGCTTTCTCTGCATTTCCTTTTTAAATAGCAACCGTCTTCATTTTAGCGTCCAGAACACCCTAACTCTTCGCATAGACAAGTACAGTTTTCTCTTTCTCTCAACCTGCTACCGTACAAGATAGGAGGGAGCCTAGACCCCCCACTATTTGATTTAAGAATATGTAATGTATTGAGAACCTTGGAGAAATTCAAGACAATTCTCTTTTCTCCGGAGGATACAGCAATTTATTTCCATCCTATATTTATTTGTCAAGCTCAGCTTCTTGGTTATAAAAACCATTCATGATTTATTACTGTCAAACCACAAACTTTCAGCATGATTAGTTAGAAGATGAGGCTTTTATAGCAATAGCATAGCCAACGCTTGTCACACATATGCTCTGAATCTATAGTAAATCCTGACAAAAGCCAAACCCGTTGAATATTAGCATAACTTACTGACTACCCAAAGGGTTTGCTACAATGTTTTATTTTTAAAGTAGAGCACATATAAGAACAATGTCCTGTTACATAAGAGCATCTGATTATCCAAGAGAAATTAGTATCAATCATTTATAAATTTTATATATGTATTTCATTTATAAAGTTTGTTTATTTGAGACAGGATTTCATATACTTCAGGCTGACCTTGAACTCAATTATGTAGCTGAGGCTAACTTAAAAATAATAATTACTTTTTTAACTTAAAAATTAGGTTTCATGGTGGCATTTTTTATTCATTAAACAAAATCTGTGTTTCTCATTTACCTCTCCCTTCTTCCTCATTCCTTCTCCCCCTGTTTGCACTCTCCCAAGCCCAGTAGCTGAGGATAGCTTTGAACATCCTGCCTCCACCTCCCTAGTGCTGGGATTGCAGACCCAAAGTGCCAGACTTAGCTTCATAACTCTTGGAGTAATAAATTCTCAAAACCACTGATGTTCATGTAATAGATATGGTGGTCCCTGATCAGACATTACTTTTTTAATTCTGAAATTTACATTATTATTAAAATACTATAAATCATGAGGCTGATTTTCCAAAAGCATTTTTAAAACCCAGTAAATTGAATCTTAAACAATGCGCCCTCTGACCTGCTTCGTATTCAAAACCCAAAACTGAAATTCTGCCACCCACGCTGCAGCCTATTGATTTGAGAACTACAGCTGCAGAAATTAAACTGTATTGTTAGCACAGAGCTTTCAGCTGAGGAAGCAATTTCAAATTGGTTTCTTCTCTAGCCCAGCTTAGTATTAAGTAAATATGTGCTTGTAAGTATCTTGGGCAGATTATTACCCAAAGTGGTATGTGCAACTTTGCAGGTGCAGCTCCCATGAACTAAAAGCCACTTTGGAGAGGCACCTTCCTACCCAGTGGGTAAAGGTTATTATGACACTGGATGCACAGTTATCCCCTGAGCCCCCGGAATGCATCAAAGTTAGGTTCCTTTTTGATGCCTAAAATACTTTCATATTTGGTGCTCTAGATGATGACTATATAGCAATGAAATGGACACAGTCCCTGTCCCCAATGGGCACCTGGTCCAAAAGGAAGACAGAGGCAGGCATCAAAACAACATGGGATGCACATGAGATTTCTGTGGTGTGTGATGAAAATCTTCTCCCCTCTCTGTCTCTGTGTCACTGTCTCTGTCTCTATGTCTCTGTCTGTCTCTCTGTCTCTCTGTCTCTTTGTCTCTCTCTCCCTCTCTCTCTCTGTCTCTGTCTCTCTGTCTCTGTCTCTGTCTCTGTCTCTCTCTGTCTCTGTCTCTGTCTCTGTCTCTGTCTCTCTCTCTCTCTCTCTCTCTCTCTCTCTCTCTCTCTCTCTCTCTCTGTGTGTGTGTAGCAGGGGTAATTTTAGGAAGGGGAAGGTATCCCAGAGGAAATCAAGTAGCGATTGATGGGAACAAGGTCTTTGCTTTATTTTTTTAATAGCAGGTTCAATTTCCTGGTTCAAGAAATAGCTCCTATTCTCTAAAAATAATAAAATAATGTTCCTCCTGCTGGCATAAACAGTAACTGAAGTGGCGGAAATAATAACCCATCATTTTAAGGACATTCTGAAAGATGAGAGGAAAGATGATGAATAGAAGAATAATATGTAGAGCTGTGCATTTTTAGTAAAAAATTTAAGTCAAAATATCACATATTTAGATTTCAGATCTATAGACAGATATTTTGGAATGTATTAAAAATAAAAAACAATGTCTTTTCATGAATGCCTTATCTCCTTTAGAATATCTTTCCTTTCAAAGTTACACTTTGAAATAGGAAGAAGAAAACATGTAGAAATTTGTCTCAGAAATCGATAAAACCTGGCTTAGTTTGATAGCGTGTCAATTTAAGTTTACATCTGAATTCAATCAGACTTGGTTTCTTCATAGAGGAAACCACAGCAGCTATTCTAAACAAAGGTAAATTTCTACCCAAAAACCCTTAAGATGTGAAATTACCCACTGTGATGCATGTTTGTCATAAAGAGATGATGCTGAGGTTTTTGAGTGGCTCTGTTTGTAAAAACCATTTCTGTTAACCAGTGTGTGGTGTGTACTGTATCTATGAAAAGCGATCATCTGCATCTTTACCACGTGCTTAAAAGAAAGGAAAAGCCAATGTGGATGACCCTGGTTACGGGTCACATAGTTTTGAGGAACTGTACTAGAGAAGCAAATCTAAAAATTGGGAAGTGGGGGAGAAGAAAGTCACTATGCTGTCACAAGCCAGAAACAACACTGTGAAGGGCAGTGAGACTCAGGTGCATCTACATCTCCTAAAAACAAACAAGCAAGCAAACAAACAAAACCCCCAAAGGTGAAGCTGTCAGATATACTTGTCTGTAATACAATGTATACTCCCTCCCCACATAACAAGTACAGTGTATCTACTCTCCCAACCATGACAAATCATGGCTATTTTGCAATTGTGTGTAGTACAGTAATATCCACCCTCCCCATCATAACTAATGGTTATTCTGCAATTATCATTGGTCATAATGATATTCTTGTATCATTTCATGACATCGCCAGCCAACCTGACACTAAGCTCTATCAGCTTCTTTCATGGAATAGAAATCATTGGATGTGTCATTATTTTACCCATTTCTAAGAAAGCAAACACATGAACTGTGATTTTCTTTCTATTTTAGCCATGCTTAGATTCTACTGTGAAATCATGTACTTTCTTAATAGCCCTTATTTTACCAAAGAACAAGCTAAAGATAAGGGCTAGGAGTTCAAGTCATCCTCCTGTGTAAGACATTTAATTGACTTGAAGTTTCTTTATCCATAATAAGAATATGTCTATTTCAAAAGACTGTTATGCAAATGAATTATTAGAAGTGATATTGAATTCCTCAGAATGGAACAGATACTCCTTGAAAGCTAACTATCAAAAATCTTCTCCAAATCAGCCTCCAGTGAAAGTGTGGTCCAACTCTAGATATCCCTTATGTGGAAGGAATTGGCAATAGGGTGGGAGGCCGGGGGGGATGGGGGTGCGGGAGGAGGCGAGGGAGAGGGAACTGGGATTGACATGTAAAACAAGCTATTTAAAATTAAAATAAAAAAATAAAAAAAGAAAGTGTGGTCCAAGATATGCTCGAGGACATTAGGAGCTATTTGCATTTTCTTCCTACAAATATCATGGTAGTGGTGGTGAGTAGTTGAAGAAGATGGGGACAATGGAGCACTCCATTACTAAGAGATGACCGTCTTGGAGGGTAACTTTGTATTTGTATGCCACTCACCTCCCCACCCAGTATTCATTTCTCTGGTGAGATGTCATGGATTTGAGTGGTACTGCCTTAACATGTAGCTCCATGGACGAGTGTTGCACACAGAACTGGAGTCAAGCATCCCTTCAGATGTGCTTTCCTGTAGAGGAGGTTTGGTTGTGATCTTGAGGTGAGCCATATACTCACTCACTCTGGACTTATGCATCAAAACTTGAAGCTGCTAATACCCACCTTTCCAACTATGAGAGTGTAAGAGATAACACAACATGGTATGAACACACTTGAGAGATGGTGAGAGGCGGTATCCTGATGATATCCCTCTAGTCCATGTTGAAACTATTTTGATTCTATAAGTTTGTTTTCTTGTTTGCTTGTGCGTGCGTGTGTGCGTGCATGCATGTGTGTGTGTGTGTGTGTGTGTGTGTGTGTGTGTGTACTAATAGTTTCAGCTCCTTTATTCTTTTGAGCCCGTTTGGGTTGGGCTATATGTCACTTGAAACCCCAAATATCTGAGTGACTCTGAACAAGACATCAAGTCCTTGCTTGAAAGACTTGACTATTGAGAAGAAACTGTACAGCTCATTTCCTTACTAATTCTCTTCATGGGGCTTCAAGACCACCAAAGGCAGTTTAGGAAAACAGACACAGTTGAAAATAGCCATATAACTTCCTTGATTCACAGTGTGTATATGGCTTATACCTATAACATGTCTGATCATGTCTGGCTTATCTTTGTAGATAGTCATTCAACAATCAAAAGCCACACCATAGGGGCTTCATATATACCCCCTCACTACATTTCTTGGTAGAATTAGTAAATGTCAGCTCATAAGTAGAATAACTCAGGGCCTGAGCCATCTCAGTACACATCAGAAGAATTCAAGGTTAAGGAAAATAGGTTGTATTGGATATAGGTTAGACATACTTGGAACTAGTTCTACTTCATCAACTTTATTCTACATCTTATATGCAAATCAAAGTGCAGAGCAGGTTCACATTCTTTAGTCTGGCATTTAAGTCTTTCTACTTTCTGGTGCCAGACCTTCTAGTAGCATCCCACCTCCCTCTTTTCTTGTGCTAATCAACTGTCAGGCAGCCCCTGCACCATCATCTCTTCAGCATACTCAGTGCTCTTTCATCTTGCCTCTTCCATTGCTGAGGAAAGTTTCCATCTCCTTCCAACATTACTAAGACCCCAGGAAGTGGATCGACATTCCTAGCTCTGCAGTAAATGAATACGTTCTCTTGTGTTTCATGGGGTCCTTGTCTAAAGTTGCCTTTCCTTCTTCTCAACACCTAGATCACCCATTGCTTGCCCATCATTAGACGAGCACTTGTATACTGCCTTCACTCTTAGTTACCACTCATGTGTTTCATTTTTTTCAACTAGAACAATACTTCTTAAGATAAAACACATCTACACCCATATTACCCAATAAGCCCAGTAATACCTGCCTGGCCCAGTGTTCAAAAACTACTGTGTATCTTAAGGGCATAGGCTAGGCAACACTCTGTTCTGTGTGCTTATAATTTCTCTGTGGGTCTGATCTAGAAAAGGTAGAAATATGGATGCTTGGAAAGGAATGCAATTGCAGGAATGGTAGCCTGGAGAAGATAAAGGATACTGAATCTCCAGGGTTGCGATGAGACATGATAGCAGTCAATCTTCCTAACACTGTAACTCTTTAACACAGTTTGTAATGTTGCAGTGACCCCCAACCATAAAATTATTTTATTGCTACTTCATAACTGTAATTTTGCTACTGTTATGAATTATAATGTAAATATCTGTTATGTAAATGGTATTAGGCAATCCCCTATGAAAAGGTCATTCAACACCCAAAGGAGCCACGGACCACAGGTTGGGAACCACTGGCATAGAAGCTTTAACTCTCAAACCTGCACAAGTTCCACCCATTGAAGCATCCACTTTAGCAAGACTCATCATACAGGATGAGCATCCTCTACTCAAGCACATAGGATTGTGTTGTCTCGATTCCCAGTACTCTTCACTGAAGGGTTGTAAGGGAAGTGTTTCCTTGGGAAGAGAATTATAGTTGGACCTTCAAAAGAGGAAGCTCTTTCTAACTGTGATTTCTAAACCATGATTTCACTAGCACCTTAAAGGTAGGATGATAAATTTATTTTTAGCAGAGCATATTCTGGCCCTGAGAATACAAGGATCCTGTTATTGTAGAAACTTATAAGAGTATGTTGACTAGATTGATGTCAGAGACACAGAATTTGAGGCTAAAGCCCTATACAGAATGCCGGAAAGAATAGTGCTTAGGACATAGTCATGTAACCTGAGACACTTTACTTGGTGCTTCAGAGGGTAAGTTCCTTCAACTATAAGATGACACTAAGGTTAGACACTGCTAGTCCCACTGGCCCACATCGACTCTAGTGGTTTCTGCGATAACAGAATCTTCATATCGTCAGGATCAGAAAATTCTCAGCTGAAAATAAATTTCCCATCCTTCCTTTGAGGTAGTGAGAGCAGAGTTTAGAAATCACAGATAGGAGATGTGTCCTCTATATTACATTCTCTTTTTCCTCCTCTCACCTAAACCATAAATGTGATGACTGGAGCTATACTGGTCATTCTGCACCATAAGATGATGAACAGAGGGATGTAAGAAGTTTGGAATCTGGTGCCATGAATTTGTTTATTTGGTTTTTGTTTATTTGAGACAGGGTTTCTTTGTATAGCCCTGGCTGTTCTGGAACTCATTCTGCAGACCAGACTGACCTCAAACTCAGAGAATCACCTGTCTTTGCCTACCTGCCTAGCACTGGGACTAAAGGTGTGTGCCACCACAACCTGGCTGGGATTGACCATCTTTCAACTACTTTTAATGTAAGAAGAAAACTTCTTCTACTGCTTAATCTACACTTTCTGTTTCTTTTATCAGCAGCCAATATAATTGGTACTTACAAAAGTCAGCGCGTACATTAAATATTTATATGTATTATTATCCTTTATACTATTTGTAAGATTTAATCATAGAGTATATAAACTCCAGTTAAAAAGAAAACACTCACTTTATTTCAATTGTTTGCCCCCACATAGAGTTGACAAGTATTTTTATATCACCATACTCCATATAGGAATATTTAAGTTGTTTCATCCTGGCTTCCTGTCTTGCGTCTTTACTGATGTCAGACCTGGTTGTCTTATGTGTACTCTGCCTGCTCTGTGCTAACTGCTAGTGACATCCTGCTTGTCACTTGTCCTCATCTTGCGTACCCACATCCATCCAGCTTCCAATGTTCATCAGATTTCTTCAGTCTGTGGTAACTCCCCCATCTTTGTGCTTTGCAATTCTTACCAACCTAAGCTGTGAATTGTCTACTTCCACAGCTGACACTGAACACTTTCCTTCATAACTTCCATTCTGTTGTTTGGTATGTAGAAATTTTATAATTTGTAAACATAGTCATTGCTTTCTTGAGGTGCTTGGAACATAGTTAAGGAAGGTCTGCATGCTGGCAGACATGGTGCTGGAGAAGGAGCTGAGAATCCTACATCTTGCTCCACAGGCAAGTAAACTGAAACACTGGGGGTGGCTTAAGTGTATATGAGACCTCAAGGCTGGCCCCTACAGTGGCACAGTTCCTCCAACAATGCCATGTTTACTCCAACAAAGCCACACCTCCTAATAGTGTCACTTCTTATGAGCTTATGGGTGCCAGTTATATTCAAACCACTACAGAGATCAGTAAGAACACGTTCAGTCTTAGCATACATCAAAGTTCCATCTACTGTCTCTAATGCCATAGTGTGTGACCCAGAGCAGGACACAGAGATAAAGCTTAATAAATTCATCTTTTTTGTGGAATTGAAAACTGTTTTGTTTTGGTTGAGTCAGGACACAGGAATAGAAAGTCCAACAGATATTTAATCAAGAGTTCTCATCTCACACAAAGTTTCTGCCCAATGGACTTGATGTACTGGGTCAAGACAAAAAAAAAACTGGAAAGAATGCATAGTTAGCCAGGAATGCGATGGAAAAACACAAGGCTGGACAAGAACCATTTCCAAGTTCTCTGTCTCCTTCACTGAACAAAGAATCTGTTCAACTTTGTCTAAAAAGCTCTTTGGTTGGATGCCAGTGAGTTTCTTTCTACCTGTGAAATGCAGAGGCTGGGTCCACAATCTCAGAAACTAACATCGGCATATTTCAATTATTCTCTTGAATGTCTAGCACACAATGATCATTTCCACCTATCAGTTTTCTAGAAAGGGGCATTACATGTTTAATCAGAGATTAAGTGCAACATTTAATTTAATCTTGGCTATCCTCAAAGCAGAATGTTTCTTTTGAAGTGTGAGTTGAGGTTATGTATTTAGCTCAGGGAAACAATTCTTGCCTAAGCATGTACAAAGTGCCAGGTCCAATCACAAGACTTATAGCAACAAAATGTGTAGGTTGAAAGTAACAATAAAATGTAGTGGTGGAGTTGGAAATCTGAATGTACAAAGATAAAATCAAATAAAGAGAGAATGCACTTATACCTTTGAATAGTGAAGGTAGTCACTAATAAATCAAGTGATTCTTAAAATTGGATGAATCCTTTAGGTTATATAAAATTGGTTGTTAATAAAATTATAATGCCCACAGTAACATTTTTATTGCTACACAATGAATGTATGTGTGTTATAGGAAAAAATCTAGAAATGCTACATGAAGAAAGGAAAAGAGAAAAACAGTTAAAAATCATGCAAGACTACCAATTATTGACATCTGGGGTTATAACCACTAAATTGTGCACATTTCTTATAGGATGAGTTAGATCCTTACTATTCACCTAGGGATCAGGTGAGTCAAAGGGTGCAGAATCCTTCACATTTTCTACTCCAATGCCTGAGCAGGCTTCATCTTGCAAGTTTGCTGGGAATTACCATAAGAGCATCCTGGGCCAGCACTGCTTTGCTCTCCACTGCTGCCCAGGAGATGCAATGGAAAGGCTAAAAGGCGCCTACATGTTAGGAATATTCTGTTTGGCTTCTTTGTCTACAATGTGAGTGAACAAAGGAGATAGTTTTCTCTATCATGAAACCCCATGACAGGACTCCAAATAACCACTCCAGCCACTAGAGATATCTATAAAGGTGGATGCCTATATCCTATCCTCCAGTTGGTTCTAGCTCAGGACCAAACTCCACATGTACAATCTGAATGGAAATATGCATTCTACTGCATAAGAGGGCTCTTCAGAAGGCACAGATGAGTAGAAAGTATCTACGTGTTCTATAGAGGTGGAAAACAGCAACCAACCCACCCTAGAGCACATGTGATTCCCAAGAGTGATATATTTAAAAAATTCCATATGGGCTTCTGCCCAAACCCAGGGCAGAGGTCTGAGGTGAGCACTGGGTCCCCATCTTAGACTCAATTTCCTCCTGCTTGTCCTCTCTCGGATCCCCTGGCTTGGGGACTGCAGCCAGGTCGACTCCCCCAGGACGGTCAGCCAAGCGACCAGGAGCCTGAGAGAGAGAGCTGGTCCACTTCTGCCCACACTCAGGGTAGAGGGCAGAGGGCAGAGGACAGAGAGCACAGGCAAGAGAATATTGGATTTGCTTACACCTACTGAAAGGAAACCATGGTCGCCTACACACCAGGTAAGGAAGAGACTCTCTCTATACCCACTGGAAGAAGTGATGGGGAAGAAGCAATATAAGAACACACTCAGCAACAGAAAAACAAATATGCCACCACCAGAGTCTAGAGATTGTACACAAGGAAGACCTGAACACCCCAACATGGATGAAGCAGAAGAGAATGACCTTTAAAACATCTTTATGAAAATGAGAAAATCCCTTAAAGAAATGGAAGAAAAAACTAACCATAAAATGCAAGAAAACAAACCAAAAAATCTAACAAATGCAAGAAAGGAAAGAAAACACAAGCAAAAATTACATTACAAGAAACCATTCAAACAGTGCAAGGGTTGAAAGCTGACATGGAGACAAAAAAAAAACCACAGTCTGAAGGAATGCTGGAAATAGAAAAACTGGAGAAACGGTCAGGTACTACAGCCGAAAGCATAACCAACAGAATACAAGAGATGGAAGAGAGAATATCAGGTGTTGAAGACACACTAGGAGAAATAGATTCATCAATCAAAGAAAATCTTAAGTCCAACAAATCCCTAACACAAAATATCCAGGAAATATGGGACACCGTGAAAAGACCAAACCTAAGAATAATAGGTATAGAAGGTGAAGAAACCCAACTCAAAGGGACAGAAAACATATTCAACAAAATCATAGAAGAAAATTTTCCCAACTTAAAGAAAGACATGCCAATGAAGGTACAAGAAGCTTACAGAACACCAAAAAGTCCCCTCGCCATATAATAATCAGGACCCCAAGCATACAGAATAAAGAAAGAATACTAAGAGCAGCTAAGGAAAAAGGTCAAATAACATAAAAGGCAAACCTATAAGAATTACACATGACTTCTCCATGGAAACTCTGAAAGTCAGAAGGTCATGGATAGATATTCTATCAACACTAAGAGACCACGGATGCCAGCTCAGACTACTATATCCAGAAAAGCTTTCAATCACTATAGATGGAGAAAACAAGATATTCCATGACAAAACCAGATTTAAACAATACATATCCACTAGCCCAGCTCTACAGAAAGTTCTGGAAGGAAAACTTCAGTCCAAGGACATTAAATAGATAGTCCCACTTTACCAACACCCAAAAGAAAATAGAAAATAGAAATCCACATACAATACCACCAAGAACAACCATTCCAAAACAATGAGAATGACAATCAAAGGTCATTAATATCCCTCAATATTAATGGTCTTAACTTGCCCATAAAAAGACACAGGCTAACAAATGGATTCGAAGACAGAACCCATCCTTCTGCTGCATACAAGAAACACACCTCAGCCTCAAAGACAGACATTGCCTCAGAGTTAAGGGTTGGGAAAAGATTTTCCAATCAAATGGTCCCAAGAAACAAGCAAGGATAGCAACCTAATATCCAACAAACTAGACTTTATACTGAAATCAATCAAAAGAGATGAAGGAGGTCATTTGATATTTATCATAGGAAAAATCCATAAAGATGAAGTCTCAATTCTGAACATCTATGCCCCAAATACAAAGGCATCCACACTCATAAAAGAAACATTACCAAAACTCAAACCACATATAAAAACTCACACACATACAGAGGGAGACTTCAGCACCCCAATGCCACCACTAGACAGGACTATAAGACAGAAACTTAACAAAGAAACAAAAGAACTAATAGAAGTTATGACCCAATTGGTTTTGACAGACATCTATAGAATATTACATCTAAACATAAAAGAATATACCTTCTTCTCAGCACCACATGGAAGCTTCTCAAAAATTGACCACATACTTGGCAACATAGCAAACCTCAACAGGTAAAAAATTGGAATAGCTCCATGTATCAAATCAGACCACTATGCTTTAAAGTTAGAGTTCAACAACAACACAAACGGCAGGAACCCTACAAACTCATAGAAATTGAATAATGTGCTATTGCACCACTCCTGGGTCAAAGAAGAAATATAAAAAGGAATTAAAGATTTCATAGAATTCAATGAGAATGAAGACACAACATATCAAAACTTAGGGGACACTTTGAAAGCAGTGCTAAGAGGAAAGCTCATACCACTAAGTGCCCACATGAAGAAACTGGAGAATAGTTACACTTTAACAGCACAGCTGAAAGCTCTAGAATACAAAGAAGCAAACTCACCGAGGAGTAGTAGATGCCAGGAAATAATCAAATTGAGGGCTGAAATAAATAAAGCAGAAACTAGGAAAACAATACAAATCAATGTAACAAATAGTTGGTTATTTGAGAAAATCAACAAGATAGACAAACCTTTATCCAAACTCACCAAATGGCAGAATGTGAACATGCAAATTAACAAAATAAGAAATAAAAAGGGGAATATAACAACAGACACTGAGCAAATCCAGAGAATCATCAGGTCATGCTTTGAAAACCTATACTCCAAAAAATTTGAAAATTTAAAGGAAATGGATGACTTCCTGGATAGATGTCACCTGCCAAAATTAAATCAAGAACAGATAAGCAATTTAAATACGCCTATAACACCTAAGGAATTAGAAGCAGTCATCAAAAGTCTCCCAGCAAAAAAAAAAAAGCCCAGGGCCAGATGGCTTCAGTGCAGAATTTTACCAGAAATTCAAGGAACAGCTTATATCAATTCCCCTCAAATTATTCCATGTAATAGAAGCAGAAGAGTCTTTGCCAAACTCTTTTTACGAGGCTTCAATAACCTTGATACCCAAGCCACGCAAAGACACAGATAAGAAAGATAACTTCAGACCAATTTCCCTCATGAACATTGATGCAAAAATACTCAATAAAATACTGGCAAATCAGATCCAAGAACACATCTGAAAACTCATGCACCATGATCAAGTAGGCTTCATTCCAGGGATGCAGGGATGGTTCAACATACGAAAATCTATCAATGTAATCCACCATATAAACAAGCTGAAAAACAAAAATCACATAATCGTCTTACTAGATGCCAAAAAAAGCCTTTGACAAAATCCAACACCCTATCATGGTAAAGGTCTTGGAGAGATCTGGGATAACAGGAACATACCTAAACATAATAAAAGCTATATACAGCAAACCAACAGCCAACATCAAACTAAATGGACAGAAACTCAAGGCGATTCCACTAAAATCAGGAACAAGACAAGGCTGTCCTCTCTAACCATACCTCTTCAATATTGTACTTGAAGTTCTAGCTAGAGCAATAAGACAAAAAAGGAGATCAGGGGAATACAAATTATAAAGGAAGACGCAAAACTGTCACTATTTGCAGATGTTATGATAGTTTACGTAAGTGACTCAAAAAACTCTACCAGGGAACTCCTACAGCTGATAAATGCCTTCATCAAAGTGGCAGGATACAAGATCAACTCAAGAAAATCAGTAGCCCTGCTATATAAAGAGGGCTGAGAAAGAAATCAGAGAAACATCACCCTTTAAAATTGCCACACACAAGATAAAATACCTTGGGGTAATGCTAACCAAACAAGTGAAAGACCTGTATCTCAAGAACTTTGAGTCCTTAAAGAAAGAAATTAAAGAAGATTCCAGAAAATGGAAAGATCTCCCATGCTCTTGGATAGGTAGATCAATGTAGTAAAATTGGCAATCCTGCCAAAAGTAATCTACAGACTCAATGCAATCCCCATCAAAATTTCAGCACAATTCTTCACAGATCTTGACAGAACAATTCTCAACTTTATATGGCAAAAGAAAAAAATGCAGGATAGCCAAGACAACCCTGCTCAACAAAGCATCATCTGGAGGCATCACCATCCCTGACTTCAAGCTCTATTATAGAGCTGTAGTCCTGAAAACAGCTTGGTATTGGTACAAAAATAGACAGGTAGAACAATGGAATTGAATTGAACACTCTGAGATTAATCCACAAACCTATGAATTGATTTTCAACAAAGAAGCTAAAATTATACAATGGAAAAAAGATAGCATCTTCAACAAATGGTGCTGCCACAACTGGTTATTGGCATGTAGAAGACTGCAGATAGATCCATGTCTATCGCCATGCACAAAACTTAAGTCCAAATGGATCAAAGACCTCAACATAAATCCAGCCACACTGAACCTCTTAGAAGAGAAAGTGGGAGCACCCTTGAACGAATTGGTACAGGAGACTGCTTCCTGAACATAACACCAGTAGCACAAACACTGAGATCGACAATAAATGGACCTCCCAAAACTGAGTAGATTCTGTAAGGAAAAGGAAACAGTCAGCAAGACAAAAAGGCAACCCACAGATTGGGAAAAGATCTTCACTAACCCCACATCTGACAGAGGGCTGATCTCCAAAATTTACAAAGAACTCATGAAGCTATTCTCCAAAACACCAAAGGATGCAATTAAAAAGTGAAGGACTGAACTAAAGAGAGAATTCTCAATAGAGGAGTCTAAAACGACTGAGAGACACTTAAGAAAGTGCTCAACATCCTTAGCCATTAGGGAAATGAAAATCAAAACAACCCTGAGATACCATCTTACACCTGGATGAATGTCTAAAATCTAAAATACCAATGACAGCTTATGCTGGAGAGGATGTGGAGAAAGGGGAACACTTGTCCATTGCTGGTGGGGATGCAAACTTGTATAGCCACTTTGGAAATCAGTATGGAGGTTCCTCAGGAAAATGGGAATCAGTCTACCACACAACCCAGTAATTCCACTCTTAAGCATATATCCAAAAGATGCCCATTCATACAACAAGGATGTCTGTTCCACTATGTTCATAGCAGCATTATTTGTAATAGCTAGATCCTGGAAGCAACCTAGATGCCCCTCAACTGAAGAGTGGATAGAGAATATGTGGTACATTTACACAATGAAAATGTAGGCAGATGGAAAAAAACAATGAAATCTTGAAATTTGCAGGCAAATGGATGGCACTAGAAGAAACCATCCTGAGTGAGGTAACCCAGTCACAAAAAGACAAACATGGTCTGCACTCCCTCATATATGGGTTTTAGACATGGATAAGGGGAGTGTTAGCCTACAATCCCAGGGCCAGTGAGTCTGGGAAACAGGGAGGTTTCCAAGAGATATGCATTATACCCCAGAGAAGTGGAAAGAGACAAGATCTCCTGAGCAGATTTGGAACATGGGGGGGGAGGAGAGGGAACCAGGAAAAAGACTGGGGGATAAGAGGAGGGTAGAAGAAGACATGGGGGAGCAGGACAGTTGAGTCGGGGTAAGAATAGAGGAGACCAGAATGAGAGATACCATAACAGTGGGAGTCATTATAGCTTTGAGGAGAGAGCCGACACTAGTGAGATTTCCAGTGATCCACAAGGATAACACCAACTGGAAAACTAAGTAATAGTGGAGAGACTACATTAATAGCCATATAAGGTTGATGACTACCTTATATGAACCTTTATCCAGTGACTGATGGAGACAGAGACAGATACTCACAGCTAAACACTGAACTGACCCCCTGGAACCCTGTGACAGAGATGGAGGAATGATGAGCAAAGGGGTCAAGACCATGCTGGTGAAACCCACAAAGACATCTGACTGGACAAGGGGGAGCTCTTGAACCCCTGACTGATGGCTAAGAGGCCAACAGGGGACTGATCCAGACTCCATGAATGTAGTGTCAGTGAGGAGGCCTCAGAAATCTCTGGGGCCTTGGGTAGTAGATTAGTGTTCACCATGGCATACGAATGAACTCTGGGATCTCATTCCATATGGAGGGATGCTCTCTCAGCCTGGACACATGGGGAAGGGCTTAGGTCCTGCCCTGGATCAAATGACACACTCTGGAGATCCTCCCAAGGAGGGCCTCAACTTCTCTGGGGAATGATGTGGGGATTAGGCTGGGGGTGGGGAGGTAGAGGTGGAGCTGGTGGAGGGAGAAGGCGGGGGAGCTGGGATTGACATTTGAAGCATGCTTGCTTGTAATTTAAATTAAAAAAACTTAAAAATCCATATGAATAAAGAAGAATATGTTGCAAATAGTGCCTGGTGCTTCAGCCACCTCAATCCCAAATAAACACACAGATGCTGTATTATGAAACTGTTGACCAGTGACTAAGGTTTCTTATTGGCTAATTCTGTCTTAATTACTAACCTATTTCTATCAATCTATGTATTTTCACATGGTCTTGGCTTACTGGAGTATGTATTGAGCCTCCTGTCTTCCTGGGTTCTACAGGACAATTCCATCTGCCTACATTTCCCAGAATTCTCCTCATCTCCTAGCCCTGCCTATCTTCCTGCCTGATCAATCAGTGTTTTACTTACCGACCAATAAGAGAAACATAAGTACAAAAGAAACTCCCATCAAGAGTAAAAGTGAAAGAATCCATATACAATAAGTCTCAAAATAAGCAAATAAAGATGTGGGCAGAGGCGGCAGGAGCCAAGGTACCATAGTTTCCTGCTCCACCCATGGAACTAGGACTAGACTGGCTACTGGTGCTTGGGATCTACCACTGCATCTTTCATCCCAGAGGCAGGAGCCAATGCTCCCTAGTCTCCTGCCCCCACACAGGTCTAGGTAAACCAAGGCCCATTTCCAGACCGCCTGCCTGGGCCTGGGCTCTGCCACTGATACTCCCTTCCTGGCAGAGGCAGCAGGAGCCAAGGCATCACAGTTTCCTGCTCCACCCACGGAACTAGGACTAGACCAGCTGCTGGAGCTTGGGGACTGCCCCAGCGGCTTTCATCCCAGAGGCAGGAGCAGACTCACCCTAGCATCCTAGTCTCCTGCTCTACCCATGTGACTAAGACTATCAGGGCCTATCTCCAGGTCACACTCCAGTGCCTGGGGTAGACCACTGGGGCTCCTATCCACCCCAGTGGGATCCAAAGCACCCCAGCATCCTACTCCATTTTTTCACCCATGAGACCAGGGAGTGGAGAGCTACAGAACAGTGGACTTGCCGACACCCACCAGAAGGGAACCCTGGTACCATACCCATCAATAGAGGAAGAGGCACCCTCTGGAACCCACTGCAAGAACAGATGGGAAGGAGACAATATAAAAACACAAGGAGCAACAGAAAAACCAGTATGACACCGCCAGAGTCCAGAGACCCTACACCAACAAGACTAGAACACCCCAACACAAATGAACTAGAAGAGAATGACATAAAAAACAACTTCATGGAATTGATAGAGGCCCTCAAAGAGGACATGAAAAAAATCCCTTAAACAGATGGAAGAAAAAACAATCCAAAAAATACAAGAAATGGAGCAAAAGACAAAGCAAAAATTGTAAGAAACAATTCAAACAGTGCAAGGGCTGAAATCTGAAATAGAAACAATGAAAAAACACAGTCTGAAGGGTTGCTGGAAATAGAAAAGCTGGGAAAATGGTCAGGTACTACAGATTCAAGCATAGCCAACAGAATACAAGAGATGGAAGAGAGAATCTCAGGTGTTGAAGATACACTAGGAGAATTAGATTCATCGACCAAGGAAAAAATTAAGTCCAACAAATCCCTAACACAAAATATCCAGGAAATATGGGGCACCATGAAATGACCAAACTTAAGAATAATAGCTATACAGTCTCAAAATGAGAAACATGGCATGTACTCTCTCATATATGGATTTTAGACATAGATCTGGGGAGTGCCAGCCTACAATCTCATGTCCAGAGAGTCTGGGAAACAGAACCTTCATTCAATGGCTGATTGAAGCAGAGGCAGACTCCCACAGCTAAACACTGAACTGAACTCAAGGAATCCAGTGACAAAGAGGGAGGACTGATGACCAAAGTGGTTAAGACTGGGCTGGTTTAACCCCCAGAAACGGCTGACCTGACAAGGGTTAGCTCTTGAATCCCAGACTGATGGCTGGGAATCCAGCATGGGACTGATCAAGACCCCCTGAATGTGGGTGTCAGTGAGGAGGCCTAGGTAATCTATTGAGCCTTGGGCAGCAGATCAGTATTTATCCCTGGCATACAAATGGACTTTGGGCACCCATCCCACAATGAGAGATGCACTCTCACCCTGGACTCTCCGGGGAGGGTCTACCCCCTGACATGGATGAAATGACAGACTATGGAAACCCCCATGGTGGGCCTCACCCACCCTGGGGAAATGAGGGGATATTGGAGGGGTTGGTGGGAGGTCATGGGAGGAGGGGAAGAAATGGGAGAGGGACCTGGAATTGACATGTGAAGCAACCTTGTTTATAATTTAAATAAAAAATGAATAACAGGTATAGAAGAAGGTGAAGAAACCCACCTCAAAGGGCCAGAAAAAGTATTCAACAAAATAATAGAAGAAAACTTTCCCAACCTAAAGAAAGACAAGCCAATGAAGGTACAAGAAGCTTACAGAACACCAGAGTGGACCCCCCAAAAATCCCCTCAACACATAATAATCAAGACCCCAAACACACAGAATAAAGAAAGAATATTAAGAGAAGCTAGGGAAAATAGCCAAGTTACATATAAAGGCAAACCTATCAGAATTACACCTGACTTCTCCATGGAAACTATGAAAGCCAGAAGGCCCTGGATAGATATTTTACCAACATTAAGAGTCCACGGATGCCAGCCAAGACTGCTATACCCAGCAAAGCTTTCAATCACTATAGATGAAGAAAACAAGATATTTCATGACAAAACCAGACTTAAACAACACATATCAACTAACCCAGCCCTACAGAAAATTCTGGAAGGAAAACTCCAACCCAAGGAAGTTAATTACTACTAGAAAAACATAGGCAATAGATAATCCCACTTTACCAACAGGCAAAAGAAAAAGTGGTGGAAATCCACATATAATTCCACCACCACCCATTCCAAAACAAACAAGAATGAGCTATCGATGGTCATTAATTTCCCTCAATATTAATGGTCTTAACTTGCCCATAAAAAGACACAGGTTAACAGAATGGATTCGAAGACAGAGTCCATCCTTCTGCTGCATACAAGAAATACACCTCAGCTTCAAAGACAGATGTTATTTCACAGTAAAGGGTTGGGAAAAGATATTCCAATCAAATGATCCCAAGAAACAAGTGGGGGTAGCAATCCTAATATTGCTACCAAATTAGTCTTTAAACTAAAATTAATCAAAAGAGATGAAGGAGGTCACTTCATACTCATCACAGGAGAAATCAACCAAGATGAAGTCTCAATTCTCAACATCTATGCCCCAAATACAAAGCCATCCACGTTTGCAAAAGAAATATTACTAAAACTCAAAGCACATATAAAACCTCACACACTCGTAGTGGGACACTTCAACACCCTATTTTCAACACTAGACAGGACCACAAGACAGAAACTTAATGAAGATATGAAGTAACTAATAGAATTTATGACCCAATTGGGTTTAACAGACATCTATAGAACACTCCATCCAAACACAAAAGAATATACCTTCTTCTCAGCTCCACACGGAACCTTCTCAAAAATCGACCACATACTTGGCAAAATAGCAAACCCCAACAGGTACAAAAAAATTGGAATAGCTCCGTGTGTCTTATCAGACCATCATGCCTTAAAGTTAGAATTCATCAATAACACAAGGAGGGGTAGGAGAGGGAGCTGGGATTGACATGTAAAGCATTCATGTTTCTAATTTAAATAAAAACATATATTGAGGAAAAAACAAGCAAATATACCATCAGTTATATTTATAAACATCTCAAGAATAATATCAAGTCAGATGACAGGAGAATGAGTTGGAAGCACTGAAAAAGATAACACTGGCCAGGCGTTGGTGGCGCACGCCTTTAATCCCAGCACTCGGGAGGCAGAAGCAGGCAGATCTCTGTGAGTTCGAGGCCAGCCTGGTCTTCAGAGCAAGTTCCAGGACAGCCTCCAAAACAATACAGAGAAACCTTGTCTCGAAAAACCAAAAAAAAAAAAAAAAGATAACACTGTACACATAACAAAATAGTCTCTAGAACAAAGGCAGAATGGAGGCATTTTGTCAAAAAAACAACAACAATCAGAGGTATCAGACTGAAGGTGAATAACCTCAGAGGGAAGGTCTGACATACAAAGAAACATGAAGAGTGAGAAACTGTTAAATGTGGGGTTCATTTACTTACTGTGTGTTGTATACAACAGCATAATGTTTAAGGGGGTTGAATAAAATTATAACATTACAATATGTGGAAAATAGAAAATGATAATCATATTGAGGCCAAAAAAGTAATGTCTTAGTCTTAACAGCAAAGGAAAAAGTATTAGCTCCACATTTTTAAACTTGAAAGCACTTATACTGGTCCAACTTGGTGTTAGTAACTAAATTAACATAAATAATAAATAGGTTTATGGTGTTATAGAAGTGAGGTAAAATGAAACAACGCTGAGAGAAAAGGCAGGCTGGATACCTTGAGAAATACCAAGGTCAGACACATATGGTAGTATATGCCTTTAACCCTAGAACTTGAGAGACTGAAACAGGAGGATTTCTATGAGTTCAAGGCCAGTGGAGGCTAAAGAGTGCAACCCTGTCTCAACAACAAGAGAAAGGATAAGATTTATTATATATATTATATATTTAAATACATCAGTAAATATAAAAATGGGCAAAGATGGCCTAGCATACTCTCAAGCTACATGAATTTTTCTAGTGATGTAACCAAAACATAAGGTTGTTGAATGGTTAAAAGTGAATTGGTAGAAGATATCCTGCCTCAAAGCTGGTATCATGAGATAATGTGGGACAGAATAGAATTCAAACAAAAGAAAAACTACTGAGGATCAAGATGATAATATAACAGAAACACAGCTATTTCAAATGTGCATAAAATGATAATAGTGCATTAAAATTTATGAGTCAAATCTGATATATTGAAACAGAAAATATAGATAAAACTCATGGTAGAAACTTTGTATCATTCTTCTTTTATTCTTTTATTCGATGAAGAAACAAGATTTGAGCATAGAGATAATTCTGAACAATACGATGGTCCTACTTGGCCTTAGGGATGGTGATGGCCTTATTTAGAACACAGCATCAACAGCTGCTGAAGATGTACCAGAAAAGTTTGTAAAATGGATTATTGAATTTCCAAATTTTAAAGAATTCTAATAGCACAGTGTATATTTTCTGACCACATTGCAAGCCAGATTGAAAACCAAGAATCAGAAACTACCCATATGCTCTTAAAAAGTTGCTGAATAGTTATAGTGATTAATGGGGAAATCATAATGGAAATTAGAAAATACCCTGACGTACATGATAATAAAAATATTTTATATCAACAACTGTGAAAATTAACAAAGGCACTTTTTGGAACAGAAAATTATACCTTACATTGACATATTAAAAAGTATGTAATGAGCAAGCATCTGAAGAAGCTTCATTTTAAAAAGATTAAAATACCCCCCCCCAAAGGACAAAGCAAGAATAGGTTGAGCAGCAGAATGTGGCTGGAGAAATGGCTCAGTGGTTAGGAGCTTGCACTGCTCCTGCAAAGGACCGGAGTTCGGTTCCCATCACCCATGAGTGATGGCTTATAACCATGTGTAACTCCAGTTCCGGAGGTCTCAATGCCTCCTCCTGGCCTCAGTGGGTACTTACCCTCATGTGCACATAGCCACAGACAGACACACCTTCATATATATTATTTTAAAAATAGAAATGTATGAGATTATGAATAAACCCACAGCAGATAAACACAGCAAAGTCAACATTATTTTCCAGAAAGAATTATTTGATTATAAAACCTTATAGTTTTTATAAATAGTGAAGAATATGCTTTTCATCAGTACCAGGAATAAAGACCTGAGTCTTTATGGGGCCCTGAGCTGTGGATCAGTGTCTATCCCTGGTATACAAACAGTCTTCGTGTGCCTATAGCACAAAGAGGGATGCTCTCTCAGCCTGGACTCTTAGGGGAGTGTCTGGACCCTACCAAGAGTAAAATGACAGACTCTAGATATCCCCTATGTGGAAGGATTTGGCAATAGGGTGGGAGGGTGGGGGGGAAGGGGAGTGCGGGAGGAGGGGAGGGAGAGGGAACTGGGATTGACATGTAAAACAAGCTATTTAAAATTAAAATAAAAAATGATAAAATAAAAAAAGATGTTATTTGTAGAATAAAAAACTTAATTATAGTTTTCACATAAGCCATAATAATAAACAGCATAAGGAATGATGAAAAAGTGCAGGCAGTAGTGGTGCACGCCTTTAATCCCAGTCCTCAGGAGGCAGAGGCAGGTAAATTTCTCTAAGTTTGAGACCAGCCTGGTCTACACAGCGAGTTCCAGGAAAGCCAGAGCTACACAGAGAAATGCCGTCTCAAAAACAAAATCAAACAAAAAGACTGAGGAATAAAATGTTTACTTTCCAAGCATCTAGTATAAACACAACTAAGAGAGTTATAAATACACCTAGGGGAAAAATCACAACATTTTAAAAAGGGACATTCAGGAAGCTCTGAATATCGTACCTTCCCATGGTCATACCCAGAAAGAACTTGTTATCATCAAATCTTCAGTCATCGTTACATTGATGTGTGGAGTCCATGGGATCCTAATAAAACCCCAACAGGAATTTGTATACGAGTGTATACAGGAAAGTTATGAACTGATGTAAGATGTATATGACACACAGAGGGTAAAAGCCATCATGCACATGGAAGAAAACAAAGGGAGATGTGCTATCAGAGAGCAAAACATACAAAAGGCCATGGGAAGGTAGGAAGATACGTGGGCCAGTGGACCAAAATAGACTCAAGGCAGCTGCGAGGGAACATACAGAAAGGGGTGCTGTGAGTTGGTGGGGCAGAGGGGGGATACTCCATACACGAAGAGGTTGGCCATATGAGCGACGAAGAACTGAGTCCTGCATCACACACAAAGTGGAAGACCTGTAGTGGAAAGTATGGTAACATTTTAAAGAACGAGCACGAGAGAGGATCTTCATGGGGTTTGGAAAAGCATACATATCAATAGCCATAAAGGCAAATCATTTCAATGTAAGCCTTAAAATTATGAAATTAGTTTTAAAGATTTAGAAAATTAAGTTTACTTTATTTACTTAGTGTATTTATTTATGTGTATGCGCACATGCATGTGTGTGTGTGTCTGTGTCTGTGTGGTGTGTGTTCTTATGCTCATTTGTGTGAGTACAGAAGTATGCATGGAAGTCAATGGACAACCTCAGGTATTAGTCCTCGAATTAGTACACTTTGAGACAGTTTCTCTGGTTGTCTTCCACTATGTATGATAGTGGCAGCTAACTCATGACTTTCAGGGGAGTCATCTGTGTCCACCTCGCATCTCTACACAGGAAGGTTGGGATTGTAGATGTAGGCTACCAAATTAACAAATGAAATCTGTTTTGTTTTTGCAAGGGGGTGGTCTGCAAATTCATACTTCCATCCTCACATTTACGTAGAAGCGCATTACCTGCTAAGCCATCCTCCTAGTCCTCGAGTGTCTCATTTTTAAGGGCAGGAATTTCCCCATGAGAAGTGCATTTTAACTGCATGACCTAAGCACCTCCCAAAAGCCACCTCTTCATACCATCTCCTTGAGAATCAGAGTCTCAGCGTGTAAGTGATGAGCGGACACAACCAGGCAGTCCATGGCAGAAGGCCGCTCTTAATTTCTACTGTGAATACTTGGGCCTGACACTGCCTCAGCAATGTGGGATCTACAATTCAGAGTGAACTCAGATGGGCAGGGATGTCATGAGTTTCTTATTCTTTCAGAATAAAACAGATTTCTATATATACAGCTCCCTCCCATTCCCTAACAAATTAGAGCATGTAATTTGATAGCAGGGAAGAATGGTCACAGAACAGACTTATAAACCAGAGAAGGGAGCAGGTATTATGGAGACCAGAATATGTTCCAAAGAGAAATCCCTGATACTAACTTTGCTTATTCTGTGTGTTTCTTTGGTCCTGGCAAAGTTCTCCCTTTTTCTTCTTGGTCACTCTTTTGCTTCCACAGCATCCTCCAAACAGCTCCAACTCATGGCTCTGAAATGAAGGTAAATATGTGATGGAAAGGTAAAGTAATTAGAAGCAATTAGGGGAGTGTGCTTCTTCCAAGTTCTCCCTGCAAAGCCTAGGCCACCCGACCTCAATCACAGCCAAGGTCATGATCAAGAAGGTGGATGTTGCATTAACTGGCGGAACACCATAGATTTAGATAATTACAATTTCTTATAGCAACCCCTTGACACATACAGTTACAATTTTATTCTTGCTTTGTCTTATAAATCCAGAAGCATTAAAACTTGCTGATCCCTGATCCATTAATATAAATACACTAAGGTCATCAAAAGCCTGGCACAGCGGGTCCAAGTCTATTCCTTTCTGCTGCTTAGCCGAGTCTGATTTGTTTCTGTGTATGTCTGCAATCATTACTGTCCTGCTGTATAATTGAACCGGTTTGTATTAGCATCAAGCCTTCTCAAAATGAATTCACCATTGGAGAGTACACACACAGTAATAACAATCAGCTGCGTTCACATCTCTTTGGTGACTTTTCCTGTAGGATATTTAACTTATTTTTGTGAGGGATACACATCCTTAGCTGTTATTAAACCCTCATTTTCAATCCCTTCTTAGGTACCAAGAATGAAAGTCCAGCTTTTGGAATGGATGAGCTAGCATATGGTGGTCTTTCTCTTATGATAGTCTCAAATATTTGATCTCTGTCATCCTTTCATTTGGGGCTTTTTTATATTAAACTGTCATCGACCTTGGAAGTGCCAGCTGTCCTCTTGAAATATGAGACTGGTAATGATGACACACAGCATTGATAATAACAAATGGTGCTTCATATTTCAGCTGAGCTGGGTTTTTATGTTCTGCTTTTAGACTCGATGTATTCAATATGGATAGGAAATATTAAAGTGTAATTCAACTGGCTGATCTCTCTCATACATCCCTTCTATTTTTTTCCTTGCTACTAAGCAAGATATCTGAAATTGAAACCTATATCAAGTCTGTTCACGACTCAAGCTAGTCCTGGCATTAGGGTTAGGCAACTCTTTCTGAAGATTTTATGCTCTTATTTGGAGAGATTAGATTTCTATCTAGGATGGAGAAATTTTTACCATGACTCTCAACCCTGCCATAGGCTGTAAAGTAAACACAATGACTTAAATTCTTTCATAGTTTTGGATGAAAATCAAGCCAACTCAGAGATTTGCGAATAGCAACTCGGAGAGTAAGCGACATAAAAGGAATAAGGCTTAAGACAAGTTATCTTCATGTGTTAAAGGAAAATAATTTTCCATGAAACTTTGAATGACTGGCCTTTGATCAGTTTTCCCTTTAAATACACCGTTCCCTTCTCCTGGGGTCAATGAGCAGATACTGGGCAAAGGGAGCAAGAAGCTCAGTTAGAAAGCAAGGATAGGGCTTTCTTTTGTGGCTGATTGCACAGTATGGCAGATACTGTTAATAACAGGGTATTGCGTTTTTCAGAACTCCTAATAGGTCTACTCTCAGTGTTCCCACCACAGAAATTAGATGAGCATTTGAGGCACAGCTACTGAAAGTTGATCTAATTAGATCACTTCATATTAAAAACGTTCACAACATCCCGTTGTGCTTCACAAACATATATGATTCTAAGTTTTCAATATATAACAAAAGAAAGCAGTTTTAAACAGGAATGTTCTTCGCACCTTGGGAAGAATCTGCCTATTGGAGGCCTTCAGAGAGAAATTACAATCGTTTTGTTTTTCCTTTTCACCTTTCAGAAGAGGCCTTCAAAATGCCCTTGGCACACCACTAATGTGTGCAAACACTTTGTTTTAAGGTATAATTATTAAAATTCATTTAAACTCATTGACTTACAGCTTGACAGATAGCTACCAGCTGGGTCCATATCAGATCTCTGCTTCGTAGCCGCTGTGACAATGTCACAGTTTGGGGCCTTCTGGGTAGGATTCATGAGCCAAGTTTGCCCTTCAGCAAGGTTCAGATAGAAGTAAAAATAAAACCTGTGCATCTTTGGCCGTAATGAAGGGAGGAGTCTGAACTTTCAGCTCAGAGGAGCACATTCCATGTTAACAACTCTGTGTGTGTCTCAATTGTGGGAGTTTACTGCTAATGCTGGATTACTACAAAATTTTATGCTCCAGGAGTGTTTGGATTCCACATTTTTCTCTAACAGATAACTTCCTGTGTTTCCTCTTGTATCTCTAATTAGAAACAAGACCCAGATCCCAGCACAACAATATGGCCAGAGACCACATGGTGTTGGGCTGCGTATTTCTGGTTATCATCATACGGACCTTACCACTTTTCAAACCTATCCACCTGCTAGTTATTCTGACTTCAGAGCTCTCTCACCAGATACCTTTACTAGTTAGATTGTACTTATTTTGAGGGGCATATGTCCAAGTTTACAGAATACACTGAAATGAACTGGTTACTTTGATCTTCAGAGCAGGGCTGAAGTACAAAGATTGGTTCTACTGGACCTATTGACACAGATTTGGGTTTCAGGTGGATAGTGATGATGATGGTGTTGGTAGTGGTTGATGATGGTGGTGAGAATAATAGAGATGATGAAGAGATGATGATGGTGGTGATGATGAAGGCGGTGGTTGTGGTGAGGTATTGGTGGTAATGATGCTGGTGATGATGGAGATGGTGGTGGTGGTAGTAGTAGTGATGGTTGTGTTGTGGATGAGGGACATGTTGATAGTGATGATGAAGATGGTGATGATGATAGTGATGATGACGGTGGTAGTGGTAGGGATGGTGATGATGATGTTAGTGGTGGTGGTGGTGGTGATAGTGATGATGATGGTGATTGTATTGGTGATGATGGTGATGATGATAATGATGGTGGTGGTGGTGATGATGGTGATGATGGTGGTGGTGATGTGTTTCCACTCCTAAAAGGTGTTGATGTCAGTGCACAAATAGAGTAACAGCCTTCACAACATGCTCATGAACCCAAAGAAAAATCTGATGAACCAATGGCACATGAAGTAATAAACTAGTGTGTCTGCATAGCATCAAATATTTGAGAACAAAGGAATTTGTTCTGATAACAGTAATCTTTAGCTTAATCTGAAAGTGCAGAGTGACATGAGGTGTATTTTAAGAATCAGCTCAGATGTACTTTTACAAAGCAACATCACTGAAACCATAAAAAGTGGTGTGATTTCTTTGATAGGGCTTGTATAATCTTTTACTGGAAAGTAATGTATCTGTACAAATATTTCTTATGAGGAACATTGTATCTTTGTGGCATTAAGAACAATGGCAAAATATGGTTGTGTCACATCAAAAAGTCACTAAGAAACTTTTACGAGAACTTCAAGTAATGAAAATGAGGACAAAATTTTAGAAGTGAGAACAAAATTGAAGATAAAAGAAGTCAATGGAAAGAACAAGAAGACATGGGATTCAAACCAACACTCTGATATAGAAGCAGGAGAGCACTACAGGGCCCTCCAATGACAGATGGGAGCACTGTCCACAGGGTCATCAGTGTTTGCTTCCTCAGGGATAGCTAAGCTGCACATGGCTGCCTCATCTAAGGTCACCATCTATGTCGGACCCACATCTAGTAGCTGACAAAGCAAAGTGTGGCGATGGGTCACTTCATTCTTCAACTCATCATTGGGCAAGCAAAGTTTTGTGGCCAAGCTGTATCCCAGCTCAGAGCTCATCTTTTCTTGTTCAGATGTATGCTCTTCCTTCTTTCTCATATATATAGGATCAAAGAAGGCGTCCTGTTAGATGTCCAGCACAGTAACTCAGTTTCAGAATCTGAGCTACACAATGCAACAATGGGGTGCATGATGTTGGCTCTAGGAAACCTGACTTCTAATGAGAATATCTGGGTTAAGAAAAATAAGTTCTCTCTCTCTCTCTCTCTCTCTCTCTCTCTCTCTCTCTCTCTCTCTCTCTCTCTCTCTCTCTCTCTCTCTCTCTCTCTCTCTCTGTCCAAGGTATTGTGCTGGTAAAGACTATTATAATCACGACTGTACCATCTCTGACTGTGTTTCTTGGGGGTATAGGATGTTTCTAGATGAGATTGATATTTAAATTGCTAGACTGAATAAAGTGGATTGTGTTTTCCATAGCATGTGGAGGGGAGAGGGTTGAAGAAGTTCATGTAACTAGCCAAAAGCCTATGTAAAAAAAAAGGATGTTGATCTTCCTCAAAGAAAGTATGCAATTCTCTGCCAGTCTTAGCACGAATTGAGACTGTGACTTTCTTCCTGACTTGGAACTTCCCAGGTCTTCAAGCCTGCTGGTCCTTGAACAAGTACTACATTTTGAGTTCTTCTGGCTCTCAAGTCTCTTAAGTAGTTCACTCACCAGGGTCTCTAGCTTGTTAATTCACCCTACAGAACCTGAAACCAGAGACATATAAATAAATCTCCACTGCCTCAAGAAATTAATTATCATATTGTTACAAGTCTATCAAATACACACAGAGAGGTATTCCATACTACTGGCTCTGCTTTTTTTTGGAAACCCCACACTACAGAATATGACAACCTTAGAGAATCTTGGAAGAGGGGATTATTAAGACTCAAAACTGGAAAGCAGGTGGAAAAGAGAGCCAGCACCCAGAGTTTCTTGAACAGCTCTGTAATCAGCAACAGAAATCCCATAATGCAGAACCAAGTCTGAAACCACTCATGGTGTTGCTACGCGGACTTCTCTGTGTGTGCAGGAGCCTTGCAAGCCAAGTCCCCCGTCGAAGCTGAAAGAGGCCCCTTCGCCAATGCTTTCTGCCTCCATGCTTTGTGTTCACCTGTATGTCACACCTTTCAGCATGCTAAGTCACTGATAAGTCTTCCCTATCAGTACTGAGAGCAACTTGAAAGTGGGCTCAGTCCCCTCTGAATTCTACCACATCAGTTTCTCCCTTCAAAATGTCACCTCTTTCCCAAAGGATTAGTGCCTCAGTTGCCCCAAAGGCTAACTATAATGCTCTCTCCAGAGATATTCTAGTTGAGATAGTAATGCTACATATCTTTGTCCTGTCATAGAAAATAAAACACCGATAGTATTTTAGGAAACCCCAAATAAGATAACTAGAAATAAATAAAATGTGTGGTTGCTTCCCCTGTATCGGCTCACCTGGGAACTTAGGAGCCACAACACATAAGTAGTGACAAGCTGACCATTCACAAAAATGGTTCTGTGAATAGAGATGACATCACAGAGTGACAGAGAGAAGATGGGAAAGAAAGGAACTTTTCCTTCAGAAAGCCCTGTTATATCCTATGTTTGCCTCACAGACACACCAGATTGTGTTCCAGTGTTCCCAGAAGAGGGAAATTGTAGCTGAAAGGAACAACAGGAAGTGATGGAAGAATTTAGAGGGAAATCCTTCTCATTTCATCAAGTAAGTGGAACGGATGGAGAAGGGATTTCTAAAGAGAATTTCTCAATGTAAAATTTTTATTTAGATGCTTTGTTCCTGTGAATCCCAAATCCACTTGCCACTGTTCTCAAAGTTGATAGAAAAATGAATAATCAGCTCTCATTTGTGCTTTTGGTGGTGACAATGACAGTAAATAGCAAATCATTTTTATGGTAAGATTTGTGTGTGTGTGTGTCAGGCATTTTGCTAACTGAATAAGGAAATGTGGGCTTTCTTACATTTGCTTACGCAGTAGGGCTCCTGCCGATGCTTTTTCAGTTCTTAAGTTAGAATGGTAGACAGAGGGAACATCTGGGTTTCGTTTGCTGGCTTATTTGTATTTACTGGCTTTATTAGTATTCTTCAGGGTTTGAAAGTGACATGTCCTCACAAGCTCATGGGTGAAAACTTGGTCTCCAGGAGGTGGTACTGTTTGGGGATGTTGTAGCATCATTGGGAGGTGAAGCTCAGCTGAAGGAACTGAGTTACAGGCTTATTATGGGTTATAGCCAGGCTGAGGGCTCTGTTGGTTTGTGTTTTAAATTTTTTAATTAATGTAGCAGATATTATTTTATATGATGTTTCCATGTATTGTTTGTTCTTCTTAATCCTCTCCCCCCACCCCCACCCCACCCCCGTCTCTTTGTCCCCTCCACACCAGTTTCTTTCATCCCCTTTAAATCTTTCTTCTCCTTTCATGCCACATGTATTATCTCCATAAAACCTTCTCCCTCCAAATAGTCCTTTTTCTAGCTCATGATCTATATCCCCATTCACTCAATATGTGTGAATGTACATGAGTGCATGTACCTGTGGAGGCCAGAGGGATCACATTCCCTGAAGCTGTTAGAGGTGGCTGTGAGCCACCCATTGTGGGTGCTGTGAATCAGAATCTTGCAAGAGCAGCTTGCTTTCTTAACCACTGAGTCATCTCTCCACCCCCCATAGTCTAATCTCCAGCCACTCCTTTCTTAAGGCTTTCATTGAATTTCTCATTGTGTTTGCACTCATTACATTGTGAGGTAGAAATTCACTTATCTTTTTGTTTGTTTGTTTGTTTGTTTTTCAAGACAGGACTTCTCTGCGTAGCCTTGCCTGTCCTGGAACTCACTCTGTAGACCAGGCTGGTCTTGAACTCACAGGGATCCACCTGCTCTGCCTCCTGAATGCTAGAATTAAAGGTATGTGCTACCAACACCCTCCGCCATTTGTTTATCTTTTTTCACTTGTTTGTTTGTTTCGCTTTTTTCAAGATAGGGTGTCTCTGTGGCTTTGGCGGCTGTCCTGGAACTAGCTCTTGTAGACCAGGCTGCTCTCAAACTCACAGAGATCTGCCTGCCTCTCCCTCCTGAGTGCTGGGATTAAAGGCCTGTGCCACCACTGTCCAGCCATTTGTTTATCTTTTAACCAATGTTCATTTAATCATGTTGCCAAAGAACAAACTTACTATTCCTTCTGTAAAACATGTTGATTGCTGTTCATTGTGCTTACTGACTAAGGAGTCTAAACTCTTCAATATGCCTTTAGATACCTCACACCTGGACAAATGTTTGCTTAGCAGGAACCAGGTAGGGTGCCTCCCAGACTCTGATACAAGCATCCTCGTTACCACAATTATATACTCCAAACACTATAGAAACTAATAAAATGTAGATGGATGCAAAAGGAGTCACTTTATGAATAAGATGCAAGGGTTTAGAAATTGCTAATAAAGCCAAGCTACTAAAAACTGCCGAACTAGGTAGAGGCAACACTACTGCAAAGAAGGAAGAGGAGGAGGAGAAAGGCAGAGCATAGAAACTGTAGAAACTAAACAGGAATCTGCGTGCAGCTCAATGACAAATGCATGAGAACCTGCTCCACTTGGAACAACTTGAAACTGAGTGCGATTTATACTCAAGTGGAGGGCTCACACTTTAGTAACTCTACATGAAATAGGAAAATTAAAGTACATTTGTTTGTGTTAAATAGGGAAATTTAATTATAGTATTTGTGTATCGTGCTTTGTCTCCCAGGTCTAGTTTATTTTATTGCTATTACAGAACATCCAGTCCCAATTATAGAAAGAAAGTCTAGTGCATGATTACTAATTTACAAGTCCCTGTGTGTTCTGAAACAAGCAAATGATCACAGAGCCCAGAGATTGGAGACTGAAGACCAGAATTTCAGTGTGTTATAGAGTGGTAGTTTGAATGGCCCCCATTGATTGGCTCATGTATTTGAATGTTTGGTTCCAAGTTGGTGGACTGTTTAGGAAGCCTTAGGAGATATGTCCTTGTTGGAGGAGGCATGTCACTGGGGATGGGTTCACATTAGGCCCAGTCTCACTCTCTGCCTCCATTTTGTGAATCAGATATAAGCTACCAACTACTGTTCCAGCACCTGGCTGCTGCCATGTTCCTTGCCATAATGGTCACGGACTCACCCTGTGAAACTCTAAGCAAGCCCCAATTAAATGATTCCTTTTATAAGTTGCCTTGGTCATGGTCTCTATTCGCAGCAATAGAACAGTGACTAAGAAAAGGATCATAGAGCTTGGGGGCGAGGTGTATAGCTTTTTAACATCTTGAAAATGGTTTCTTCCCCCCTCCTTTTCATGTGCTTTTGTGGGTGATGTGCGTGTGAGTGGGGTGTGTGTGTGTGTTGGTGTGCATGTTTGTAATGTGCATGTGGAAACAGAAAGCTGATGTCAGGAGTCTTTATCAATACCTCTTCCACCTTGTTCTTTTGCAGCAGGGTCTCTTAATCAAACACAGAGCTGGCAGGTACCACTGCCTTGGTCTTTTGCAGCAGGGTCTCTTAAACAAACACAAAGCTGGAAGATACCACTGGCTGCAGTATCTGCTTGCTCCAGGGTGCCATGCGTTTGTCACACAGTGCTGAAGTTACAGAAGAACCATCACATCCATCAGGCATTTATATGGGTTCTGGAGATTTGAACTCCTGTTGTCTTACTTATGCGATAGCCACTTAACCACTGAGGCGTTTTCCTAGCCCTAGAAAAAGTGCTCAATAAATTTTTGTCAAGCCTTGTATGGTCACAGATTTCATAGGATAAGCTTAACTCATTGAGAAAACTGGAAAGACCAGCTAATGATGATTTCCTTAGATACAGCATTATATAGTACTATCATTCAATATCCATGATGATAATGCCTTATCCTCCTTGTTTTGCACAAAAAGTTTTCACTCAAAGTTTTTCTTCTTTGCAAAACTGGAACTGTTGAGTTCCTGAGAGTGATGCTTGTTCAAGAAGCTGTTTTTAAGTTGAATAATGAATATTCTTTCTTTAAAGGGAAGGATGGTCTTACAATAGTTCCACTTTCTGTGTGTTCTATTCTATTATTCTATTATAAAATAAAACAAACATGCATATTTTTCATGTGAATTAAAAAGAAATACTTGCTTTCAGTTATTATCAAACTACAAGGGCAAAGCAATGTACAAATTAAATACCAAACAGAAAGGCAAAAGCATTACAATTCAAATTAACAGCCTTAATTTAAATTAATACATGATATTGTTTATAGGGACTCTGTTGCTGACATAGGGTTTTTAATACATAAGGGTGCACCCTCAGGTAAGAGACTATATATCATCCACTTGTGTAGTTTGACTTTGACAGTACAACAATAACAACAAAAAATAGTGTATTCATTTAAGAAAGATTCTTTTCCTAGTTCAAGAAACAATTTTCCAATATAATCAAGACTCAGTAAATAACAATCCTAGAATAATTCCAGGAAGCTCCAACTCTGTAAATCTTTTTAAGTTGAATATTGCGCCATTTAAAAGGTCTGAATAGGGTTATTTAATCCAGCTATTAAAGCAATGAATACTTCATATTGACTGATAATCAGTTACTCATGCTTAGAAACCAAGCAAGGCAGCCACTTGGAGAACAAACATCCTAGATGACACAGTAGGCCTCTTTCTACATTTTTCATTATTTTTTAATTATATATTTTAAGAAAAGAGCTTGCTTCACATGTCAATCCCAGCTCCCGCTCCCTCCTCTCCTCCCACACTCCCTACTGACCCCCCTCCCACCCTAACTCCACTCCCTTCCACATAGGGGATATCCAGAGTCTGTTATTTCGCTCAGGGCAGGGTCCAGGCCCTCCACCAAGAGTCTGAGAGAGCATTCCTCTTTGTGTTATGGACACATGAAGTCCGTTTGTATGCCAGGGATAAACACTGATCTACTGCACAGGGCCCCATATGCTGCTCAGGTTTCCTCACTGACTCTCACACTCAGGGGGTCTGGATCAGTCCCATGCTGGCCTCCAAGCTGTCGGTCTGGGGTCCAAGATCTCCCCCTTGTTCAGGTCAGCTGTCTCTGCTGGTTTTTCCAGCCCATTCTTTGCCCATTTGCTCATCACTCCTCTCTCTGTGTCATTGGGTTCCAGAGGTTCAGTTCAGTGTTTAACTGTGGGTGTTTGCCTCTGCTCTTTCTACATTTTTAATTCTGCTTGCCAGTGTCATCAGAATCGCTGTTGTGACCAGTCCTTCCACCACATTTCTCTCAAGGCACTGGCTGAAGCTACCACAATGCCATTTGGTACAAAGAAGATCATACATATGAACCCATTCTTAGGTGTTAGGATTGCAAAACATTAATTAATCTATTAGCAGGTCATAATTTTGATAAGTTAGAATGTTACATCTCTTTTAAGTTTCTTAGTAATTAGAAAAGAAAAAACACTTAGTTAAAGATCTTTGACTCTCTGCCTCTACTACCTTAAACAGTAGAGATAAAAAAAAAGAATGCCACAAAAGAATTGCTGAGTTGGAAGGAACTTTTAAAAACCTGTAGGCCAGAATTTTGCAACTTCTAGGCTAAAGAGGTAAATATTTACATCTGTAGCAAGAATTTCTACTGTCCTGAAGACAAGAGCATATTAATGCTCTTTATTGAGATTTATTTACCCTCAGACTTAGGTCTTTCAGATATTAGAGGTAGAATTGTGAAGTAGCTTGATGGGTTCTTTAACTCAGTCAAATTACAAACTTAAATAGCCATTTTAGGAAATAAAGTCGCAAAAGGGCATTGCATTGGTGATGAAGAGCTGTCCTGTAAAATTCTTCATCCCTTTGCAGAAGAAGATGTCTTGGAAAGTGGCATAACAGTTGCTTAGCTAAGAACTACACTTCTTGTTCCACATTGCAGCTGAAGTCCTATGAGTGCAATGTGATCAGGAGTCTGTGAGACACTTTAAGGCCAGGGCTGTAGAGCTTCTCCATCATCTTGTTTTCCATTCTCCCATGCAGACTTAAATTTTGATACTTAGGATCCAAAGTGGGTGACTGTAAGCTTTTTCTGTACAAATCCAGACAAGTAGTTTAGGCTTTGTAGATCATAATAGGTGTGTTACATTATTCCTATTGCATTAGTTATTACCATAGGATGAGTACACCCATATACATGCATACCCCCCACACTCACAAACACACACATATACAGTGACAGTACACACGATGTCCATAAGTGTGTTTTGTGGGTGAATCTAAATCCAGTTGAGTTGACAATCAAACTTAAACATTTTGAAACTCCTACTATTGGACAGAATTTTTGGATGATCTATGGAGACAGGGGAAAGGGTACCTACAAGACAGTTCTCTCCCTGGAGAAGGGGTTCCCACAAGACAGTTCTCCCCAGGGGAGGTAGTCCCCCACAGACAGTTCTCTCTTTTTTGTTTGTGAAGCTTGCAGTTAGTTGACTTGCCTGGACAGCCTGATGAGAGATTTTGGTATTGCCTCTCATAGTAATTCTCTCCTTATCCTGCAACAAAAAGATGATTTAGCAAGCAGGCAATAATGGGATCAATGACATCATCTTGAAAGGTCTCAAGAAGGAATAAATAACTTATCATTCAAACCAATCCTGAGCCAAGATATGGGGTAAGGAAACTGTGTTTTACGCCTGCTAATAAGAGATGAAGGGAAATGATGTAGAGTACAATGGACTAGAAAAACAAAACATGATGCCCATCTCTTTGGGATGGTCTACCCATACCTATGTGAGTAAAATTGCTTTGGGTTTTAATGAAGATTTGCATGTGTGCTGCAACTCTACCACTATTTTCCAAGTGTGTGTCTGGATTCTCCTCAATGAGCTAGCAAGAACTGAAAATGTTTCTACAACACTGTCATTTATTGCAGGCACAGACTACACGGAAGTAAATGGGCATGGCTGTGCTTCTGTAAGATCTTATTTGCAGGAAAAGTCAGCAGGCCAAATTTGGCCCATGGACTATGTTAGACAAGCTTTATTGTGGAGGATGATGGAAAGACTCCAAGTCTCTCAATTCCTCCAAGAAACAGTAAGCCTACTTTAGCTAAGTACTCACATGAGAAATGAATTCCTATCTCACTAAATTAATGCTCAATTTTTTAAAAAAGCATTATTTGTTGTAATATAGAGTATCACTCTGTCCAAACACACACATGGTGAATGAGAATATGATCCTACATCAGCAACAATTCAGAAATAACATGTATAGCATTAGCTTAGGGGGCAGATGGGTGAATCGTAAGCACTGAGGAGAAATCTAATGCTGGGATAATGGAGACACAATATAGCAAATTCACAATTTGCAATAGCTCAGAAAGGTGAAGCGCTAAGTGAGTCTGTAGTTCTTACCATGGAAGGATGGGGGGAGGGAGACTGGAAAAAGCCAGAATCTCAATTGCTTCCAATTGCTTGGTGGCTTCATTTGGTAAGACATTGCAAGAAAGTAATGAATTCAGGGAAAGACTATCTGCTTATGCATATACACACAAAAGAAAAAGACACTGGAAAGAGTCCAGGGGGACAGGGCTCACTAATACTGAAGAATGCACCTGGACCCTAAACAAAAGAAAAGAAAAACCAAAGATTGACACAGTCCTTGAGTGTCCAGGGAGTGACTCAGCCCTACAGCAAAGACACACACAAGAACACTGCTTATTCACCCAGGCTGGTCTTCTTAGTGGGTTTCAAACTGAAGAGGACCATCCTATGGAAAAGAAAGTGACAAAATCCCTGGACTGGAGAGCTGTGTCTAGGAAAGAACTTGGGTTTGTTTTCATATGGAGCAGACTGTACACAAATAGATCAAATCTCACTACATTTCTGAGGGCTCTATTGCCAAGAAGAGATGTTATCTTAGCTCCTTTGAAGAGATTATACACACCTGCCCATGGTGAAGTTTGAGAACGAATGCCATCCCGTCCTCCATACACTTGAGAAGCCACTTCATGGCTCTGTTGAGTCAACACAGGACTTGGAGTTAATCTTCCAATCATGACCCCAGAATAGAGAAGTCACCAAAAAGAAACTGCTGTCAACCCTCAACTGATATTTAATGTGAACAAGAAATAAGCTGTTCTTGTTGGAAACCACCAAGTCTCAGTCAGGGGTTGCTTATTATGTAGCAAATTTAGCAACAGCTGACTAACAGATGAAGAAATATCTCTCATCCCAATATCATGTTTTTTTAAATACCAGGCCTTATATGAGTAAGAAGAGGGTTGTGGGAACTGGACAGAGCCCAAAGATTTCAGTGCTCACAGAAGATTCCCAAAAGGCTTTCTGGAAGAAAGAGCCCAATGTGAACAAAGGATGTTTTCCTCAAAGCAAACACAAGGTCTGTGAGGAACTCCCACAATCCCCCAAGTTTTGTCAATGCCGCTCTAGTGGAATTTCATACTGTTGTGGTCCTGTGTCTGCTATGTGCTTCCTGCCTTTTCATCATCGCGGTAAGACTCTCATTGCTTGTATGCTTTTTTTTGTTCAGTATCCCACTTATTCTCTCTGGATGTGTGGCTTCCAGACCAAAAGAAGAGTCTGTAGATTTATTATATAGGACAATACATTGCTCAGGTATGGTGATGTTTGAGACTGCTGTAGAAAGTGACTAATACTTATACTTGATCCTCTCAAGCAGCAGTTCTCAATCTGTGGTTCTCAACCCCTTTGGGGAGGGTCACCTAAGACCATCAGACATATTGGATATTTATTTTCTTTTTTCTTTAACTTAGAAACAAGCTTGTTTTACATGTCAATCCCAGTTCCCTCTCCCTCCCTTCCACCCCTGCTCCCACAAACCCCCTATCCTATCCTATTTCTGCTCCCCAGGGAGGGTAAGGCCTTCCAAGGGGGATCTTCAAAGTCTGTCATGTCATTTAGAGCACGGCTGAGAGAGTATCCGTCTATGTGGATTGGGCTCCCAAAGTCCATTCATATACTAGGGATAAATACTGATACACTACCAGAGGCCCTATAAATTAACCAGACCTCCAAACTAACATCCTCCTTCAGGGAGTCTGGAACAGTCCTATGCTGTTTTCCTAGCTGTCAGTGTGGGGTTCATGAGCTCCTCCTTGTTCAGGTCAGCTGTTTCTGTGGGTTTCTTTAGCCTGGTTTTGACCCCTTTGCTCATCATTCCTCCCTCTCTGCAATTGGATTCCAGAGTTCAACTCAGTGTTTAGCTGTAGGTGTCTGCTTCTGCTTCCATCAGCTACTGGATGAAGACGCTAGCATGGCATATAAGGTAGTCATCAATCTCATTATCAGAGAAGGGCATTTAAGGCAGCCTCTCCACTATTGCTTAGTTGTTAGTTGGGGTCAACCTTGTAGATCTCTGGACATTTCCCTAGTGCCAGATTTCTCTTTAAACCTATAATGACTCCCTCTATTATTCTCCTCTATTCTTCCCCTGACTCTATCTTACTGCTCTCTTCTGTCCTCCTCTCCCCTCCTCTCCCTCCTCTTCCCCCTTCTCTTTCTACTAACTCCCTCTCCCCTCCCCTCATACTCCCAATTAGCTCAGGAGATCTTGTCCCTTTCCCCTTCTCTGGGGGACCATGTATATCTCTCTTAGGGTCCTCCTTGTTTCCTAGATTCTCTGGCAGTATGGATTGTAGGCTGCTACTCCTTTGCTCTAGGTCTAAAATGCATATATTAGTGAGTTTATACCATGTTTGTCTTTTGTGACTGGGTTACCCCCTCAGGGTGGTTTCTTCTAGTGTCATCCATTTGCCTGCGAATTTCAAGATTCCATTGTTTTGTTTTTCTGATGAGTAGTACTCCGTTATGCAACTATACACATTTCCTCTATCCACTCTTCAGTTGAGGGGCATCCAGGTTGCTTCCAGGTACTGGCTATTACAAATAATGCTGCTATGAACATGGTTGAACAGATGAATGTTGTATGAATGTGCATCTTTTGGGTATATGTCCAAGAGTGGAATTGCTGAATCTTGTGGTAGATTGATTCCCATTTTGCTGAGGAACCACCAGCAGTGGAGGAATGCTCCCCTTTCTCCACAACCTCTCCAGCATAGATTCATCATTGGTGTTTTTGATTTTAGCCATTTTGACAGGAGTAAGATGGTATCTCAGAGTTGTTTTGATTTGCATTTCCTGATGGCTAAGGATGTTCAGCACTTTCTTATGTGTCTTTCAGCCATTTTAGATTTCTCTATTGAGAATTCTCTATTTAGTTTTGTACCTCACTTTTTAATTGGATTATTTGGTGTTTTGGTGACTTGCTTCTTGAGTTCTTTGTATATTTTGGAAATCAGGCCTCTGTCAGATGTGAGGTTGGTGAGTATCTTTTCCTATTCTGTGGGCTGCTGTTGTGGCTTGTTGACTGTGTCCTTTGCCTTACAGAAGCTTCTCAGTTTCAGGATGTCCCATTTATTTATTGTTGATATCATTGTCTGTGTTACTGGTGTTATGTTCAGGAAGAGGTCTCCTGCCCCAATTCGTTCAAGGGTACCACCTACTTTCTCTTCAAAGAGTTTCAGTGTGGTTGGATTTATGTTGAGGCCTTTGATCCATTTGGACTTAAGTTTTGTGCATGGAAATAGACATGGATGTATCTGCAATCTTCTACATACCAGTATACAGTTATGCCAGCGCCATTTGTTGAAGATGCTTTCTTTTTTCCATTGTATCATTTTAGCTTCTTTATCAAAAATCAGTTGTTCATAGGTGTGTGGGTTAATGTCATGGTTTTCAGTTTGATTCCATTGATCTACATGTCTGTTTTTGTGCCAATGCCAAGCTGTTTTCAGTACTTACAGTATATCTTATAGTCAGGGATGGTAATGCCTCTGGAAGTTCCTTTATTGTACAGGGTCGTATTGGCTATCCTGGGTCTTTTGCTTTTCCATATGAAGCTGAGAAAGAATTGTGCTGGGATTTTGATAGGGATTGCATTGAATCTATAGATTGCTTTTTGGCAATATTTCCATTTTTACTATGTTGATCCTACCTATCCAAGAGTATGGGAGATCTTTCCATTTTCTGGAATCTTCTTTAATTTCTTTCTTTAAAGACTCAAAGTTCTTGCAATACAGGTTTTTCACTTGTTTGGTTAGCATTACTCCAAGGTATTTTATGTTGTTTGTGGCAATTGTAAAGGGTGATGTTTCTATGATTTCTTTCTCAGCCCATTTATCTTCTGTATATAGTAGGGCTACTGATTTTTCTGAGTTAGTCTTGTATCCTGCCACTTTTCTGAAGGTGTTTATCAGTTGTAGGAGTTTTCTGATAGCGTTTTTTGGGTCACGTACGTAAACTATCATATCATCTATAAATAGTGAAAGTTTGACTTCTTATTTTCCAATTTGTATCCCCTTGATCTCCTTTTGTCTTATTGATCTAACTAGAACTTCAAATACAATATTGAAGAGGTATGCAGAATGGACAGTCTTGTCTTGTTCCTGATTTTAGAAGAATTGCGTTGAGTTTCTCTTAATTTAGTTTGATGTTGGCTGTTGGTTTGCTGTATATTGCTATTATTATTTTAGGTATGTTCCTGTTATCCCTGATCTCTTCAAGATCTTTATCATGAAGAGATGTTGAATTTTGTCAAAGACTTTTTCAGCACTTAGTGAGATGATCATGCAGTTTTTATTTCTCTTTTTTTTTATTCTTTTTTTAAATTTATTTTTCAGTTTAAATTTAGATAAGAAACAAGGTTGCGAGGTGAGATTGGGTCTCCAGCGGGGACCGCCTGCCCATCACCCATCCCCGGCACGATCTTCTGGGCTGCTTCCAGCATCCAGAAGAGCCGCCCACACAGGAAAGAGATCAGCCCCTCCAAGACCCCAACCCAGCGAGCCCAGCTTCAGGTGAGATTGGGTCTCCGGCTGGGACCGCCCGCCCATCACCCATCCCCCTCCATCTTCGGGGCCGCTCCCGGCTTCCAGAAGAGCTGCCCACACAGGAAAGAGATCAGCCCCTCCAAGACCCCAACTCCAGGGAGCCCAGCTTCAGCCCGCAGTAAGGAAGGAGACCAGTGGAGACGGAAAGACCCACCAGCACCCACTGGAAGAAGAGATGGGAAGAAGACAGAATAAGAGATCACTCAGCAATAGAAACACCAACATGACCCCACCAGAATCCAGGGATCCAACACCAGCAAGTCCCGAAAAGCACTACATAGATGAAGAAGAGGAGACAGACCTTAAAAATTATTTCATGAAGATGATGGAGAGCCTCAAAGAAGAAACGAGGAAATCCCTTAAAGAAATAGAAGAAAAAACAAACAAAAAAATCCATGAAATGGGGGAAAAATTCAAGAAATAAACAAATCTCTCAAAGAATCTAAAGAGCACCAAGAAAAAACAACCAAGAAAATTAAGGAAACAGCTCAAACAGTTGAAGGATTGAAAGCTGAAATAGAAACGATAAAGAAAACACAGAATGAAGGGATGCTGGAAATAGAAAAGCTCGGTAAACGGTCTGGAACTACAGATGCAAGTATCACCAATAGAATACAAGAGATAGAAGAGAGAATCTCAGGTGTTGAAGACTCATTAGAGGATATAGAGTCGTCAACCAAAGAAAATCTCAAAACCAACAAATCCTTAACACAAAATATCCAGGAAATATGGAACACCATGAAGAAGCCAAACCTGAGAATAATAGGTATAGAAGAAGGTGAAGAACTTCAACTTAAAGGTACAGAAAACATATTCAACAAAATCATAGAAGAAAACTTCCCTAACCTAAAGAAAGATATGCCTATGAAAGTACAAGAATCTTACAGAACACCAAATAGGCTTGACCAGAAAAAGAAGTCACCTCGCCATATAATAATCAAAACATCAAACCTACAGAGCAAAGAGAAAATATTAAGAGCAGCTAAAGAAAAAGGCCAAGTAACATACAAAGGCAGACCTATCCGAATTACACCTGACTTCTCAATGGAAACGATGAAAGCCAGAAGATCCTGGTCAGAAGTCCTACAAACGCTAAGGGAACAAGGATGCCAGCCCAGACTACTATATCCAGCAAAGCTCTCAATTACCATAGATGGAGAAAACAAAATATTCCATGACAAAGCCAGATTTAAACAATACGTATCCATGAATCCAGCTCTACAGAAAATGCTAGAAGGAAAACCTAGAGCCAAGGAAGATAACTACATTCACAAAGACACAGGCAATATATAATCATACTTTACAAAACACTAAAAGAAAAAGGGAGGAGAAACAACACAAAATAACTTCACTAACAATAAATCAAGCGCAAACAAGGATCACCAATCAATGGTCATTAATATCCCTCAATGTCAACAGCCTCAACTTGCCTATAAAAAGACACAGACTAGCAGAATGGATACGAAGACAGAACCCTTCCTTCTGCTGCATACAAGAAACACATCTCAACAACAAAGACAGACGTTATCTCAGAGTAAAGGGCTGGGAAAAGATCTTCCAATCAAACGGCCCCAAGAAACAAGCGGGCGTAGCAATCCTAATATCTAACAAATTAGACTTCAAATTAAAATCAATCAAAAGAGATGAAGAAGGGCACTTCATATTCATCAAAGGAAAAATACATCAAGACGAAGTCTCGATTTTAAACATCTACGCCCCAAATACAAAGGCACCTACATTCGTGAAAGAAACATTACTAAAGCTCAAAATGCACATAAAATCTCACACACTAATAGTAGGAGACTTCAACACTCCGCTCTCACCGCTAGACAGGACCTCCAGACAGAAACTTAACAAAGAAACAAAAGAATTAATAGAAGTTATGACCCAACTGGGTTTAACAGACATCTATAGAACATTCCATCCAAATACAAAGGGATATACCTTCTTCTCGGCACCACATGGAACCTTCTCTAAAATTGACCACATAATAGGAAACATAGCAAATCTCCACAGATACAAAAAAATTGGAATAACTCCCTGCATCTTATCAGACCACCATGCATTAACATTAGAATTCAACAATAACACAAATCGCAGAAACCCTACAAACTCATGGAGATTGAACAATGCACAATTGCACCATCCCTGGGTAAAGGAACAAATAAAAAAAGAAATTAAAGACTTCCTCGATTTCAATGAGAATGAAGACACAACATACACAAACTTATGGGACACTTTCAAAGCAGTGCTGAGAGGAAAGTTTATAGCACTAAGTGCCCACATGAAAAAACTGGAGAACAGTCATACTAGAGAATTAATAGCACAGCTGAATGTTCTAGAACAAAAAGAAGCAAACTCCCCAGGAGGAGCAGACGCCAGGAAATAATCAAATTGAGGGCTGAAATCAATCAAGTAGAAACCAGGAAAACACTGAGAAGAATCAATGAAACAAAGAGTTGGTTCTTTGAGAAAATCAACAAAATAGACAAACCTCTGTCCAAACTAACCAAAAGACAGAGAGAGAACATGCTAATTAACAAAATCAGGGATGAAAAAGGGGACATAACAACGGACTCTGAGGAAATCAAGAGAATCATCAGGGCATACTTTGAAAATCTGTACTCCACAAAATTTGAAAATTTAAAGGAAATGGACAATTTCCTGGATAGATATCACTTGCCAAAACTAAATCAAGAACAGATAAATAATCTAAACAGACCTATAACCCCTAATGAAATAGAAGCAGTCATCAAAAGTCTCCCAAACAAAAAAAGCCCAGGCCCAGATGGCTTCAGTGCAGAATTCTACCAGAAATTCAAAGAAGAGCTCATTCCAATACTCGTCAAAGTATTCCACACAATAGAAGCAGGAGGCTCACTGCCAAACTCTTTCTATGAGGCTACAATTACCTTGATACCCAAGCCACACAAAGACACAACTAAGAAAGAGAACTATAGACCAATTTCCCTCATGAACATTGATGCAAAAATACTTAATAAAATACTTGCAAACCGGATTCAAGAACACATCAGAAAAATCATCCACCATGATCAAGTAGGCTTCATTGCAGGAATGCAGGGATGGTTCAACATTAGAAAATCTATCAATGTAATCCACCATATTAACAATCTGCGAAAGAAAAACCACATGATCATCTCACTAGATGCTGAAAAAGCCTTTGACAAAATCCAGCACCCCTTCATGATAAAGGTCCTAGAGAGATCAGGGATAACAGGAACGTACCTGAATATAATAAAAGCAATATACAGTAAACCAACAGCTAACATCAAACTAAATGGAGAGAAACTCAAAGCAATTCCTCTAAAATCAGGAACAAGACAAGGCTGTCCACTCTCTCCATATCTCTTCAATATTGTACTTGAAATTCTAGCTACAGCAATAAGACAACAAAAGGAGATAAAGGGGATACAAATAGGTAAAGAAGAAGTCAAACTTTCATTATTTGCAGATGATATGATAGTTTACATAAGTGATCCAAAAAACTCCGCAAGGTCACTCCTAGAGCTGATAAACACCTTCAGCAATGTGGCAGGATACAAGGTAAACTCAAAAAAATCAGTGGCCCTAGTATATACAGATGATGAAGTGACTGAGAAAGAAATCAGAGAAACATCACCTTTTACAATAGCCAAAAACAGCATCAAATATCTGGGGATAATGTTAACCAAGGAAGTGAAAGACCTGTATATCAAGAACTTTGTGTCTTTGAAGAAAGAAATCAAAGAAGATACCAGAAAATGGAAAGATCTCCCATGCTCTTGGATTGGTAGGATCAACATAATAAAAATGGCAATCTTGCCAAAAGCAGTCTATAGATTCAATGCAATCCCTATCAAAATTCCATCACAATTCTTCAAGGACCTGGAAAGAACATTAATCAACTTTATATGGAAAAACAAAAGGCCCAGGATAGCCAAAACATCCCTATACAATAAAGGAACTTCAGGAGGCATCACCATACCTGACTTCAAGCTCTATTATAGAGCTATAGTCCTGAAAACAGCTTGGTATTGGCACAAAAATAGGCAGGTAGACCAATGGAACCGAATCGAAAGCCCTAATTTTAACCCACACACCTATGAACACCTGATTTTTGACAAAGAAGCTAAAACTGTACAGTGGAAAAAAGAAAGCATCTTCAACAAATGGTGCTGGCATAACTGGGTACTGGCATGCAGAAGACTGCAGATAGATCCATGTTTATCGCCTTGTACAAAACTTAAGTCCAAATGGATCAAAGATCTCAACATACATCCAGCCACACTGAAACTTTTAGAAGAGAAAGTGGGAGATACTCTTCAACGAGTTGGTACAAGAGACCACTTCCTAAACATAACACCAGTGGCACAGGCACTGAGATCGACAATTAACAAATGAGACCTTCTGAAACTAAAAAGCTTCTGTAAGGCAAAGGACACAGTCAAAAAGACAAAAAGGCAGGCCACAGAATGGGAAAAGATATTCACTAACCCTACATCTGACAGAGGGCTAATCTCCAAAATTTACAAAGAACTCAAGAAACAAGTCTCCAAAACACCAAAGGATCCACTTGAAAGGTGGGGTACAGAGCTAAATAGAGAATTCTCAGTAGAGGAGGCTAAAATGGCCAAGAGACACTTAAGAAAGTGCTCAACATCCTTAGCCATCAGGGAAATGCAAATCAAAACAACTCTGAGATACCATCTTACTCCTGTCAGAATGGCTAGAATCAAAAACACCGAAGACAATTTATGCTGGAGAGGATGTGGAGAGAGAGGAACACTCCTCCACTGCTGGTGGGAATGCCGACTCATACAGCCTCTTTGGAAATCAGTATGGAGATTCCTCAGGAAAATGGGAATTAATCTACCACTAGACCCAGCAATTCCACTCTTAGGCATTTATCCAAATGAGGCAGGTTCATACAACAAGGGCATCTGCTCCACTATGTTCATAGCAGCATTGTTTGTAATAGCCAGAACCTAGAAGCAACCTAGATGCCCCTCAACTGAAGAGTGGATAGAGAAAATGTGGTACATTTACACAATGGAGTATTACTCAGCAGAAAAAAACAATGGAATCTTGAAATTCGCAGGGAAATGGATAGCACTGGAAGAAACCATCCTGAGTGAGGAAACCCAGTCGCAAAAAGACAAACATGGTATGTACTCACTCATATATGGATTCTAGATATGGATCAGGATAGTGCCAGTCTGCACTTCCACAGATAGAGAGTCTGGGAAACAGGAAAGAACCTAAAAGATATGCATATATGCATAGTACCCAAGAGAAGAGGATGGAGACAAGATCCTCTGATGGGGAACACGGCGAGGGGTGGGGGGGAGTGGGACCTGGGAAGAATAGAGGGGGTAAAGAGGAAGGGAGTTGGTCATGGGGGAACAGGAAGTTGAGAGGGTGGGGGTAGAATAGGGGGAAGAGGGAATCATAGGATCGAAGACAGATCAGGCACCAGAGTGACCTCGAGTGATCTAAAGGTATAACATCAATTGGCAAGCTAGGAAATAGTGGAGGGACCACCTCGAATGCCCATTCCTGATAATGATCTTGATGTCTATAACCATCCGGGAGCCTTCATCCTGTGACTGATGGAAGCAGAGGCAAACACACAACTAAGCACTGAACTGAACCCAAGGAACCCAGTGACAGAGAGAGAGGAGTGATGAGCAAATTGGCAAAGAATGGGCTGGCAAAACCAGCAGAGACAGCTGATCTGAACAGGGGAGTGCTCTTGGACCCCAGACCGACAGTGGGGAGGCCAGCATGGGACTGATCTGGACCCCCCAAATGTGAGTGTCAGTGAGAAGGCCTGGGCAACCTATGGGGCCCTGAGCTGTGGATCAGTGTCTATCCCTGGTATACAAACTGTCTTCATGTGCCTATGGCACAAGGAGAGATGCTCTCTCAGCCTGGACTCTTAGGGGAGTGCCTTGACCCTACCAAGAGTAAAATGACAGACTCTAGATATCCCCTATGTGGAAGGATTTGGCAATAGGGTGGGAGGGAGGGGGGGAAGGGGAGTGCGGGAGGAGGGGAGGGAGAGGGAACTGGGATTGACATGTAAAACAAGCTATTTAAAATTAAAATAAAAAATGATAAAAAAAAGAAACAAGGTTGCTTCACAAGTCAGTTCCAGGTCCCTCTCCCTTTCCCTCCCCTCCACCCGTGCCCTCCCTCCAACCCCCCCATTATCCCCTCATTTCCCCCAGGGAGGGTGAGGCCCTCCATGGGGGTGTCCATAGTCTGTCATTTCATATAGGGCAGGGCCTAGACCCTTCCCCAAGAGTTCAGGGTGAGAGTACACCTCACATTTTTGGATGGGAGTCCAAAGTCCGTGTGTATACTCGGGATGGGTACTGATCTGCTGCCCAAGGCTCAATAGATTACCTAGGCCTCCTCACTGACACCCAGATTCAGGGGGGTCTTGATCAGTCCCATGCTGGATTCCCAGGCTGATGCCTGGGATTCAAGAGTTAATCTTTGTTAGGTCAGCTGTTTCTGGGGGTTAAACCAGCCCAGTCTTAATCCCTTTGGTCATCAGTCCTCCCTCTCTGTTACTGGCTTTCTTGAGTTCAGCTCAGTACTTAACCTTGGTAGTCTGCCTCTTCTTCGATCAGCCTCTAAATGAAGTTTCTGTTTCCCAGACTCTTTGGCCATGGGATTGTAGGCTGGCACTCCCCAGATCTATGTCTAAAATCCATATATGAGAGAGTACATGCCATGTTTGTCTTTTTGTGACTGGGTTACCTCACTCACAATGGTTTCTTCTAGTGTCATCCATTTGCCTGCGAATCTCAGGATTCCATTGTTTTTTTCTGCTGAATAGTACTCCATTGTGTAAATGTACCACATTTTCTCTATCCACTCTTCAGTTGAGGGACATCTAGGTTGCTTCCAAGTTCTGGCTATTACAAATAATGCTGCTATGAACATAGTGGAACAGACATCTTTGCTGTACGAATGGGCATCTTTTGGATATATGCCTAAGAGTGGAGTTGCTGGGTCTTGTGGTAGGTTTATTCCCATTTTTCTGAGGAATCTCCATACTGTTTTCCAAAGTGGCTGAACCAGTTGGCACTCCCACCAGCAATGGAGGAGTGTCCCTTTTCACCACATCCTCTCCAGCATAAATTGTCGTTGGTGTTTTTGATTTTAGCCATTCTGACAGGAGTGAGATGGTATCTCAGAGTTGTTTTGATCTGCATTTCCCAGATGGCTAAGGATGTTGAGCACTTTCTCAAGTGCCTCTCAGCCATTTTAGACACCTCTATTGAAAACTCTCTAGTTCTGCAGCCCACTTTTTAATTGGGTCCTTTGATGTTTTGGAGACTTGCTTCTTGAGTTCCTTGTAAATTTTGGAGATAAACCCTCTGTCAGATGTGGGATTAGTGAGTATTTTTTCCCATTCTGTGGGCTGCCTTTTTGTCTTGCTGCCTGTGTCCTTTGCCTTACAGAAGCTTCTCAGTTTCAGGAGGTCCCATTTATTAATTGTTGATCTCACTGTCTGTGCTACTGGTGTTATGTTCAGGAAGCTGTCTCCTGTACCATTTCGTTCAAGGGTACCACCCACTTTTCTCTTCTAAGAGGTTCAGTGTGGCTGGATTTATGTTGAGGTCTTTGATCCATTTGGACTTAAGTTTTGTGCATGGTGATAAGCATGGATCGATCCGCATTCTTCTACATGCCAGCCTCCAGTTATGCCAGCACCATTTGTTGAAGATGCTTTCTTTATTCCATTGTATATTTTTAGCTTCTTTGTCAAAGATCAGATGTTCGTATGTGTGTGGGTTAATATCCAGGTTTTCAATTCGATTCCATTGGTCTACCTGTCTATTTTTGTGCCAATACCAAGCTGTTTTCAGGACTATAGCTCTATAATAGAGCTTGAGGTCAGGGATGTTGATGCCTCCGGACGTTGCCTTGTTGAACAGGGTTGTTTTGGCTATCCTGGGTCTTTTGTTTTTCCATACAAAATTGATTATTGTTCTTTCAAGGTCTGTGAAGAATTGTGCTGGGATTTTAATGGGGATTGCATTGAATCTGTAGATTGCTTTTGGCAGGATTGCCATTTTTACTACATTGATCCTACCTATCCAAGAGCATGGGAGATCTTTCCATTTTCTGAGGGCTTCTTTAATTTCTTTCTTTAAAGATTCAAAGTTCCTGCGATACAGGTCTTTCACTTGTTTGGTTAGCATTACCCCAAGGTATTTTATGTTGTTTGTGGCAATTGTAAAGGGTGATGTTTCTCTGATTTCTTTTTCAGCCCTTTTATCATCTGTATATTGTAGGGCTACTGATTTTCTCGAGTTGATCTTCTATTTCCTCAGGGGTTATAGCTCTATTTACATTGCTTATCTGTTCTTGATTTAGTTTTGGTAAGTAATATCTATCCAGAAAATTGTCCATTTTCATTAGATTTACAAATTTTGTGGACTACAGGTTTTAAAAGTATGACCTGATGATTCTCTGGATTTCCTCAGTGTCCGTTGTTATGTCCCCCTTTTCATTTCTGATTTTGTTAATTTGCGTGTCCATTCTCTGCTGTTTGGTAGATTTGCATAATTTGTTGATTTTCTCTAAGAACCAACTCTTTGTTACATTGATTCTTTGTACTGTTTTCCTAGTTTCTACTTTATTGATTTCAGCCCTCAATTTGATTATTTCCTGGCCTCTACTCATACAGGGTGAATTTGCTTCTTTGTGTTCTCGAACTTTCAGTTGTGCTGCTAATTCTCTAGTGTGACAGACTATTCTCCAGTTTCTTCATGTGGGCACTTAGTGCTATGAACTTTCCTCTTTGCACTGCTTTCAAAGTGTCCCATAAGTTTGGGTATGTTATGTCTTCATTCTCATTGAATTCTAGGAAGTCTTTAACTTCTTTTTTTATTCCTTCCCTGATCTAGAAATGGTGCAATTGCGTGTTATTCAATTTCCACGAGTTTGTAGGGTTTCTGCATTTTGCGTTGTTGTTGAATTCTAACTTTAAAGCATGGTGGTCTGATAAGATACCGGGGGTTATTCCAATTTTTTTGGTGCCTGTTGAGGTTTTCTTTGTTTCCAAGTATGTGATCTATTTTAGGGAAGGTTCCATGTGGTGCTGAGAAGACGGTATATTCTTTTGTGTTTAGATGGAATGTTCTGTAGATGTCTGTTAAACCCAATTGGGTCATAACTTCTATTAGTTCCTTTGTTTCTTTTTTAAATTTCTGTCTGGTAATCCTGTCTAGTGGTAAGAGTGGGGTGTTGAAGTCTCCCACTAAAAGTGTGTGAGGTTTTATATGTGATTTGAGTTTTATTAATGTGCCTTTTACGAATGTGAATGCCTTTGTGTTTGGGGCATAGATATTCAGATTTGAGACTTCATCTTGGTGAATTTCTCCTTTGATGAGTGTGAAATGACCTCCTTCATCTCTGTTAGCTATTGGGATTGCTACCTCCACTTATTTCTTGGGTCCATTTGATTGGAAAATCTTTACCCAACCCTTAACTTTGAGATACTATCTGTCTTTGAAGCTAAAGTGTGTTTCTTGTATACATCAGAAGGATGGATTCTTTCTGGGAGCCTATGTCTTTTTATTGCTGATTTAAGACCATTAATGTTGAGGGATATTAGTGATTGATTGTTCATGCTTGTTTGTTTTGGATTTGTTGATTGTGGTGGAATTATGTGTGGATTTCCACCCCCCTTTTTTGGCTGTTGGTAAAGTGGGATTATCTATTGTCTATGTTTTTCTGGTTTTAGTTAACTTTCTTGGTTGAGTTTCCTTCCAGGACTTTCTGTAGGGCTGGCTTATTGGATATGTATTGTTTAAATCTGGCATTGTCATGGAATATCTTTTTTTCTCCATCTATAGTGATTGAAAGCTTTGTGGGGTATAGTAGTCTAGGCTGGCATCTGTGGTCTGTTAGTGTTGGTAGAATATCTATCCAGGACCTTCTGGCTTTCACAGTTTCCATGGAGAAGTTAGGTATAATTCTGATAGGTTTGCCTTTTTATGTTACTTGGCCTTTTCCCTTAGCTGCTCTTAGTATTATTTCTTTATTCTGCATGTTTTGGATCTTGATTATTATGTGGCAAGGGGATATTTTTTGTGGTCCACTCTATTTGGTGTTCTGTAAGATTCTTGTACCTTCATTGGCATGGTTTTTTTTTGTTTGTTTGTTTGAAAAGCTTTCTTCTATGATCTTGGTGAATATGTTTTCTGCACCTTTATGGTGGGTTTCTTCACCTTCTTCTATACCTATTATTCTTAAGTTTGATCTTTTCACAGTGTCCCATATTTCCTGGATATTTTTTGTTAAGGATTTGTTAGATTTAAGATTTTCTTTGGTTGATGAATCTATTTCTCCTAGTGTGTCTTCAACACCTGAGATTCTCTTTTCCATCTCTTGTATTCTGTTGGTTATGCTTGCATCTGTAGTTCCTGATTGTTTACCCAGCTTTTCTGTTTCTAGAATCCCCTACATTTGTGTTTTCTTTATTACCTCTATTCAGTTTTTAGTTCCTGAACTGTTTCCTTCATCTGTTTGATTGCTTTTTCTTGGCTGCCTTTAAGAGATTTGTTGATTTCTTGTTTTTTTTTTTTTGGTTTGTTTTTTCTTCCATTTCTTTAAGGGATTTTCTCATATCCTCTTTGAGGGCCTCTATCATTTTCATGAAGTTGTTTCTAAGGTCATTCTCATCTGCTTCATCTGCATTGGGATGTTGAGGTCTTGCTGGTGGAGAGGTCCCTAGACTCTGGTGTTGTCATATTGGTTTTTCTGTTGTTCAATGTGTTTTTATATTGCCTTTCCCCAATCTCTTCTTCCAGTGGGTACAGGAGGAGTCTCTTCCTCTTCTGGTGAGTACGGGACCAAGGCTCCCTTCTGGTGGGTACAAGTGGGTTCAATATTCTGATGGCTGTTCTCTTCCCATGCATGGAGGTGGGACTAGTACCAGGGCCTTGGCAGTGTCTGGGTGGGCTGGATGGGTTCCCCAGTGCACAGTCCCTAGACCTCAGATGACTCTGAGCAGGGCACCAGAAGGCCGATATCAGATTTTTTATAATTCATAACAATAGCAAAGTTACAGTTATGAAGTAGCAGCAAAAATAATTTTGTTATTGGGGGTGATCACAACGTGGGTAACTATATTAAAGAGTTACAGCATTAGGAAGGTTGAGAACCACCACTGCTCTAGAGGAAATTATGTGTATCATCTGTGAGAAGAAGAGGTAAAACAGATACTTAGTGATGGAGCAACAGATTGCAGACAAAGGCTTGTACTCCCCCATCCTCTTTATGTCTAAGTGACCCCTTGTGGCCAAAGGAATGTTTATGTCAATTACAATTGTCATATTCAGGCTAGAGCTTTAAGAAATAGATATGGCTTTTTTCCATGTTGTTTCCCAGGTATAGATCATTGGTCTTCAACCTGTGGGTCACGACCATCAAAAAACACATATTTCTAATGGTCTTAGGAACTGAAACACCACCCAGTAGTAAAATGGCAGTTATGAAGTACCAGTAAAATTTTTTTTGGTTGAAAATTCCTAAGTTCATCAGAAATATGTGTTTTCTGATGGTCGTGACCCACAGGTTGAGAAACACTTGTGTAGATGATTACTATTAAAGGCTTAGAGAATGTTGCCACCAAAGGGTAATAGGAAATATGGTCTGCTGATCAGGAACCATGCTTCAGTTTTATACATGAGTGAGGAAAAAACCCAACTTCTATTGTATTTAAATCACTTTTTGTTTTAGTGTATGGGGAGGCATGAGATGAGGCAAGGTTTTGCACTATAGTTCAGGCTGACCTGACGCCGTACATCCCAGGCTGACCTTGAATTGATAGTCCCCTGGCTTAGGCTCTTAAGTATAACAGTTAAGGTAAGCATCCCACACTCAATCATTTTCCATTTCTTAAAGTTCATTTTCGTCTTATCTAATGTTAGTCTAACTAATGCAAAATAGTAGTCACAAAAATATACAAATATTGTCGCCCTGAACTTCTATATGGCTGAGAGGGCTGAATGAGCTAACGCATCATGCACTCTAGGCACATAATTGTCAATGAATGTACTGCCATCCTGTTTCTCAGGGCGGAAGTTAAACATCACTTTCTTTTCCGTGACTTTACTTCTGCTTGCTTTTATGACTAGCATGTGCTTAGGAAATTTTTCTTCATACTGTCCTCTTTACAGGGATCCTAGCTCCTCAAGCAAGAATGCACTAAAAGCATATGAAATTGGCTGTGTGGCTATTTTTGCTTCTGGAAGCCATCCAGAACATAGTCCGGTACTCTCCTCATACACAACTCTCTATCACTATATCCCCTTTGAAAAGTTTCCTTTGGCCTTTCCATCTTTGATTGTCACTTTCTCCTCCAACTTTTCATCTGGATATGCATTGCATGTCTTAAATGCAGCAGCTTTTGCCTTCTGTCACTGCTCTCAGGCTCTGACCAATGCTGAAGTCTCCTTTCCTAAATCTACTTTGAGTCCCTTGGGGAAAGGGGACTTTTGTGTTTCAGTTGATTCAATCCCAGCTCTTTCTACCATCAGGAAATGAATGGATTATATTCAGGGACATTATGCAATGTCATGAATCATGCCACTTTTCAGGGAATTGGGAATGCACGCTAAACCCAGTATTAGTGCTGCACACATGAATAGCCATCTTCCATTAAGATGCACACTGGGCACCCATCCTGTCAAGATATCAAGAGACTAATAGAGCCTGTTAGTCATTATATTCAGCCTTTTTTCACCTGCCAGGCAGGGGCTTTGGTTTGTTTGTTCTTAGTTTCTGGAAAAAGAAAGGCTTGCACATAAGCATTAGTGACTGTTGAGTAAGTCACTGATGACTCAAGTACCCTACAGCATCCTCCTTATCACAAAATTCCACTGCAAGCCCTGAGTAGACCATTTTTAAGTCTCTATATCACCTAGTCTTCATTCATCAAAACCTCTCTAAGTTTGCAACCTAGAGGCCGAGGACCTTCTCTTTGGTGTTGAGATCCAGGGATCAGCTCAACTTCCCTACTTAGCAGCTGAATAAGTTGAACATTCTCTCTCTTTAGGAAAAGCCAAGGTCACCTGCAAGTTCAAAGGCAGCAGTTGTGGCATTCACTCAAGCCCCCCACTGACTCTCAGAAGTACACTGGAATCCTATACAACTGCTACATTCTTACCTAATAGTCATTCAAAGTGACAAGAGGCCCTTATCAGTCCCTACTGTGAACCAGTTCTGCATCACACTGTACTTAACAAAGCAGAGAATCTCTAACTTGGATGAGGTGTGATGGGTAAAATGTGATGATGGCGTTATGGAAACACCTCATTCAGTGTGGGTTCCTACTGATGTTTATCTGGTTCAGTATCTTGGCTCTATTTTAATGAGTCATAAATGGGATATCCCATGACTTTGTAAATGAAAAGCTTATCTTATGCATATGAACTCCAATGAATTTAGTTGAAGGCTATTTGCCATAGTGCCATCCCCTGACCAAATATGAGAAGTGTGAGTTGAGGAGGTCTGTTTTAGGGATCTGATGGCAGCAAAAGGAAGGGCTTACAATTTCACTAGGGGAGCATATTCCAAAAATCAAGAGCTTCGAAGTATCCTAGACATGGTCTGATTGCATGTTGTTTCTGAGATTTTGTGGTCAGTTACCTTCTATTTGTCTAATCCAATGATTCTCAAAAGTACAATCCCCAGACCAACTGGGTTACCCAGAAGTTCATCAGAAATTAATAAAAATCATTGTTTTATATGCCTGAAATTGTAAAGTATTGATATAAACTTTATTCATTCTAATCAACAATTCATTCTGTTTTCTAGATTTTATTTCAATGTGTATAACTTGATAGCACCTTAGAATAATCATTTAACTAAGACTTTGATATTTCTCCCCATTATTAGTCATGTTGATGATGTCAGAATCACATTTCCAGGACTTAAGCACTGTGTCAATGATCATATTGGCCAATGACAAACAGCCTCCTCAGAAAAGGAAGGTGCCAATCTGATGGGCAATGCATAAAGTTGACCATTTACAAAGAATTGGCTTTACTAGAAAACTCTAGGGGTTCAATTTTGCTTGGATTCCTGCTATGACTACTATTCCAGAGAGTCCTCCCAGCCATGCTTCGACAAGAACACTATGGAAAGATTCATCATTCCATCTCAGGATAGCTCTGCCTTACCCCAATTCTACTAAGCTGTGAGTGTATTAATCCCTGTGGTCATGTGTTATTTTTAGCATAGCATTGAAATTGAAATATATTTGGGCTTTGTCATATCTCTTGCTCCCCCACATCTTCCTTAACCTCTCCTGACTTTCCAACTTTCCCCTACCTCAGGCCCACAAGGCTGAGAAGTAGTTAGGTCACTTTTTCCTAAGTGCTCTGGTTTCGTCTAAATCTCTCCTTATGGAAGTCTGATTCTCAGAACAGGACACAAATCTCACAGATTTCAAATACACCATTCTTTTAAAGATGAACATGAAGCATTCCAGACAAAGGGGATGCAGGAAGAGCATCAGTATCTTGAAACAACATGAGCGCATTCATACAGCCATCTGCATCATCTGCCTAACCCTCCCTTAGTCACCCCCTCGTCTCCCCATGAAGCAATCTCTGAAGGATGTCACTGTTCTCATGCGAGGAATGATAATCACTGTTTGACATTCCAGTGTATTTTATGTCATCAAAGATGAGTTCTTCATTAACCTTTATGCTGCCCATACTTTCTCAGGGTGGTAACTGTCTATCTTGTAAATCTTTGTGAGGAGATTTGGTGTTTTCATGTTTAATTTTATTCTTGCTATTATATTTGAAGGCACTTGAGGGGTGACCCTATACGTGGAGATTACTTGGGCTCCATATTCTTCTGTGATATCTTTGTATAAATTTGAAGCTGTCCTTAAATTTAAGTTGAGCTTAAAAATGTCCACAAATATCTACTAGGCAGGTAATGAAAATATGATCATGTTATATCTTCCTTTGAGCCCTGGTATCAGTAATTGCTTCCCAATACCTCAGGCAAGACTCCTTTGGTATTCTGAGCTTCCCTCAAGAGGATTAAATTTCCCCCATATCTCTGAGGTCCTGGAAGTCTATTAATAGCTTAATCTATGAGCAGGATCTGGCAGATATAAATGCAAGTATTCCCAAAGTGACTTCACACAAAGCACAATGTCTGTGTAAAAGCTAGAAGGAAAGAACCGAGCTTTCCCAATATTGTGGACAGTTGATCCTACCAAAATATCAAATTCTTCAAAGGACTTGGTCAACAAAATAAATACACAGGAAGGTTATAGGCATCTCAACATTGTTGAGGTTTAATGCTGTGGCTTCAAGGGTATTCTGGGAGTATACCTTAGAAGCAAATGTTCTCAATTTTCTGATGCTTAAAATAGGCCCATCAATAAAATGATGTTTGCTTTCTGTATTGTTGTAGCAGAGATGAAACTGTTTCTAAAAGATTTCTCCCCATAGATTAAAGAAAAATAATTTTAGTCTTTTTCTTCCCCAGTGGACTCTATCTTCATTAGACAGAAGGCAGTGATAAATCATTTTTGGCAAGTTATACAAAAATGAAAGGAGATAGATATAAATTGTACCCTTCAGAAAGATTATATCTGAACCTTTAGTATCAAATATCCTGGAAAACGTACAAATCTCTATAGACCTCAAAATGGAATACTAATCAAGTAAATTATATAGCTTCAGTTCTAGTAATAAAATTGTGCCCTTTATTTGTTGAAAGGAGAAGCCTGTGAAACATAATAAAACATTCCTGGAAAAATTGATTAAGTTGCCCAGACCTCAAAACTCAAATAAAGTAGTAGTTGAATCATTATTACTTTTCCAGATTTTAAGAAAATGTAAAATAATAGAAAATAATTAACCAATTATTGTGAAAAATCGACAAATGCTGTTCACACTTTGGTATTTTGTTGTGATTTCTAATTTTGTCTTCCTTCCCAAAGACATATCATACACTGGTGGTTTGGAAATATGATGTAGATCCATTCATTTGTGTTTTTATGTTCAATACATTTATGTGATTTAGGTTGTTTGTTTTTAGTTTACGTAAATATTGCTCATAATGTTCAATTTTAGATGTCAAGTGGGTTAAGGAATATTTACACCCCTGAAAAAGCATTGTTTTGGGCATGTCTATGGGGCTTTTTCACGGATGGTTATCATGTGAGCCTGAACAGCAAGCTTAGGAAGCCCCGCCCTCAGTGTGGGCAAGCAGCATTCAACTACTTGGATCCCTAGAGAGGACAAAGACAGAACCCCATTTTTTTTCATTTCCCATTCTCCATCCTTGGAAACTAGGATATCATTCTGTTTCCTTGCATGTCTGTCATCAACACTTTCCCATATTTTGCAATTATTTTATGGCATTTTTATTTAATTATGGGGGTTACATGCCATGGTGAGTGTGTAGAGGTCAGAGGACAGTTTGTGGAAGCCAGTTCTCTTCTTCTACCATGTGGGTACCAAGGAATAAGCTCACGTTGTCAAGCTTGGTAGAAGGCACCTTTACCCACTGAACTGTCTCACTAGCCCTCATTTTTGGGTTCTAAGCACACACAGGTGAGTCCTTCTCAAAGTTCTCAAGCTTTTGTCCTTGGACCAATAGTTATGACATCAGCTTTTCTAGTTCTTAAAATCAGTCATTGGTCTCTCAATTATGATAATTTAGTCTGTCAGTTCCCTAATAAATTTCCTCCCTTATAACTGTACACATACCATATGTGTTATGATTCTTTGAAGAATCCTCAAATGGTATTTGTGGCCATTTCTGAAGTAAACATTTTCTTTATCATTGTATTATTGAGGATAAACCTGTTGACAAATGTATATCTACACTAGTCTCTTTCATTGGTATGTATTGATTTGAAGAGTTAGTGATAGAAAAGTAGGTCGTCTCCCATGGCATGATGATGATGATGATGATGAGATGGCATTTATAATGCTTTAACAGTTACAGTCATTTCTGTTCATCTTGTGCATGTGTGCTGAAGTTTTTTCAGAAACAAGCATGATGAACTGGCTGCATATTATATATTGGCAATTAAAATCCTCTCCATGTCATTTGTACCAGCTGTAAGAGCTCTTGTCTCTCTGTGCTCTTTTTAGTATGTGGTATTGCCAGTGTGGCAACAGCTTGCCATTCTATTTGGCTATCCATCACTTTACTACATATTGGAAATTGTTTCCAATTTTGAATCCTTATCTCTCCCTTCAGAAGCCATATTCTCTCTTTGCCTTAGGCTCTGCCAACTCAATCGTGAATAAAAAGCAGTGGCCTAACTGAAGCAGGTGCTTCTTGAAACCCATTCTTGTTGGAAGCAGTTATCCCCATTTCTCAAAGACCTCAGAGACAAGAGGTTTCCAAACCAGGCCAGATTTCTGGTGGTTATGAGGTTTTGCTGGTGTTAAATGGTGTGATTTTGTGTGTGGCGCCTGGTTCTTCTGTAGACTGAGTTTTCTGATAACTGAGTGTGGCTCTAATAAGGTGCGCTTTGCAAATAGGTTGCCTGGTGATACCCTAAGTCATCATCTTTTGACATACTAGCCATGCAACCTTGGGCAAATTAACCACTCATAGCCTCTTCTTCTTCTATTACATTAAAAATAGCTGCATCTACCTTACAGTTTTGCAATGATTAATGGAGAAAATGCCCATGGTACATTGTGGACTGTGCCTAACATATGGTCAACAAGCAGTAAAGATTATCTGTGATGATTAAGGGCATTCTTTATTCCTGCCTTAACTACGGTTGGCTTCTACAGACCGCCAACTACAGAACCAGGTCTAATCATTCAGGCGTTTCCACTCTCCCTAATCTGATGAATGTCAAATGCATCTTACAGTTTTTACTGCAAATTCCTTGATACAATTGCATTTGAGCACTCTGTCATGGGTGGCTCACATCTTGCGTTCCCTGAACTCTTGGTAATAGCCTTTGAGCATTTTCCATTGGGTTTCATTTCTTTTCCTTGTCAAATGGTTTGCTGTTTTTACATACTCTCAACACTCAACCTGTCTTTGTTTTACATGTTGAAAATACCTTCTCCCAGTCCATCATTTGCCTTTAACTTTATTTATGTTTTATCACACTGAAAGTTCATATTGCGATGTGATCCAATTTTTTTCGGCTATTCCTTTATCAGCTAGGCATTCTGTGTCCTGCTGAAATTCTCAACTCTTCATGCAATTATAAATATATTATCCTATTTTCCCCCTTAAGAGGCTTAACATATTTCTTTTCAGATTGCACTTTTTATATTATACTGTCTGAGCCGTAAGTTTTATGAGTAAATCATGAAAACATTTACAGCAGTAAGCAGTAGTTTTCTATTATTTCCCAACTACTATCTTAATAACAATGTTTGCAAAGGGCTTGTCTGTTCAGAAACTGAAGAGCCAATTTCCTGAGATACAAGAAGCAAGAAAAGACTGGTAACACTGTGACTAAGTCTGGATCAGGGGTCTGACCAACATATCTAGAAGATATATTACCTTGCCTTGTAAAGCCTTTCCAACTCCATATAAACATACCCCACATACATCTTGAACATAGAAATCTAAGCAAGTGTTAGTGACTGAGGAGGTCATCCTTATTAAGATTAGGGAGCAGGGTAAGAAAATCTTGGGGAGCTTAAAGATGTCAGCTGTCTTGGTCCAGCCTGACTCACAGTCAGAGTGATGATGGCTTCCAGGGACCGCATCAGTGCACCCGGCTGAAACTCAAAACGGATTGTGTCATTTTAAATTAGTCATTTCCAAAGTACCTTCCATATCTGTCTTGGCTCAGAGTGAAAGTCTGGTCTTGCTGATTTTTTCCCTACTTCTCAAATGAAAATGACTGTCTTCATTTGCTTTTCTATCTTTCCCTGAGGAGCCTATATAAAGTTGGACTTTGTGCATATACTGTATAAATATTCATTTTTTCTTAAAACTAAGTTACTTTTGCTTGAAATTGAAATTGTTGGGGCTACTGAGATGCAGTTATAAAGTCATGGTTGAGTCCCTTGGAGACCTCTGTAATTGCTTGGTGTCAATTCGACTTGCACTTGAAGTGCTACCAACAGATATTTGAGATATGTGAGTTGATGCTTTGATTTTGTAACTCCAGGGCTGCAAGAAACATCTGGGAAGCTGAAGATTCTGAGCCTTGTTTGCTTAGATTTTTTATTCAGCAGGTCCTGGAGGGACACCCAGGACTAGGCAGTTGTATATAGGAGAAAGGCCTGTTAATCTTCCTTTCAGAAAATGTGAGCTACAGTATTGCAGCTCCAGGAACATCCTATCTAAATGTTCTACGCACCCTGGAGCAATTAGCAATGGATAGACTAGGGTGAATCAACTATCAGCTTTGCTAGTAGTCTAAAATCTTAGGAAGAGAGAGATTTGGTGGAAAGTCTTGCTGAAATGAAAGGCAGAGGTGGAACTATGTTTAGATATGTTTATGTGTGCTTTGCCTAGAAAGGAGAAACTTTGTTGGGTCAGTAAGCTTATCCCACAAGAGCAGGGTGGGGCCCAGGACAGGATTCCTTTGCTGGCCCAGCCAGGTCAGCCATTGTCTATCTTACACACCTATGATTTGGAACATACCTGGCAAGGTCCTTAGGCTCTGCTACACTGCTTACACTGCTTTCTCTTCCCAGATACTGACTTTAAATGAGGAAATTAAGGTACATAAATTGTACAGTAAAGCTGAATTGACATTTTTTATACAAGTGTAGTATAGACAGCAAAAGACAAGACTAGTAAATTTTCAAAAAACTTTGACATCCAAATTAAAGCAAAAAGAGACCATATAATATAGTATATGATATATATCATAAGGTAGAGTCTAAGAGATATAGGAATTGGCAAGGTGGTGCATGCCTACTACCCCAGTATTTGGGAGGTTGAGGCAAGAGAATCATAAGTTCGAGGACAGTTAGGGATACACAGAGAATTCCAAGCTCTCTTGGACAATATAGCAAGACTGTCTTTTAATATGCAAGAATAAGCCAGAACATTTATGATACATGAAATTCTAGTCCTACACAGAGGAAAGAGAAGGATGGTGGCATAGCAGTACTTACAGAAATAATGCTGTTAAATCTCTGAAGTGGATAAGAAGCATTAACCCATTCATGGAGGGAGCCTAGAGACTAGAAAGCATATAATATACATATATACTATATATCCAAAAATATGTATAAGATACAGATTGGCCCATTAAGAACAGAAACTTCATTTAATGGCTGATCGAAGAAGAGGCAGACTCCCTTGGTTAAGTACTGAGCTGAACTCAAGAAAGCCAGTAACAGAGAGGGAGGACTGATGATCAAAGGGATTAAGACTGGGCTGGTTTAACCCCCCAGAAACAGCTGACCAGACAAAGGTTAACTCTTGAATCCCAGGCATCAGCCTGGGAATCCAGCATGGGACTGATCAAGACCCCCTGAATCTGGGTGTCAGTGAGGAGGCCTAGGTAATCTATTGAGCCTTGGGCAGCAGATCAGTATCCATCCCGAGTATACACACAGACTTTGGACTCCCATCCAAAAATGTGAGGTGCACTCTCACCCTGAACTCTTGGGGAAGGGTCTAGGCCCTGCCCTATATGAAATGACAGACTATGGACACCCCCATGGAGGGCCTCACCCTCCCTGGGGGAATGAGGGGATAACGGGGGGGGGTGGTTGGGGGGAGGGCACGGGTGGAGGGGAGGGAAAGGGAGAGGGACCTGGAACTGACTTGTGAAGCAACCTCGTTTCTTATCTAAATTTAAACTGGAAAATAAAATATAAAAAAAGAATGAAACTATTAAAAAACAAGGCTTCAAAGTAGTTAAAAGGGCATGCTGGATTGTTTCTTCACCTGTTCTTTTGTCCTTTGGATGGATTTGGGGCATTGTTTTAGAAGGAATGGAAGAGAGAACAAAAAGCATTGAGAAAGGCTGGACATCACATTGGTGTTCTATTGGTGGCTGGAGGCTGACTGTTAAAATAGGGTAGTAACGCTGAAGCTGAATGTCAATTCAGTTCCAAGTGACAGTTTAGGGTTGTTCAGATGTCTCTGTCAGCCATAGCTCAAGAAGCCTGTAGGCATGTGTTTACCCTACTGCACTTTATTAACAGTATTGGGGTTTGTATTTGTGGGTTTGAATCAGACACAGAGTAGGAGAACACAAGTCAGAGGGATGTTACATGACACACATCAATAAAATGAGGAACTTCCTTGACCACAGAACCAGGCTTACCAAGGACTGACTTCCAACTCCATCATTGCCTGGTCATGTTGCCTCTGGAGCTTTCCTAGCCTTTCTCCTCTAGCAAGCGGAGACAAGGATAGTATTATATTTCCAATACCACCCTCTTGTAAGATCCTTGAGAGGATTAGAGAATGTATAGTATATATTATTTATGCCTATACACAACACGTGAAAATATACATAACCCCGGCACATTGGATGGTTCACAGCACTTGTTTGCCTCAGACTAAGTACTGAGAAGATTCAAATTCCCCATCCTCATCCCCTACATTATGCTACATTATGACGGTGGGACACTTTAGTGTCCTATGCCAGTGTTAGTAAAAGTCACTGTTGTTCTGAAAGAAGGGATTTACAGTTGGTTATTTGTGGTTCACTTTACTCTCCAGAGGTATGACTTTTATTTAAGTAATTCAAAACTGTTAGCCTTCACTACAGTCGTATTTAAGAACATTGTTTCAAAGGAAAATTTTAGGACTGTGCATATATAATAGAAGAGATAATTCTTAAAATTATTTCCAGGGATTTTTTTCTTGAAAATGTAAAAAGAAAGTAAAACACTAAAACATGCAATTAAAAATAGATAAACTCACTGGACATGGTGGCCCATGCCCTTAATCCCAGCACTCAGGAGGCAGAGACAGCCTAGTCTACAAATGAGTACCAGGATAGCCAGGGCCGTCTAAGAAACCAAACCAAACAAGCAAAACAACAACAACAACAACAACAAAAACCAAAACCAAAATAGCAACAACAAAGCCAGAAGAAAGAAAGGAAAAGAAAATAGTAAACTCCTTGAGTTTTAATAAATATAAGATACCTTGATCATTGCTCAGTAACCCTTTAGGGTGTTGCATAAATATTCAATTACCTGTGACTTTTACTTACAAAACCACATTTTAGAAATAATGACTTTTCCTGTTCAGCAGAAATTAAAATTCACTGCTCATGATAGTTGGATTTTACTTGCTATGAATAATTTTCAGGTGTTTCTTTCAGAGTTCTGAATATTTTGGCATACATTTCCCACTTCCTTGCAAGGGAAGTCAAACCTGAATGAATTTCTCTTTAGTCTTATTATAAACACAGCTCAAAGACATACCAGGTGGAATTATCCGTGCGACATTTTCTGCGTTAGATGCAATCACTCTCCTACGAATATGTTGCTATATTTGGAAATTTATTTCCCGTCGTGCAAATTTCCTTTATATATTTCTGTTAATAGGGTTATCAAAAGATTAAAATATCATTTGAAGTAAAAAATAAGCGTTCTGTAAGAGAACCTTTTGGATTTTCTGGATTTAGCGAACTAATGACTCCAGAAACTTCATACAAACCATTATTTTTTCAGATCTCCTTGGTATATACATCAGTTCTTGAACTCTCTACTGTGTAGAGCTGCAATCACTTGTGTTGTGTCATCTGTGACAGTATTTAGTGCGGTGAATGACACATTGAAAGATGCAGTGTTTGTCCAACTTAGTGGCTTTCTCAGTTCCAGACTGAAGAAATGATGTGCATCATGTTTTCTTGTGATCAATGTGGAAGATTGCACTATAGTCCATGATTCTACAGACACACCCGCTGGTAACGTTTGATAGTTAACTCCCTCCCTGGGGAAAGTTCCAAACACGCTATGAAGTTAGGAGAAGTGATAACCCAACCAGAGATCACAGCATTGGCTCCTGAAATGCTGTGTGTCCCGGGGTGAAATTGCCACTGCTTCATAACAAAAATTTATGCTTGCTTTCCACTAGGAAGTAAGAAAGAAAAAGCCAAGTCACACCTCCGGGCAGATGAATAAAAATCCATGTGTTTCAGCAGTGTATCCAAAATTTCTGGGCTGACTCCGACTATGAATCAGATTTGTGACTTTATTGTTCAATTAAAATAACACATCCTTGAGATGGCAGAATATCAAACCTACATACACCGTAGGATTTATCTGGAACATGAAAGCTGAAACTTGTGTCTACAGTTAGATGAGCAAAACAAAGTAGAAGAAATTTAATTCACAAGATGGATAAAAAATAATCTGAATATTTCATAACAAATTTACTAGCTAAATGCCCCCCCGCCGTTAATTCTGAAAAGAATAGTCATGCAATGTAAACTAAAATTCCAGTAAGAACCAGTTACTGAATTTGTGGGAGACAAATTCTAAAAGTCACCTACAGTGACCTTAGTCTCCTAGTGTCTTCACTTTTATAGAGCCTCCTCCTCTTGAGCACAAACAAGATTTTTCATTTGTTCCTCCATGATAGAACATGGCAGGGATAATGGATGTTATTCCCATCTGGCACGACTTTTCTTAGACTTTGTGTTTACTACCAGCGGTAAAGATTCCTGTGGCCCTCATGAAGTTTGTAGTACTTGTGATATGATCATGCAGCAAGGAAAGTGAGGCAGAATCCCAGGACATAGACAGCTTCAAGGATTTTACTGCAGCATCTGTCAACCATCAGAAAAAAACCCTGGGACCGTCTGTCAGCCAGCAATGATAAAAATGAATTCAGTCAGCAACCAGGATGACCCTAGGGACAGATTCTGGCTCAGGAAAGATGCCAGGTGAGGATGTTGATGATATCACCTTCATCATGCCTGCTAAGGAAACCCAGAGAAACTGTACGCCAAGACACATCAACTGTGAAATAATGAATGTGCATGGTTTTAAGTCTGTAAGTTTGTGACTATTTATTATATAGCTATAGGAAATTAAGATAACCATAGAAAGGGCAAAAATGGAACACAGAAAATACCAAGTGTTATCAAGTATGTGGGGCAATTGTGATTTCCATGCACTGCTAGAATCGAAATTGGAGATTCAGTTATTTCAGAAAACCATTTGGCAACATCACAAAAATTAGAATCTATATTTTCTGTGGACTCCAATTCCAAAATTACAACAAAAATAAATGAATGAGAGTTGAAGAGATGGCTCAGTCATCGAGAGTACTTTCTGCTCTTCCAGAAGACACAAGTTCAGTTCCCGGTGCTGATATTAGGAAATCATAACCATCTAAACTCCAGCTTCAGTGAAGCCAACACCCTCTGCATTCCACTGTCACCTCCACATCATAGCAGACACATAGATACACATGCAGACATACATGCATGCAGACACACACCATACATACACAGCAAACACCAACACAAACACACACAGACACTCAGACAGACACACATGTATACACACACAGTAGACACCCATACAAACATACACACACACACAGACACACATGCATACACACAGCAGATATTCACAGAGATAAACATACAGACACACATGTGTATACAAATTGCAGATACATATGCATACATACACAGACACACACACACACACAAACACACACACACACTGCAGACCCTCATGCAGACACACATGCATACACATGAATAAATATTAGGGTTTGGAGAGATGGCTTAGCCTCTTTCAGAGGACCTGATTTTGATTCCTAGTGCCCATGTTAAATAGTTCACTACCAGCTATAACTCCAGTTCCAGGGAATCCACTAGTCTCTTCTGGCCTCTGCAGACATCTTAACTCATGTGTACAAACCTCCACACAGACACATGTGATAACCATAATTAAAAATAAGACAAATCTAGTTAGGCGTTGGTGGCTCATGCCTTTAATCCCAGCACTTGGGAGGCAGAGGCAGGTGGATCTCTGTGAGTTCCAGGCCAGCCTGGTCTACAGAGTGAGTCCAGGACAGCCTCCAAAACAATACAGAGAAACCCTGTCTTGAAAAACAACAAAAAAGATAAATATTAAAATAATAAAAATCAAATAAATGCAAATAAATAAGATAAATGAATGACTATGCCAAAAAACATATTAAAGTATGTTGCCAGTCAAACTATTTAAATAATCCAACGTCCAGAACTGTGGGAAACGAATTTCCATTATTCATGAGTTGCCATTATATGGTACTTTTGTGAGAGCAATGCAAAGAGACTCATAATACATGTACACATACCTACATAAATATATACATAAATACATACATATGCACATGCATACATGCACACACATACATGTACATATACACATACACATGTACATGCATACACATGCACATGCATGTACACACACATGCACATACATACATACACACATACACACAAGCATGTACATACACACACACACACACACACACACACACACACACACACATACACACACTGGCAGGGAGAAGGTGTCATGAAAAAATAGCTTCCTGGCACTTACATTGCTTCATTGCTCTCTCAACTTGTATGGATCCTTAACCCTGCCTCTTGCAGACACAGCCAGGTCTGCCTGCTTCGCTCACATCCACTTATAGAGTGGTTTATGGAGCACTTTCACCACCATTATGTCTTTTGATACTCGGAACAACCTTCTGGTAGAGCCAGGGGCTATCATTATCCATTTATGGAGGAGGAAAGTAAAACTTTGAAGTTAAGCAAGCATTTCATGGTCTCTAAGAACACCAAGAATCCCAAAGCTCGTGTTGTTTCAGTTTCCCTTTTTAGTCAGGGCACTGGCCTTTGGGCACAGCTGGGCTCTGCTCTTGGGGAGACTATTCAGCTCTCAGCTTGCCCCTCATCAGTACATGTTATGTGTGAGAACTGAGCTAATAGAATCTCACGATCGTGCCTAAAATAATATGGTAAGCAAATAACACTGGGAAATCCATCGTTTTAAACACAGTCAAAATGCTCTGAAGCCAAGGGAAATATGACATAAATGCAAATGCATGAGGGCTGCACCTTTACAAAATCTCATAAGATATATTCCATGTTTAAGTGTATATGAACTTAAGAGAGCACCGTGGGAGGCTGGAGAGATGGCTCAGTGGTTAAGAGCATTTGAGTGTTCTTCCAGAGGTCCTGAGTTCAATTCCCAGCAACCACATGGTGGCTTATAACCATCTGTAATGGGATCTGAATCCCTCTTGTGATGTTCAAGAAGATAAAGCACTTGTATACATGAATAAATAAATCTGAGAGAAAGAGAAAACACTGAAAAACACAAGCAACAACAATACTGCTGTCATGAGACAGGTAGGCAATAATATTAGTCATAGTGTCCTTATGGAGATTATACACATCTATCACATCTCTACATAGTCATGCCTTATATTCACATTTAGTTATGGCTTTATAAGCCAAAAGACAAAATTGTATACAGGAATGGGAACTCTCCCTAGAGAAATATTGGCTACATTAGGATATCTGCAGAGAGGTCTAAAAACCGGATGGCAGAGCCTTAGGCAAAGGAGCATAATGCCTGAAGAAAGGATTTGCAAGATGTTTCCATTTGTTTGAGAAAGACAATAAGTGCCAGGGTCAGCACAAGTTAGTGCATGGTACCCTTACACATGAGGACAAATTGCCGAGCCAGGCAATGAGGAGCGCATTAGAATGTAAGACAGAAATGGGCTGCCAAGACAATAACCTTCCTCTGTTGTGGTGAATCAAGTGTGCCACATGTGTGCAGTCAAGTGATACCAACCATTGATAGAGGTCTCTTCCCCCAGTAATCTCAAATTCACTTGGAAATCCATGTTTCAATCCAAGACACCCACTTTCTTGGCCCTTTGGAAAAAGCAATTACAATCTGTAAAGGGAACTTCAGTTTTTCTGGAAGAATGGAGCATGAGAGACAGTAATCAAGAGGGAGAGAAGGAATGCCAGTGTGACAGATGATGGAGAATTAAATCATGCAGCCAACTTGTTGGGAGGCTGGGGAAAGCACTTTACCTGTCTTGATATCTGTTTTGACAACTGTAAAATGAAGGCTTAGACAAGATAATCTTGCTAGTTCCTTGCCTGCTCTAAAGAGAAATTGTTTATCTGTAGATCTAAAATTGATTTTTTAAAATACTTTTCTTGCTATTTTAAACAATCTCTGCCATATTGTTATAAAGTATACCAGTTGCATATTAATTCTACTCATGTATGTGAGGAACTCTTATTTTTCAAAGTGATTTCTTTCCATTTGCTCATGTTCCCATTAAATTTTATTGTTAATTTGCAGCCCCTAATTTGCATATGATAAAGGGAGAACTGGATCCACTAGAAACCAACATTTGGGGTGATCCGTCTAATTAAGTGGGAATGCATGTGTGTCTTTTTATCACTGACATAGCATGACTCATGAAGGTTACATAACTTCTCTTTTTTCTTTGAAATTGCAATATAATTACAACATTTCTCCCTCTTCTTTCTTCCTTTCAAGCTTTGCCACACGCCCTCTTTCCATAGCCTTCATTCAAATCCACGGCCCCATTTCCCACTAATTGTTATGGCATGCATACATGTACATGCATACATATACATATTCTTAATATAACCTGCTCACCTGTATAATGTTACTTGTATGTATGTCTCCAGGACTGACTGTTTGGCACTGACAATTGGTGTTATGTTCCCTAGTGAAGACCACTTTCCACTCCCAGATTTCTTCCGGTGCGTATTGTTCTCTATGTAGCATTGAGGCCTCGTGGGCTTTTCTCCTTCCACTTTGGTATGTCTGTTGGTGTCATGCTCATTCAGCAATTGTTTGAGTTTATGGGTATGGCTTCTGATGTTACTAGGAGACACCATCTCAAAGCAAGCTCTCTGGTCCTCTGGCTCTTACAGTCTTTCTACCCCCTCTTCTGCAATGTTCCCTGGCCTTAGGTATAGGATGCTTTGAAAGTTGTATCCACTGAGCCTGGGCTCCACAACTCTGCAGTTTGATTGGTTCTGTTTTTTGTAGGGTTTTTCCTACATTGCAGAGTGAAGTTTCCTTGGAAACCATGCCTGGTACTGGAGACCTAGCTAATTACTCAGAGCTAATGAAGTCACGGTTAGTGGAGGAGAATCTACAACCAGTAATTTACCAAGCCAGTATAATCCCTCACAATAATCCACAAGCATTTGCACTGATACCCACAGATAAAGGTGTGCACCCCACCTCCTTTTTTTAAATCTCCAAGCAACATTTATAAGGTATCTATATTCATAATCTCTTCTTCTACAAAATTCTTTAAAATCAGAAATGCTTGGACAATTTAGTGAGTCCCAGAGTGGTTAATTATCATGATAGGATGCTCTCTTAACTATCAACCCATGTCTATTAAACTATGTGTTGCCAGTAGATTGTGGCTTACCTGTAATGCTTGTTACTCCTTCATTGGCTACATGGCACATATATCTCCCTGCCAACTCTCAACTTTATTCTTCCCAACCTTCTCCCCATCTGGTAGCCCCACTTATATTTCCTGCCTGGCTACTGGCCAATCAGTGTGTTACTCATCAACCAATAAGAGAAACATATATACAGAAGGATATTCCCTATCAAAGCAGGTCCAAATTTAACTCTGATCTAATGCTGAAATCAATCAGGGCTGTTTCAGTGGAGGTCTCCTCTCCCCTTTCTTTCCTCCTATCACTCTGCATGTTCAACATTGTGAATTTCACCTTGTTGGAAGCTAGACATTTTTGCCTATGTATAACAATTTTCTGAGTACCATAAGATGCAACTAGATGCTTAGAAAAGTTTAGTTATTTGAGTCTTGTGTTATAAATGTACTAGGCATCAGTAGTGCCACAGTTAGTCTGGGGCCAGATATTCCTTATGGAGACAAGCCCTCCTGAATGCTCTGTCCTTGACTTACAGAAGGTCCCATTCTGGTTGGTGAGATGCTAGTATCCCAGCCAAGTGCACACCTATCTCCAGTCCTTCTGAACGGTTCTTTCTTCCGACTTGAGAAAGTTCTACATGAGTGTGTCTGGTCTATACTCTGTGGAATATTTGGAGGACAAATCACTGCAGACATGCCCAGTTCAATCTCTTGGATGACCTCTTCTCTCAAGAACTTGGTTCTTAGGAACATTGCATGCTTTAATTCTCCCCAATCCTCACCTATGCAACCATTCCATGCTTGATACAGCTTTTCTTGAACTGCATTTTGGAAATTCTCTCCAGGCAGTAACCAGTGGGTAACTGCATGTATAGCAGTCACCATCTGTTTTTCATGCATCACCATCCCTAGCTGACTGCTGCCCAATTTTAAAAATGCCCTTTTTCATGCATCTTGTTCATTTGTTGGGTTGTCTTACAGAAAAGGATAGTTCTGGATCTTTCATTCCATTCTTTCAGCTTCATAGTTTAAATTGTTTTATTTTCAATTTTTAGCTAAACAAATAAATTTCTCGATGTTCACAATGATCTTTTTAGAGGCCTTCTGTTTGCTCTCCTCACTTTTCACAAAACTTTTGTGCAAACATTCATGGAAGCATTTAACGTGATCTCATTATAGCATCAGGATTATGCTCTAATGCTAGTTATAATCCGGTTTCTAGTATTTTTTCAATTCTTTACTATGTCTGGATTTCCTTTGCTGGACCAGATAGCTTTGCATTTAGGCAGGGCTGTTTGACTGCCTCCAATGGATGGGCTATGAATGAAACCAACCACATAGCCTTGTAGTTAGGCAGGCTGTGTGACTGTCCCCAATGGATGGGTTCAGAGCTTTAAAAGAAAGAGTGAATTGTCTATTCATTTTCTTGATGTCACAGAGAAGTCCCAATGCAAGGTGAAATAACAGTATGAAGCAAGTGTGGACATTGCATTAACCTGAATCCTGGGAACTTTACCAAGTTGCATTTAATACTTAGTGAGAGCAAGAATTAACTTGTTATGTAAAATCATCAATATCTTGGAGTTAACTTGTTTATGCAGGTAACTCTGTCTAATGCACCTATGACTAATGCATTCTGAAGCAAGTACAGCTTTTATTTCTTTCCTTTTTTAAAAGGATGTTCTCTTGACACCTAAATTGTAGTAGTAGAATTTAAAAACATCTCTGAGAATAACTAATAACTTTAGAACCTCTCCAAAATAACTTTGGGAAATGAAATAATGTTATTATGGAAAATAATGAGCACACTCTGTGTTAAAATACATGGGATGCTGCAAGATCTGCATGCAAATGGTTATTGCTATCTGATTGAATTCAGTACTAGAAAATGCACCAAGACCAAATCAAGCTTATTGCAAATATAATTTAATGTAAAGAAATATACTAACACAAAATATCCACATGGAAAGGTTAAAGAATGAAAATAATCTTCACAAATGCTAAAAAGAATTTTGATATGATTTAAGATAAAAATAACATCTTAGCAAATGTGACCAGGAAGGCACTTGCTCAAAATTACAACATAAACCAAGTACCGATTTCAGTAATAGCCGAACGCAGCCTTCTTCTTTAAAGAAGTGAAAAGGCAAAGGCATTTGTGCTGGCTCGCTGCAGAATCAACTTGAGGTCAGCTACAGTTATTTGGAAAGAAGTGGGAACTTCATTTAAGAAAATGCCCCCGCCAGACTGACCTGTGGGCAAGACTGTGCAGCATTATTCATATATGAGTCTTAGCTAATGACAAATGAGTATGGACACAGCACACAACTGGGCAGGGTGGTCCTGGGTTGTATATGAGTGAATGAAGACTGAAAAGGCCATGGGGAGTAAGACAGAACGTGGTGTTCCTCCATAGCTTCAGTTCCTGCCTCCAGGTTGCTGCCTTGAGTTCTTTCCCTGACTTCCCTTCATGATGGACTGTTGGTAGAATGCTCAGGAATAGATTCTACGTGTGTGTGTGTGTGTGTGTGTGTGTGTGTGTGTGTTGTATTCAAACATGGATATATATCCACACAATTTAGCATATGAAAAGATGACATTTAAAATAATTGGATAAATATGTTGTTGTTTTAAAGGACATTAACACAAAGTTAGATACTCACTTGATACTATATATTAAAGTAATGCTCAGATGTACTTAAAAATGGAAATTTCAAAGAGCTTGAACATTCTGGAGTATTATGGCCCCTCAAGTCCACAAAGGTTTCTAGTACCAGTCTACTTAACAGCATCCATGACAACAAACAGGGCTTTGATGAGAAGTGTCCTCTCCTGATTCCCTGGAAGAACCTGACTCTGGAATTCAAGGCCTCTAGCATTGTGAGTTACAACAAAACATTGCCAGGTTGATGGAAAACAATAAAGGCAGGCTGGGGATGAAGCAGGATAAAGGAATGTGGGCTACAGAGCTGCATAGCTCTGCAAGGGAGTAGATGACTTGAGGTTTGACATAATGCTAAATACATTGATTATAAAATTCTTAGTGAGAACTCAAAGACTACATCAAGGAAACACACCATGAATGACTATGTCCTCTACAAGTAATCCATGTCCACAAAGCTATCTGAAAATGGCATGGGGAGGATGATAGGGTACATTTTGATAAATTCCTGCAATAAGAGAAACTCTATGACTGAGATGTCACTTAAGAATACAGACTCTGGTTACACATTTAAATGTGAATCTTCCATTTCTTACCTTTCCATGCTTGAGCAAATCATATGTGGTGATTCCCAATCTATGAGTTGTGACCCACTTTGGGCGTCAAATGACTTCTTCTCAGTGATCTAAGACCATCAAAAAACATAGACATTTATATTACATTTCATAGCATTAGCAAAATTACAGTTATGAAGTAGCAATAACATGGTTGGGGGTCACTACAACCATAAGGAAATATATTAGAGGGTCACAGCATTAGGAAGGTTGAGAACCACTGTCCTAGGAGAACATAATAGTAAGATTGTCTTGAGCGTTAAGCATGGTACTACAATGCTGTACTGACTATGCAGTGTCTGGCACACAGCACTGATGAAAATTAACTATTTGTATCATGTAATGGAGTATCAAGTAAACATTAAATCATGTCTTGACAGTTCATGTAATAAAACGAGAACCTATTTTCGATGTATTGTCAATGGAAGAGGGAAGGGAATAAAATTTTATGATACAAATAAAGAGTAGAACCATAACACACATAAAAAACAGGATAGTGTACACCAACATGTTATTAGTGTTATCTCCTGATTATTTTTTGTGCTTTTCTACAATGAACCCCTATTTTGAAATTTTTAAAAAATACACATAAAATGTAATCATGGCTTAAAATGTGCTCCCCTTTCTTTTCCTCGAATATCCACTATGCTCACTCTTGACATAAATAAAACATCATGCATCATTTTATTCTGCTAAAGTTGCAGCTTATATTCTATTCTATCATCCTACATTTTTAAAATATTCTGTCCCATAGCTTCTGGAAAGATCATTTTCCCTTCACCTGTTTCCTTGCCTCTTGGCAGACAGAACTTTTGCGAGCACTTATGAAGAATGTACTTTTGGTGTACAGCTGATTCAGAGCTAGTCTCACACGGTGTTTCATTGGTTTTGCAGTCCTGATAGGACTGAAGGTTAAAGATATAACAACTTAAATTGATTTATTAGTATTCAAAAGACATTTGTCTTCTATTAGAAATTATAATTTGACATTCATTGTGTGTCTGAGTATTCACCACTCTGATCACCTACAGAACAATATTAAATGATGGTGGTCAAATGGTGGAAAATGATACCAAGAGCAGAAATGATCAACAAACACCCAATAAAATAAATTGAGCTTCAGCAGTAAACTTATGTTGGTCTCTCATTGGCTCCCCATCTAGGGTGAGAACACAGCTGGTCTCTCATTGGCTCCCCATCTAGAGTGAGAACACAGCTGGTCTCTCATTGGCTCCCCATCTAGAGTGAGAACACAGCTGGTCTCTCATTGGCTCCCCATCTAGGGTGAGAACACAGCTGGTCTCTCATTGGCTCCCCATCTAGGGTGAGAACACAGCTGGCCTCTCATTGGCTCCCCATTTAGGGTGAGAACACAGTGGGTTATGACTTTGGAGGAATAGTGCCACATGCACAGCACTGGGAAATGTATTTTTAGTTACATAATAAAGTGCTTGGCTAAAATTCAGATTACTGCTACTAAATTATAACAGAAAGATGTTATCTGGATGTGAGTAACAAAAACACTCTGGACCCCTCACTGGTGCTTTAACTCACTCTGCTGTCTCCTGTTCTTCCTCCTCCTCTTCTTTCTGTTCCAACAGAGTCATCATCTTACCGCTTTGTTTGGATAGTATTCTCCATGGTTATCATGATTGGGTATTGAACCAAAGTAGCGCTCATCTTGTCTCAGACTTACAAGGACATCCAGGAATGAGGAACTTCACCCACTGTATTCCTCAAATCTGTCTTCTGAGTGCCATGTCAAAACAATACGCTTGCACCTTAAGAAATCTCTCAAGGTCACCATCTCTTTTTGTTTAATTGGTAGCTGCCATCACAGGGACCCTCAACACACCTTGCTTGGGGATCATACTGACCAGGCTCAACATGTCTTCTTCCTGCACACATCCTTAAAAGTAAACCAATGAAAAGAATCACACAAAGGCATAGTAAGGGCAGCCCTCGGGTAGACACCTGGGGAGCTGGGGTGTATTCTCGGTTTGCTTTATACACACTATGTAGTCTCATCAAGACTCAGCACTCCGCTGGTACTCTGTTCCCTGCAGGAGGGGATGGCAGGACTATACCTGGTGGCTATCTCTTGTCCCTTCAAATTTCACAGTCACTTAGAAGCTAAGGACAAGTACAAATGGCTTGGATCCAGAGGAGTCACCACCCTGCCCAGCACCTAGTAAAGTTGAGGGAAAAGACAGGTTTGGATCCTAATTGTTAAGGTGTTCTATGCTTCCTGATACTCGATGTTTCTAAATCACAGGCCTTCTCAAATGACAGACCACGAGTAGCCTCCCAACATGCATTGATTCCCTCATTTACTTAATAAATATATTGAATGCTCATAGTAGCCACAGCCATTTTCATCTATTTGTGTGTGTGTGAATGTGAGTGTGAGTGTGTTGTGTGTATGAGTGGATGTCACATGTGCACAGGAGTCTAGGAGACTAGAAGAGGGTGTTGGAGTCCCTGCAGCCAGAGTTGCAGGCAATTGTGAGAACTCATATCATTTACTAGAATAGTGTGTGCTCTTAAGCACTGAGTCACTTCTCCAGATCCAACACCAGACCCTTTGAGGAGTGACTGGTAAGTAAGGTGAGCATGAATGACCCAATTCCTGCCCTCAGAAAATTTGAAAGTAATGGGGAAATCATCCATTGTAAGAAGCAGTGACCACATAGACCATACATGCTGAGTAGGGACTGGAGCAGAGTGTTTATTAAAGAGCATTTAACCCACTATAAGAAGATCAGAGAAGCCCTATAGAAGAAATGAAGTGCAAAACTTTGCTTTTGTATCTTCCAAATTCTTACTGGACTTATGATGTTTTATTGGTTTTTGTTCTGTGCTTTCTGCTCCTCCTGTTGAAATTACTCTTTAAATAGTGTGTCCTCACTTCTGTCTTGAATTCACTCTTTGATGTGAGAAAATAACTATCTTCCCCCACTAAATAAGATATCTGGATCCCCTTCTCTCCTTTCTGTTGCTGGGTCATGCATACTTTGACTAATTTCTGAGTATGGAAAGCTTTGAATTCTAATCTATCCACAAAGTTTGGGGGCTGTATTTATCCTGACTGATTCACTCTGGTTTGTTTCCCCTTAACTCATTTATTCTCTGTGGTTCAGTTGCCTTTGCATAGCACTTGTCTTAATCTCTTTCATACTGCTGTGGTAAAGCACCACAACAAAGGCAGTTTATAAAAGAAGGTATTTAATTCGGATTACGGTTTCAGAGGGTTGGAGTCTATGACGGTAGAGCTAAGGAACAGTTGCGTGTACACATCTTGATTCACAACTGTGAGGTAGAGAGAGAGGGAGACTCTAGGACTAGCATAAGTCTTCTGAAACCTCAAAGCCCACCCCCAATGACACATCTTCTCCAACAAGGCACATCTTCTAGCCCTTCCCAACCAGTTCTACCAACTGGGGGCCAAGTATACAAACATGTGAGCCTATGGGGGGGAACTCTCACTCAAACCACATCATTCTTCAAATTGACTCATCTGCTTATTCTAGAGTTCAATCATTCACTCCATGGAAATCCATCAGCAGTCCATTCTGGTTTCCAGTGATGTCTGAAATCTATTGAGACTGAAACAGGTGTTAGGCGTTTTGAAACGTATCCCAGGAACAGCACATGAAACTTTTGTTGCAAAGTTAAGCATGGGTGCATAAAACAGATTGGGGCCACCTGTGCCCATGACATACTTGTGCTACACATCATTGATGATAAGTGACAAATTGAACCAAGTGTTTTCAGTCCTACTTCAACAAGCCCTTCTACCAGGAAACTGTCTCCATCAGTCAGTCAGTCAGTCAGTTAGCCACTGTGAAGTCATTTCTAGCATTTCCATCATTCCTATTTTTCTCCATTGCTTGATATTCTTCTAACAGTATGGTATAATCCTTCCTGAAAATAGCTTGAGATACAAATTGACACTTGAAAGATTCCATAGACAGTAGTTGAACTTTTTTTTGAGCTTAGATTCTGCCAGTCGTTTGCTTCGTGACCTGTCACAAGTCACTTGTCCACCCACACTTGCTTTCCCATTATGAGCTGGAAATTGATAGCTCCAGGGAAGGATGTGGCTAAAAAGGTGCCTGTGAAATCCGAGACACATCTTGAAAAGCTTGTTATGTGATTGAAATTCATTACTACTGATATCAATCAGCCCCCTGTCCTGATACATTATTCATTTCAGTTAATTAATATAATTAGTAAGTAGATCTCAACAACTTTTTCTTTCACAATGAGTATAGCACCACTTTTATCTGTTCTTTTCTTCTTGTTGGCATTTAGCCTGCTATTTACAACAATCAACATGCATACTTCACTCATAGGAGGAAAAGCAGTACATTAATTATTATTGGTCACCCAATAGATTCCTTGAGTTTCAAGGGCCACCTCCCCCACCCAGCAATTTCTACTCTCTGCCACATTTGAGTAGTGATTGTTGACAATTGTTCTCACCCATTTTGGCTGATGGAAAGCCAAAAGTTTAAAATCAGCATTTGATCATCATTTTCTTGTCACATGCGATAATTTGTTCACACAGGATCGACCTCTGTGATGGATTGAAAATTCTGTTCAGTACAAGGCTTACATACAGACACAACCTGGGGTGGTTTCAAATTTTGTCCTGGAATGTATACCAAATGATAGCATCACTACTTCAGCTCAAAGTTAGAAAAGTATGAGCCAGTACACAGCAAAACTCGCCAGACTACTTTGAACAGTCTCTCTTGCTGTCTCTTTTTGTGTTTCCCTCAGAGTCTGGGAGTCTGCTTGCTCTTTTCTGTCTCCCCACGAAGACTCATCTATCCCTATTATACTCTGTATCCTAGAATGGCAGAGCTGCAAAGGATGGTGAACTCATCAGGTTGTAAATGGTGCTTTGGTCTGACTGCAACATTTGTCAGGGCTGTTTTCCCATCTCTGCTTGAGGTCTTCAAAAGTCAGAAATTCACAACCTTCGGAAGTAGCCAATTTCCTTAATCTTTTGATCGCATTGAATCAAGCTGTCCTCTATTTAATAAAAACCTGCTAACTGTTCATTTCCACCTTTGCTCGCTCATTTACTGAGGATGAGAAATTAGAAAGACTATTTAAGGACCACGGTAAGGGTTTTCAAAGAAAGGGGGAAAAGCATATGGAGAAGCATGAAAACTGAGCCAGAGATTATCAGGGCAGATCACTTTACCCCCTCTGCTATGGTCTGAATGTTCATCCACTACAAATCTCTACCTGTACAGTGATAGTCCTAGGAGATGAGCTAAATAGAGAAAATGAGTAGAACTTGAGTTAGGATTAATGACCTCCTAAAAGAGTCTTTCTAAATCCCTTCTAGCACAAAAGGGATTTAACGAAAGGGAACCATCAATGAATCAGGAATGTTCCTTCAATAGACACCACCTCTGATGGCACCTTAATCTTGTGTCAGCCTCCAGAAATCTAAAAAACAAGTTACTACAGTTTGTAATCTACCTAGTCTGTGGGGTTTTGTTGTAGTAACTCAAAATGGCCAAGGTAACTTGATTGTCTGTCTCTTTTATTTCTTGGAGAATTCTTCAATGTTTGCTGCCAATTCATACCTCCAAGCCCCACATTGTAGACATCACCACTTATTATCTATAACTGCTCACTCCTTTTCTTGTTTGTTTGTTTTTGTTTTTCTTGTTTAAACCAAAGCTGGTTACTTCAAGGATTGGGAACCACAAAGCTTGCTAAAGCACACACTCTCCCCAGTCCCCTAACAAAGTGTTCACTCTTGCTCTTTTCTAAGACTCCAGCACCAAAGAGCTTGAAAGAAGTCCATACCTGTGACACCCCACAGCCTCTTCTTGGTGGCAATTCCTCCTCCTTCAAGTATTCCCCTCTTGTTTTCTGAAACCACCACTCTTGGGAGACCACCCCTGCTATTCCCTGCTCTTTCTCTCTGTCACTTTCTCTGACCTTTCGTTTGTTCATATATTGTATAAGATAGTTTTCAAGAATTTCTCCTCACCTCATTGCATATGCTTCCAAACTCTTCTAAACCATGGTCCAACTGTATCTCTCTAGCTGCAGCACTCTACCTCAACCCCATTTCGAGTTTCCTATTATTCATAGCAATCATCTGTGTCAACATTTTTAAAATAAAACTATTTAATAGTGTCTCACAGTGTCCTTCACTCCTAAACTGTCTCTTCAATTTTGAAGTAAACAAAATATCAGTGAGACATTTTCAATTCTAACGTGAAACTCAGTAGGTTTGAACAGTAAGCAAAGTGTATTATTTTATAGAATGGGCCTGTGGGAAATAGCCCAGCCCATTTATTAGTCAGTCCTGAAGACAAAGGATATCAAGCAAATTTCTGCTTTTTTCTATTTTTGCTTCTTGCTGTTTTCAATCCATGGTTTGATCCCTATGCTAGCAGCTATGCAAGTTCCAGGGACCATGGTGTCCCCCCAGAAGAAGGTAGGGGCTATTTCTTTTCCTGTGCCTCTTCTCATCCACAATGTAAAACTTTTTATGGAGCCTCCTCCTCTCAGTCCATTGACCAGAGTCGTGTCACATGTGCTTTCCAAAATCATGTCCTAGAAAATGGACATGGGAGAACCACGGTGACAAGCCCGACTGCCTTGCAACATGCAATTGCCTTGAAAAAGGTGTGTGTCGGAGCAGAGCCAGGGTTCTGCTAAAAAGGGAGAATGGCTGATTTGATTATGATTAGATTTGATTAGTACGAATAAAGCTCCAAATCATATTTAAATGTGTAAAGGAATCCAGTGGCAGACAAGCCAGTGTAGCTGGTACTAGCTCCAAGAAGAAAAGAGAATTCTATATTCATTCCAAGCTTTCTGGCCCTCTGGACAAGCCTTCCACACCACAGTCCAGCCATTGTAGTTACTGTGTTAGAAAGCAAGACTAAGGATGTAAACCCTGCCTCTCTTTATGTCTGTAAAAAATCTTTATTGTTTTAGATTTTGTTCATTTATTAACTTGCATGCAAAGAAACATGATTTATTATGGCATTTTCTATATATTTTTTGTTGTTGATTTCTACCCCCAAATCCCTTGCTCTGTCCTCCTGCCTACCTCTTGCTGATCCCCTTACTCTCTCAAGTATCCCCACTTCCTGCTTTTGTGTCACATATATTCTACAAGTATTTTCTTCCCTCTCCTGGCCCCTTTCTAGTTTCATTATCCATACACACTGATACACATCACCATGATAGAGGGTCTGAATGTAAGAGATACCATTTGGCTTATTTCACTTAACATAACAATCTCCAGTTCTTCCCATTTGTCTGCAGATGTCATGATTTCATTCTTCTTTATGGCTGAATAAAATTCCATTGTGCCTATGAACCACATTTTTCCTGTCTGCTGATGGTTGTCTAGCATGTTCCTATTTCTTTTCTACTGTGGATAGTGAAGCAATAAACATCAGGGGCAAATACCACTGTGGTACGTTGGCTTAGTGTTGCTCGGGTCTGTAACCAGAAGTGACATAGCTGGGCCCTACGGTAGTCCCAGTTTTAGTTCTGTGTGCTGGCTAGTTTTATGTCAACTTGACACAAGATAAAGTTATCTGAAAGGAGCGAACCTTAGTTGAGGCGATGCCTCTGTAAGATCACGCTGTAAGGCGTTTTCTAAATTAGCAATTGATGTGGGAGGGCCCATCCTATTGTGGGTGGTGCCATTCCTGAACTGTTGGTCCTGAGTTCTATAAGAAGGTGGGTTGAATCAATAAAGGGAGCCATTATAGGTTTAAAGAGAAATCTGGCACTAGGGAAATGTCCAGGGATCCACAAGGATAACCCCAACTAGGAATCTATGCAATAGTGGAGAAGCTACCTTAAATGCCCTTCCTCTATGATGAGAATGATGACTACCTTAAATGCCATCCTAACACCTTCATCCAGTAGCTGATGGAGCAGAAGAGAAGCAGAGATCCACAGCTAAGAACTGAGCCAAACTCCTGGAATCCAGTTGCAGAGAGCTAGGAGTGGAGAACAAAGGGGTCAAGACCATGCTGGGAAAACCCACAGAAGCAGCTGACCTGAGCAAGAGGGAACTCGTTGGACCCAGTCTGACAGCCTGGGAACCAACATAGGACCAAACCATGCCCACTGAACTTGGGTATCAGCTAGAAGGCCAGGGCAGTCTATGGGGCCTCTGGCAGTAGAACCAGGATGCATCCCTAGTGTATGAATGGACTTTAGGAGCCCATTCCCCATGGAGGGATACTCTCTTAGCCTAGATACATTGAGGAGGGCCTATGCCCTGCCCCAAATGACTTGACAGATTTTGATGATCCATCATGGAAGGCCTCACCCTCCCTGGGGAGTGGACGGGACAATGGGATGGGGCATTGTTGGGGGGCATGGGAGGATGAGAAGGAGAGGGAACTGGGATTGATATGTAAAATAAGATTGTTTCTAATTTAAATAAAATTTATTTAAAATTTTTTTAAAAGTTGAATAAGCCATGAGGAGCAAGCCAGTAAGCAGCACTCCTCCATGGCCTCTGCATCAGCTCTGCCTCTAGGTTCCTGCCCTGTTTGATTTCCTGTCCTGACTTCCTTCAACAATGAACTGTAATGCAGAAGTGTAAGCCAAATAAACCGTTTCCTCAATTTGTTTTTTGACAATGGGGTTTTGTCTCAGCAATAGAAACCCTAACTAGGACATTCTGTGAGAAATCTTCACCCTGATTTCCACCGTGTACACCGATTTACACCTCAGTAGCAGTGAATAAGGGTTTGTTCCTCCCCACATCCTTACCAGTCTCTGTTTTAATACTTTCTTAATGTCTCAGGCAAGATTTCTACAAAAGAGGCTGGTCAGTGTCATTTCCAGTTTGTTAGGGGCTTTGATACCTGGGAAAATGTCCATTGGGAGGCAACAATCTCATGTCCTATGTGGCATATGATGGTGTCCGTAGAGTCAGCCAAGAGGGTCTTCACTATCACTATACCATCGGACCCTGAGCCTTGAAGCCAGAAACCAGTGGTCTAAGGTTGTTTCCTCATATCAACTGGCATATTCAACAGGACATGGAGCCCTGATTAGTTAGTGTGAAAAACACTTAGCAAGCTGCCAGCTGCTTCCGCCCACCCAGCACCCACTGTTGACCGGATCAAATGTTGCCTGGATGCTGTACTAGCTCTCCTTCAGTTTCTCCTCATCTTCACACACATCACACTTCAGTCCTGTCTTCACCTAACCTTTACTCTCTTTCTTAAAGACAACTTTGATCTATAGAGACAACAACAGCAGCAGAATACAATTAACTTGCCGGGCATGCCAGTCAAAATGCTTGCTAACTGATCTCTGACAACCCCTCACTCCCCTGTATGCTCTAGCCACTCAGACCAAATCTTTTTAGACTCGCCCACACGAAAGTCTGAATTTCGTGGTTTATGCTTTGATAATATATTGTCAGATGCTGTTAACATCATTTCTACTTGCTCCAAAAGCTGCCTAATGCCTTCAGCCAGTGATATTTCATTGTACTTTCCTACATTGTGTCTATTCTGAGATACGCATGCCTTATTCCACTATGATTTTCTTTCTGTTATTTATGTGTATGGTCCGACAAACAGTTTGAACTTGTGATAGCCAACTTAAGATAGGTGGGTTATATTACCTGTTAGATCTTAAAAAAGGAAGGAGAAATAACTCATGGACTTAAAAATGCAAGACTATTTCAATTGATCATGGAAAAACCAAATGTAGAAACTATTTAGTAACTAGGAATTAGTAAAAAAAAAAAGTCTTTTGGTACGTGAGATGCACCACAAATATTGCTGCAGAGAAGCTGATCCAGTCTCCATCATTTAAATTGGAAGATGTGTGAGTTGTGACCACAGCATGACTCTTAGAGTTAAAAAAAAAAGTAGCCAGAGCATGTTGCTGTAAATGTATTTCCCCAGTTTATGCAGCAAAAAAACATTAGAGTAATTAGTGTCTTCACTACCAGAAGCATATACTATGTCTGTGTACTTTAGACAGACAGAAACAGGTTCATTTATTTATTTGCTTATTTGTTTTTTAATTGAGTCACAGCCCCTTGTGGCCTAGGTTGGCCTGAAACTTGCTATACAGCTGAGGTTACCCTTAAACTGATCCTCATGCCTGCCCCTCCCATGTTCTGGGATTACAAGTGTGCACCACACCCACCTGTCTTAAAGTGGATTCATCACAAAGCTCCTCAGGCTTATGGGCCCCACCCATGCAGGTCCTCTCTCAGATTCACACACCGTGACTGTACATGTAACTGAAACTAACTTAAAAGCAGCAGAAAACTGGGAGTGGTGGTGTATTACTGGTAGGCAATCCAGAGATCCTAGTTGAACACTGATGAGTTTCCTGGTTATGAACCTTCTGCAAGTGATGCTTCAGGTTTGTGTTGTTTCTTTGTTTTGACCCCGCCACACTGGAACTGTCTGTCAGTCTTTCCTGGATGTTCATGACTTCAGTCTTTTGAAAACCACAAACCAAGTATCTTATAAAAAGCCTTTAAGTTTGAGTTCATCTGGTGTTTCCTCATCATTAAGCTCAACTAATCAATTTTGAATAGCCTCATTATATCTATACGCGTCTTTCCTTGGTCTTACTAGCTATGCTAACTTCGATCAAACCTGAGATGGTACTGAGAAACCAAGATGTTGGTATCACTGGTCCCAGGACATACAAAAGAATAAGTGTGCATATGCACACTTCTGTAATTTGTCTCCTACATGTGAGTTCATAATACTTGTGATTCCAGTTCAGCACAGTATAGCACTGTATAGTTCATTTTAGTTGTCTCCTTACCATATCATGACTCTGTGCTGAGACAGTGGGACCCTGGCTACTAAAATTTCAGTTTACCTACTCATTGGACCAATGTTTTCCTTCATGTAACCAGTCTTCAATCTCTCTATCACTACCTGCTATCCCCACCCCTATTGCATATGTGTACCCAGCCATGTATTGGCTTTTTCTTCTTGCCTTCCTTGCTATTTGATACCATATTCTGGGTAACCATTAGCAACATGTCCCATCTTATCTCATATTTACACTGTTTTTTTCCTAGTCTATCCCCTCACTCCATGGCCAATCTTGCCATAATTTTTAGTTTGGACAATCCACACATAATCATTTGGTCCCATTTGTGCTCTGTCTACCCCATGAGAGGACGATGCTATTACCCTCCTAGATACTACCCTTGCTTGTCCTAAGTTCTTGATTTGGGACTAATTTAATTAGGAAATATGGAAAGAGACATGAAGGTATGAAAGGAGGTACTTTTCAGTTTCATTAAAATAAGATCATTGCATTCCCATAAACTTATAAAGATGATTATATATATATATAAAATCATGAAATGCTTATATATATACATATATATATGTTGGTTGATAAAATATGTGGAAATTATTCTGGGAATAAAAAGTAAAATTTCATTCATAAGAGAACATAAGTGTTGAATACAATTAATAGGAAACATTTGAATGTTGTATGATGATGCAATTAAAAGAGTGAGGCACATGGGTCTAGTGGAAAAAATAGATTTCTTGCTGACTTAACAAAATAACCAACATTATGGAGGATAAAATAAAATCTATGATATGCCACTGTAATGAAAACATTAATGACAGCAGGCTAATGTTATAATTAATTCAGAGACAATTGAAGGTTAGCCTCTGCTTTAAAAAATACTAGAACTACAATGAAATCTCACTGCTCATACATAGAAGGTGATGGGTAGATATTTTCCAGACATTCTGTATACTCCAAAAATTTTGCACAATACTGCTAACAGCGAGCTGTGACATTAGAATATATTTTTCTAAATTGGTAGTAATGAAAGCAAAATTTTAACCAACCTAGCTATTGCCACATGAAGAGACTATGAATGAATATATCCCTCAAAAATATTTGGGGGCTGGGATTATAGAATTCCAATAGGCAGCTAATAAATGCAGTACCTAGTCATAGACTAGTATACAACTAGTTGTGCTAGTTAATGAAGTATCATTTTACTTCCCTGGAAGTGTGTGCATATCTTATTTGTAATAAGGTACAGAGATGGTCACATTCCACTCCGTTCCCCATGGGACAAAGGTTCATGGAGTCAAGACAGTGTTATTTGTGTGGGATTTGGTAAACACTTGTGTCCTGGTGGATTTATTAAAGAGCCGTAATGTTACACAACTCTGTGAAGCCACTGGATACACAGCTGTCAGTAACCAGAGATATCACGGTGCTGTCATTGTTCCCCACTTGCTTAGATTTCCAGGTCTTTTCCTGACCTCTTTTGTGTCTGTAACTCAACACTTACAGCAGATGCCTTTTGGTGGAGAAACACTTGTGTTTTCTAAAGCCGTTGTTAAGGTGTGGAGAGAAAGGAGTCTCCACCGTGCTCGGGAGGTGGGGGGAGGTGAGGGGAGTCTAACTTGTCTTTGTATTGTGCATGAAGGCATGGAATCCTTTTGATGAGGATTTCCTTTCATTTCCTGGTCTTATTATAACCATCTATTAACTTCCTTTCCCTCACAAAGGCAATAAGGTTTTTTTCTGCTTACTTTTCTTTTCTGTGTGACGTGTCCCGATTTCTCTCTGATGTTTAACATCTTTGCTCTATTTCTGTTTGAGCTCTCTTGCACTGCTTACCCACAATGCACATGTGACTGCAAAGTACTGCTCCAGGCCTGCCTGCTCTAATCCTCCTGTTTTCTTGACACTGGTTCATGTCCAGGCCTACATGCATAAATCCATTCATGTCTTAACACTGGCCTTTGATTCTTATTGTTTCCTAGGCTGGGATTGTCATCATGCCCAGGACTCATCTGCCCAACCCCTTCTGCAAAATTATCCGGGACCTCTCTCCCTTGTGTCTGAGCAATAGTCTTCTGATGATATGGATGTGATCTGTGTTTATTCAAATAGAGGTAGCCCCTTCTTTGCAAGTGGATTCCTTATTGTCTGATGCTTACACTAAGCGTTCATGTGCTGACATGTCAGTAAACTATAAACAAGTGTTTCCTGCGTATTAACCACTTTTAAGACATTGGGAGGACAAATGCATAGTAATTGGTCTTTGACCATCAAAAGATTTTTTTCTAGCATTTTAAAGTCACTGAAATAGAGGAGTATTGAATAGTATCCATTTTCTACTGTCCCCCAAGAGTTCTATCTGTAATTATAGAGCAATGGAAACTTAGAGGCATTTTATAATGTCCCCCTTCCAATGCTGCTCATGGGTCAGGTGGTACCATCAAATGGTCTCTAAGCATCATTAAAGGTTTGTAGGACAGACAGCTGGATAATGCAAATTTCCTAGAATTTTATCTACTTTAATTAGAAATACACTATTTCCCCCCTTGGAGGAAATGAAAAGTCTAGAGCAATGAAGACACACCATGGGCAAGATAAGTGGTACCAATGCCATAACCCCACTGAGTTCCAAGAGCGGCCAGGTCAACATGGGGCAGAAGTACACCACTGTTCCTTTCCAACCCTGCCCAGCTCCAGGCCCAGGTTCAGAGCTGTCAGAAAGAGCTGCAAACACTTGAAAGTGACCTTCACAGAGAATCTGACAGAGAAAAGCAGGGACAACAGACCCCAGCTTTAGAGAAACTGGCATTGCTGACAAAATCCATAAAGGAGGATTCCAAAGGTTGAGCAGTAGCCACAGCTTCCTGACTCCTGAGGAGTTCCTTCAGCAATTAGACCCTCATCAGCTCTGGGTTGCTTTGGGAAGAATCAGCAACTTGGATTCAGAAGGAAGATGAAGGGTCTTGAATTGGAGGACAGGAGGGTGACAGGGTTCAGAATGACTGCTCTGAGCACAGTCAGAACTACTGACCTCTCTGATTTCTTGTGTTTCCTGGAACCACATACCACTGTCTTTCCCGTTACCCTGTAGTAAAGGAGACACCTGCCCGGCGTGCAAAAATGTAGACACAACGTTTTGAGTGCTTTCATATGCCTGGTTTCTTGCTACACTTAGCTTTAGAGCATCCTCTGTGTGGTTCTGTACAATGAGTATTGTGGCTCCTACTTTACAGTAGAGGAATAAAATTCAGAGGCAAGATCTGGACTTTCTGCAGGATCCCACAAGGAAAACTTATTTCAAGCTGGGTGTCTGACTCACTCAGCCAGGCTGCTTCAAACTCTACCTTGTTGGAGCTCTGCTTGTATGAGATACATTTTGAAGCAATCAGGGGCCTATCTCCTTCTGCATGGTACCCAGGAGACACCAACACAGGCACTTAAAGTTTTTATAGCTATTACTTACTTTGTCATCTCCCAGGGAAGCTATGGGATGCGGATTGGACTCCAGGGAGTTGCTGGAAGTACCACTCGATGACCTGGCCCACTTCAGATAATTCTCTTTTTTTATGGTGTATGTTAGGGAGGGGTATGTGTTCATACACTTTAAGATATATCTGGCCTGCAGCCTGAGGGACTGCAGCAGAGGGGGTGGGGTTTTATTTTGACACAGGTTTAGAAAGAGAAATGTATTCATCACTGAAGCGTTTTTTTATCGCGCCTTGCAAGATGCCAGTCCAGGATGATGTGAGTTGGTTGCTCACTGTAACAGTGAGGTTGCAAGGAGCTCTTGATCTTAAGTTGTACTTCTTAATGGATGCTCTCCATCCGTAACTGACTTAAGCAGTTGGGGAAAAAGGCATCTTTCATTGCTGCTGGTATTTCCACTGACTCCTTTGGGGACTCATCAAGGGCTATCACTTCTAAAGTATGATAGGTATGGGAGGCCAGTGGAGAGCTGGGCTTCCTGAATTAAAGGCTCTGTCCTCAGAACCTGTGTTTCCCAGATCACACCAGCCTTGGGAGACTCGGGGAGTTGGGGTGCAGCAGGATCAAGAGATTCAACAGAAGGATGTCTCTTCAGTCTGACACCATGAACTATGGGAAGTTCCAGTCCCCACCCCCACCCCATCCAGGCCCCTGGAGTAGTGAAGGGAATCCCCAGAAGGGATCTCTACTGGGCCTCTCTTTCCAGCTTCAGGGGAGTCTCTGCCCTTCCTTCTTTCCAGGGATGGTTACTATGGTGTCACACTAATGTGACACTACAGAACCAGGTGGCCATGGTCCTTTCTGGTGAATCATACAGTAGCAGACATGGGGATCCCAAGTGTCTGGTCTTGGTGGTTATTGTTTGTGTAAGAACTGCAGTGCCAACTGCCTTTAGGTGGAGCTGAGGAATTTACCTACTGTCTTACCTCTGTTTCAGGCCACAGAGCCAAGCTGTCTTTTCAGTGTCTTACAGTGTGTGGGCGGGTTCAACTTTATCAGATGCTTCCTCTGGGGATCTGGCCCTGGGCTCTGGATGCAACTAAAGCCAGAGGGAAGTGTGAGTTATGCAAACTTTGTTAACCTCAGGATTGCTCCTCCCCTCTGGCAGTGACTCATTAATCTGCAGCCCAGTGTGCACACCTCCACCTACTTCAACTAAATCTCTTCCCATAAATCCCCATGGTTCCTCTTGTGTATGGAGAAGATGAATTCCTGAGTGAATGTGTACTGGTGACATGGGCACAACCATGTCAGGGATCCCACTGCTTTGGACCCCAGGTATTAGCAACACCTTCCTCTGATCAAAGGGCAAGTGGTTACAAATGATTGACCAGTGTGTGCAAAAACCAGCACAGCCTCCTCCTCCTCCTAGGTGTTTACCGCCTGAGACTGCTTGCTCTAAGACTAGCTAGCTCTTTTTCCCTGTGCTATACATAAAAAAATGGGGTGAGGTTCCAGGTTGTTCCTTAGTAGGTACACCTCCCTCAGGCCACACGTGACTCACCTAATCCCAACTTTTATGTACTTGTGTTTGTCTGTCCTTTCTTCATTTCATCTTGACCCCAGTCAGGCTTCCAGGGCTGAGCTTTGCCAGATGTGGTCCTCTGACACAGTGTGACCATGCATCAGGATTTGCAGGGGCCTCCCAGATGTTAACATCAGTTCCCATTGGTCATTTGAAATGCTGAGTTTTCGTACACGTCTGAGCATACCTGCTGTTTGCTCAATGGTCACACCCTATTCTCACCATCCACATCCTTGCTACAGGCAGCTTCGCAATTATTCAGGTTTTATCACAGAATTGTTTTGGAAAGCTATTTCATTCCTCAATATTTATTTTTTTAATATTTATTTTTTATAAATTTTCATTATAGAAAAACACTTCAAATGAATTTAAAAAACAATCACACACCAAAATTAACTAGACCCAAAGTATATATAATTTAATGAACTTATACACAGTTAGAAAGGGCAATTTAATTTTAATTGCCAACGAAAATAGTCTTTAAATTATTCAAGAAACTAGCCCCTGCTATTAAAGCTATTGGACAAGATTACCTAGTTTAGATTAAGTGCCATTTCATTCTATTTATGAAAAAGTACCTGGAGAATTGTAGACAAACCTGGCTTTCAGCCAAGATGAAGCAATACATTTCAAGATTCTCTTCAACTTTGAAACAGACTCGATTACAATTTCTAAACTGAGGATTTCCCAGAGGTCTACCTGAAGAGACTGGTGTTATTCTCATCGCGGTCATAATGAAAATTTGAGGTGACATAAATACTTTTGAATTTGTTTGCAAGCCACATTAGGAGCACTACAAAAGGGTCAGAGTAAATTCCAATTGTTATTTGCTATACAGACTTTACATTCCTCCAAAGAAAGAGGAAGACATGTTTAGAATTGTATTTCATTAATGTTCACTTGATTTTTTAGTTTGTGCCATTTTAAGGAGTCTATTCAACTTGAGAAATATTTAACTCAAATAGCTGGAATCTTGAATGCATAATCTTCATTGTTATAATGTGGCTAATCTTGGGTAAGCTTATAATATGTTGCCTAGACAAAGAAAGCATAATCTTCTTATCATTAATTCCCAAGGAAGAGACGATGCATACGTAATAAGAAAAATCCTAGCTAATAAGTAAACCAGGGGTCATCATGCTTCATGATAGTATGTACTTTTCACATTCTTTTGCTGTCTCCAGTGGACATTGTTTCTCTTAATTTGGGATCTTGAAGTAAGTGTGAAGAAATGAGACATCTTGCACAAGCTTTTTCCTTAGTTAAGTTAAATTTTTATCAAAACAGACCTAAAGGAAAGCATCCAGGCTAGTTGTTTAGTGATAGAGCCATCTTCAATAGTGAGAGAGGACATTTGCTTAGCACTTTAAACTTCAGAGGATTTGCCCAGCAATAGAACACAGGACTCTAAAGTGAGATTATTGCTGATGGAAGGAGACACAGTAAGTTGATGACCCACACTTATCAGGCACACCGGTGATCTCATGCTGGAGAGTAGCCTTTCACCAAATAATTGCTAAAATAACTTTAAAACTCAACAGTATTTGTGGGAGAATCTGCAGCCAGCCTACCCAGTGGCAGGCCAGGCATGAGCATGTGTACACCGAGCAGGCACTTCCTCCTTGAGCCAAGCCATCAAGCCACCAAGCCTGCCTCTATGCCCAGAAACTACTGATGGGAGAGACACCTGACCCAGAGATACCAATGAAGAAAGGCCACACAGCAGAGTCAGCCGTCTGAGTCAATGGGACCTTGGGAGGGGGTACAAAGACAGGCCTGATTTCCTTAATAAAGGAGTCTGCAGCACACTCTGCTCCTCACTGACTCCCAGTGCCTGAGTCGTTGGTGCTGCTTCTGCTCACCCCCTCCCCCAAGGGGTGTCCCAGCAGGGTGACCGGCAATAAGAATTTGCTTGTGGAAAGAAATTGACGTTAAAATAATGCTTGCTGCTACTGTGTTGATGACCACCTTTCCAGGTGTGAGACAAGGGACAGGAATCTGCTGTGCCCTAAGTCTACCTCAGTTCCTCTGTGATCATTTTGTTGTAGTCAGACCTCCAATGTCTCCCCTAAAATGAAGTCAACTGTTTTTTTTTTCCTGCTGCTCATCTGTTTCAAATGTAAACGTATCTGAATCTTCAGAGACAAGACTGGCTGGTGAATTTTCAAGGCTCACTTTGAACCTCCATCTTTTTTTCTCAAGCTGACTTTAGGGCACCAACCCGTAAATATGAAACACTCCCCTGATGGATTCATGTTTTGGAAACTTGATTGCTAGCTGATAGTGCTGTATTTGGAGGTTCTAGAAACTTTAGGAGATTGGGCCCGGCTGGATATTTGGCCTAGCTGGGGCAACCCCCTACAGGTAGCTTCTTGCTTCGTCCTATATGTCCTCTCGGCTTCTTGTCCACCATGAACAGCTTCTGCAGCAAGCCTCCTTTGCCACAGTAGTGAAGCACACAGAGCCAGACAACTAAGGGCAAAGTCCTGAGACCACATGCCAAAAGGAGTCCTTTCCACGTAGGTTGTTCCTGACAAGCTCTTTGCAAGAGCAAAGAACATCTAACCCCATCTCTGAGAATTTGCTACCCTAACGTACAAGCCGCCACTGCCATTCACCTCTATGCCAAGTGCCTTCATTCCTAGCAACAACAAAACAAAAATCACATGATTTCTCATCTCCTCTCCCTGTACATTTCTTGGTTTTAAACACAAGATTAAGTTGGAGGACAGGAGAAAGTACAGAATATGTTTGTTTTCCAGAACTCCTCTTAGCTGGCCTTGGCTGTATAACCCCTGAGAACCTGGGCCTGTGTGTACAGTGCTCACTCAGGATATCTTGCATGTTTCTGCTCAGTTTCGTCTAACCAGGACCCGGTTTCAAAGCTCTGGTGTGAGGTTTTGTTGCCCCCTTCTTTGTGAGGGATTGAAAATGTTAGTGTTATCTGTCTTCCTTTTCCCTTTTTCTCATGGCATACCCACTTTGCTACCTGTTCATTTGGGTGATCCTTTTATTTAAACAGATCTGATTATTTAGCATGTATATTATTCGTTGCCTATTTCTGTCTCCTGTATCCAGAGATGTGTGTGAAACACGAGAACCATGCCTTGGCTAGCTAAATGTTTAGCACACGTGTGTTGAATTAGTCCCGAAGCTCTCTGCATTGAATGTCCTGAGTAGAAATGATTTGAGGGGTTGATACTTAAGCTAGTCTGCCATCTATGCTGTCTCCATTGTCATTAATAAAACTTTTAGAAGTTGCTCATCAGTTATTAGAACTACACAAAGAGAGGTACAATGTCTAAAACAATTGACTATTTGACAGGCGTCCAAATCTATTACTACCAATAGATTCAGGGTAGAAAATTGTATGATAGAAATGTCTAAATCTAGCCAGTGGTCCATTTATTTTAAATTAGGCTCTTATCTACAAAACCCTATTACAGAAAAGTGATTTAAGCAGATTCTCATGTCTTCTCTTTAATGTGACTTAACCTATAAGTCAAGAAGATTTCAATTAAATATTTTGATGATGAATCTGCATTTTTTTAAAAGATCTTGAGTAATTTTAGCTGAGCAGTGGTGGAACACAGGCCTTTAATCCCAGCACTCGGGAGGCAGATTCAGGTGGACCTCTGTGAGTTCAAGGTCAGGCTGTTCTACAGAGGTAATTCCAGGATGGCCAGGGTTACACAAAGAAACCCTGTCACAAAACAAAAAACAAGAACAAAAAGAGTTGTATTTAAACAAATATCACATTTCATAAACTCTTTATTATCAACCTCTCAATTGTGTCTTTCTCTTCTTAAATCATCTTCAGCAGTGATGAAGACAAGTCCCGAAGTGTTCCCACTTTGACCCTCAGGTGCCCTCAAAGGGTAAAACCCCACACTCAAACGCATTCAGAACATCATTTTGAGCACCAGCCTATGCTTTTCCTAACCACATTTGAAGCTTACAGATCCCTGCTCTGCTCAGAGACAAAGACAGTGAAACTGAAGAGGGTAAACATGAGAGGATCAAAGCAACCCCTTTTGAGTGCTGTGCCTTGTGGGCTTTTTGCTGTTGTTTTATTTTTTCTTTTTATTAAAATTCCAATGTCTTATGTAGGGTTTCTATTGCTGGATTAAACACCATGACCAAAAGCAATTTGGGAAGGACAGGGTCTATGTAGCTTACTTTTCCATATCACAGTTCATTATTGAAGCAAGTCAGGGCAGGAACCTTGAGGCAGGAGGTAACACAGAAGTCATGGAGGAGTGTTGTTCACTGGCTTACTCCACCTGCCACCTGCTTTCTTATAAAACCCAAACCAACAACCCAGGGATGGCGCCACCCATAATGGGCTGGACACTTCCCTATCAATTGCTAATTAGGAAAATGCTTCACAGGCTTGCTTTCCTCCTCCTCCTCCTCCTCCTCCTCCTCCTCCTCCTCCTCCTCCTCCTCCTCACCTTCTTCTTCTTCTTCTTCTTCTTCTTCTTCTTCTTCTTCTTCTTCTTCTTCTTCTTCTTCTTCTTCTTCTTCTTCTTCTTCTTCTTCTTCTTCTTCTTCTTCTTCTTCTTCTTCTCTCAAGTGACTATAGCTTGTGTCAAGTTTACATAAAACTAGCCAGGACATTTAGTTTTTTTTATTTTGTCCATGATGAGTCATTGTGATTTGTAACAACTGACTTGAAACATAAAAGGATGAAGATTGTATTTTTCTATACATAAGCTAAGCAGGTTCTCTTATAGTTCCAGGAATCTGTTGGAATCCTGGACCCACCTCTCCTTACCAGAACTTACATTAGACGTGTTTTACAACTATTCTGAGACACTGACTCTTCACTCTTGAAACAAAGTTTTTGGTACTCAACGTGTAGCCTGAGACAGTGACTCCCATGTACAAGCAATAAATCTCACTCCTCACAGCCTATAGGTGCTGACATACATGTCATTGTAAGCCATAACTAAATCAGGATGCTAGTTTTCCTGATGGGTCTGATTTACTTCCTTTGGAATTTTCAAAAAAAATTACAAAGCTCAAATCTCTTTTAATCATGTTTGAACCATTACTTTTATTGAAAAACATCATGTAGAAATAGTGTCATTCAGCACACATCCATATATAAAAATGTCCAAGTTACTAAATCTTTGTCCTACAGATCCAACCTTCGTCTGGGAGCCTAGAAGTCATCCTGACATTTCGGGAGACTTAAAGACCGTCCTTGATCTTTGTTAAGCTAATTGATGTGTGTAATAGTTCCTAGCTGCTATTGGTTGAATTGTAGCCCTCAGAGAATGTTAAGTTCCAATCTTCAGGTCTGTGAATATGACTTTATTAAGAACTAGGGTCTTGTAGAGAATCAAGTTACGATGCAGCCATCAGGGTAGGCTGCACTTCAGTATCACTGGGGTCTTTACGAAAATGGAGCAATTTGGACACAGACACACATATGCATAAGGCAGGGATAGGAGTTTTATAACTACTTGCCAAGGAATGTCCAAGGTGGTCAAAATGATCAGAAGCTTGAAGACCAACATGCAATGGATCTTGCCCCCAGCTTGAGAAGGGAACAAATCTCTGGCACCTTGATGTGGGTCTTTGAGCCTTTGGGTGGCTTAAGCTCCTGGTTGTGCTTTGTTATGCCACCCTAGTCTAGGAGGGCACGCACCCACCATGGAGGGAAGGGGGGGATCAGGGAGGCGTGGGCAGCTTGTAAGCAGTTTCTGGTGCTCTAGCTCCATTCAATGTGTTCTCAGGTGCTGGGTCTTGCCAGGATCCCAGAGTTCCAAAACGTTCCTTTGATAGAGTAGAGAAACAAGGTGAACTGGGGGAGAGAGACAGAGGAGAGGGCAGGGGATGGGTAGGGGTCTGGGGAGAGAGAAGGAAAGAAGGATCAGGCAACAGGCTGGAAAGCTACTAAGAAAGAGGATGGCGGCAGCCACGAGGTTTTCAAATTCTTGCCTCTCCTCCACTCAGCACCAGGAGTCCTCCCATCACAGGAAAATCATCTTTTCTCTTTATTGCAAGGAAGAAGGCTTTAAGCATCCATTCTTCATGCTAAGCCACATGGATCTGGTGGCAGTTAAGTGATCGCTACAGTTGGCCCCTCTGGCCACCCTTATCCTGCAAAGCACCAGCTGAGGTTGAAGGAGAATTCATCATTTCCCACTTCCCCACCCTACAGCAAACCCTATTCAGGCCCTTTTCTGGCTAATGAGGCCTGCAGAGCCACCAGCTGTCAGTACTTATCCTTGAATCAACCAAAGTAGCAGCAGGTAGCACCCATCTGCCAAATACATGCACAGTTTTTGATTGCTAGGAAATGTAGTTACCAGTAGTCACCATTAGTTGACGAAGTACAATGCTAAGCATTTTGTGCACACATACCTAAATATTATTAGTGCTTGTGCTATGTGGTGTTGGTGAGTGTGTGTGAGTGTGTGAGTGTGTGTGTGTGTGTGTGTGTGTGAGTGTGTGTAAGACTGAGCATTTTGTATAAAGGTCAGAGGATAACTTTTGGAATTGGTTCTCTCCTTCCTCCATGAGATCTGAGGATGGAAATCAGGTCTTCAGGCTTGTGTGGCAATCGCTTCACCCACTGACTCATCTTGACAGCCTTATGTACATTATTTAACAGGCATTCAATCAATATTACATAAGAGCCTACTGTGTACAGCTACCGAGTTGGGTACTAAAGACAGAATGGACACAGAGGATATAAGCCCTCCTTATTGTAGATGCATGTAACTTACCAACCACTCCCAAATTTTCCAAGTTGGACTACAGAAAATTTCACTTGGTAACGCCTACAGATCAGAATTTTAAGCAAACACATTTATGGTCAAGAACTTAACTTTTCTTATTAAAATTAGACAGAAATGGCAATTTTGATCCCTTTTTCTTTCTTTCAGCCATGACTTAGATGCAGTACCTACAGCTGTCACAGCTATCTTAAAACCATCAGCTAAAGACCAAGTGACATGAATGAGCTCCTAAGGCCTTCTGAGCAATCAACTGTTTAGGGATGACAGTGATTCTATCCTGGCATAATTACTGAAACTTGGTGTCTCTGGTGCTTGCAGGTAAATTACAAAATGGATACGGCTCTTTCCATATGATGCTGATGGTGATGGTGATGGAGATGACAATAATGGTGATGATCATAGTAGTGATGATAATGATAATAATGATTATGCTGGTGGTGATGATGGTGATAGTGCTGATGGTGATGATAATGGTGATAGTGATGATGATGATGATGATGGTGATAGTGATGATGGAGATGTTAGTGATGATGATGATGGTGGTGATGATAATGGTGGTGATAATGATGGTGGTGATGATGATGGTGATAATGATGGTGATGGTGATAATGATATCTAAAGGACCAGACACAGCCAGTTTATCTCATAATATTTATTTAGTTGGGACTGTGACAAATGATATTGAAGTACAGGACACTAAGAGCAGGTATAATCTGCATATCCAATGCCATCTGCAGAAAGATGTGGGCACAATCCTCATTCTGCCACTATCAAGTTGTATAACTTTGGGCAAGAAGCTGAACCTTTCTAAAGCTTTCCTCCAAAATCTGTTAAACAGGGAACATAACACTATCTTCCATAGGTTTTCCACAAGGTTTCATTGATGAAATGCATGTTAATGTGTCTCTGAACATTAACCATTAAAACAAATGTTTACTGGTAATCATTAGTAATGTATAACTATGCTATATATCACATATGGATATTTTAAAATGGAAATTGATTTATGTATCTTAAAAATTTCATACATGGGAACTGTACATCATTTCCATCCCTTTGCTCCCCCTCTACCTCCTCCCATGTTTCTCCTCTCATTCATGAACTCCTCCTTAATCATTCTTACATATGAATAAATAATGAGTTCACTTAGTATTGGTCCTATGTGTATATGCTTATGGATGCTCTCGGGAATGAATAACCTTGTCCCTAGAAAGGCTGATTTTAGTTCTGTAAGCATTAATTGCCTATATCACTTCATCTAGGGGTAGGGTCTGTAAGATGTCTTCCATCTGCACTGGCATGCCAACTAGTGTTGTTATTGTGTAGGTCTTGTTTAGGTGACCATGTTTGAGATTTAATGTTTATCATATATAGACAATGCTATCACACAACAGATACCCTGGTTCTTTGGATCTTACAGTCTTTCTGTCCCTTCTTCCATGATGTTCTCTGAGACTTAGGCATACGAGTTGCATTGTAGATATATCAGCTGGGGTTAGGCAACCCATGGCCATTTGTTCTCTGTATTTTGACTAGTTGTGGATTTCTGTAACAGTTTCCTTCTGCTGCTAGGAGAGCTTTCTTTAATGAGAAGTGAGAGCTACACTATGACTGTATTTAGAATTCAGTCAGAGATTATAATGGTTTAGGAAAGTGGAGGCAATAGATTTTCCTCTGGGGTTCATGACCCCAAAAGCCATAAGTAGTTGACTAGATTTACAGTACTACACATGAGTTCCTGCCTATTAAGTAGGCCTCAAATCAAATTAGACAGCTATTGGCTACTCCCAAGGCACAATTGCCACTATCTCACTAATTATTTTTATTTGTGAGTGGTTATCTGCTGGAGATAGCTTCTAGGTTAGAGATGTTTACTTGTGTCCACTTCTGCTCAGTGCTAGGACACCATCTGTTGTAGACCTGTGTCGATCCAGCTGGGTTTAGAAGGCCTTGTTTCCTTGGTATCCTTAGTCCCCTATGGCTCTTACAGTCTTTGTACCTACTCTTCACAAAGTTCCCTGAGCCTGAGGGGATGGAGTTCATCAAGTCATCCCATTAGAACCCAGTGTTACTGTGTCTCTTACTCTTTGCACACTGTCTGGAGATTGGTCTGTATATTTGTTCCCATCTTCTGCAGAAGGAAGCTGCTCTGATGATGGCTGGGCAAGGCACTGATCTGTGAGTATTGCAGAATGTCCTTAGGGCTCATTTTATGGCTATGCTCTTTTAGCAGAACAGTAATATTTGGTTTTCCCCTAAGTCCCTGGTCTATCTGGTCTCAGGTTCTTGGCTACTCGAGAAATGTCAGGTTCCATCTCAGGGAGTAGGCCTTACATCCAGTCAGGTATTGGTTGGTCACTCCCACAAGCTTTGTGTTGCTGATGTACTAGAACATCTTGGAGGCAGAGTATCATTGTAGATGGAAGACTGTGTAGCTGGCTTGGTGTTTAGCTTTCTTCTTGGCTAGCATGCAGAGTACCTTCTAGGACCATAAACACGAGTTTGTAGGGAGGAAGGTTCTACATAGGTACCAGCTCAACTTCTCTGTGTTCAGTGAGTTGTGTATGTGTTGTCTTCAGCTGTCAAGCCCTACTTAGGCATTGTTCTTAAATGATTCATAAAGATCATACTACCTTGTTACAAGTCTTGGTGAATCATCTCCCTGGAGTATGTAAACCTGTAAATGTGATAGTATATCTTTCCTAAAGTTATATTTACTGGTACCCCAAAGAGGTTCTAAGTTACTGCCTTCTGTAACCAAACAAGCCCTTTTAAAGCAGAGCACCATTTGCAGGGAAGAAGGCCAGAGATATATTAAGATGTAGCAGGCATAGTATGAAGTACCTCCAGAACCACATGAACTAGAACTAAAGACAGCTACTGAAAACCAATAGTTGCTGGCCCACAGTTAACAAGTAGGGACCTCGCCTTACTCTTCAGCAACACAAAAACATGGTGTCTCAGACATGTGAATTTGGGAGAGTTTGACTTCAGATGAGATAGCATCCCAGCTAAACTCTCAGTGCCCATGTGGACAAATCTGAGAGGAAATCCTACCTGAACTAGGTCTGAAAAAATGAAAGACAATGAATTTATGTTTTACTCCTCTGCATGTTGTAATTTGATATATAGCTATAAAAAATAAAAATAATTTTAAGTACCATATTATATGGAAGGATGTACCACATAATAGACTACATATATGCTTGCTTTGGTTAACCCAAAAATGAAAAAGTAGAGAATTATCCAAGGTACAGGGAGTGCATTTCCCTCTGTCATCACTGTCCTGAGGTAAGTAGGGCAGCCTCAAAGGTTCCAGGTGATTTTAGTTCCCAATTTACTTGAATAATCACATAATTACTTTTTACCCATTTTGTTATCAAGGTCATCCATGAAAAAATCCCTTTGCATCTTACCTGAAGTCACTCATTTGCGTGTGTGTGTGTCTGTGTGTGTGTGTCTGTGTGTGTGTGTGTGTGTGAGAGAGAGAGAGAGAGACAGAGAGACAGAGAGACAGAGAGAGACAGAGAGAGGGGGAGAGAGAGACAGACGGAGACAGAGGCAGATAGAGAGATAGACAGAGACAGAGATAGAGAGACAGAAAGAGACAAAGAGACAGACTAGGACACACACACAGAGACAGAGGCAGAGAGAGAGACAAAGAGAGACAGAGATAGAGAAGCAGAGGCAGAAAGACAGACAGACAGACAGACAGACAGAGACAGAGCAGGTCTGGTGCATCTATTTCACATGCAGAACTGACAGAGAAGTTGTGGTCATGGCCTGAGTGTACAACCGGCTTTTGAAGTTTGGCCTCATAATCGCGCCTAATCTCGAGAGTCAGGGATTTTCCATCCCACTGATGCTGCATAACCCCAAGAAAGAGGAGAATAAGTCTGGTCAACAATTAGTCATTTCTACCTCAAAGATGACAAACTAGTAATCACTACAGTGTGCTGCCAAATTGCTCCCCAACCTTGCTTTCCCGCTGAGCACTTTGTTTTGATGGTTTCAGAAAAGGCTAAATGTAATTGCAGAGGAGAGGCCTCACAATTTTGCAATGCCGATCCACTCACTCACAAGGCGATGCTCGGCTCTTCCAGGAATGGAGGCATGAAGGACTATCATGCTTGTTTTAATTATGGCAATTCATAATCAAACACCCTTTCCCCGGGGCTTTGCAAACAGGTACAGATGTATTCCTATCCATGCGTGTTCTCTATCTACAAACTTCACCTGTGGGAAGGGAGAGGATGAAAAGGTAGGATAAAGAGCCCTCCCTAAAACAGCCAGGCATTTCCTCAACCCTCATCCTCTTTCCTTTAGAGGATTATAGGAGAAGGTGTGGTTCGGAATCTCTGCTAGTTTTGCTTGAGGGATGTTGTTAGGTCTAAGCTTCAATGCCAGGAAAGGAGGAGAGTTCCACGAGGTTGCAGAGGATTCTGGGAATCACAGGCAAGTCCGACAATTTTACTCACCAACACTCAGGCCACTGGGCAGGCAGATGACTTCAGGCACCCAGATACATGCCAGCATATAAGGACTGCACACAGATAGGCACAGAAACACAATCCCTAACACACAGTCAATATACAGATAAGTGCATAAGCTTAAAGACAAACATAAACACACACACACACACACACACACATACACACAAAGGTGTGCAAGCCTTTGTGCGTGCCTGCACACTGCCTGCAAAGGTGAAAGCCTCTGATTTCAAGGTCATATTTATACAGAAGTACACAACATGAAAGTGAGTACCAGAAATAGCTATGTAGCAGATTACATCACTGTTTACATTTGCATTTTCTAGACATCCTCCAGTGTTAGCCATTTTATGCTGATTCAGTACCCTGTGTCCCCAAAGCCCAGCATAAGCAGTGTTTGCCCACGCCAAATATTCAATCCAATTCCATGTTGTCTAAACATAAACTGATCCTCTATTCCCAATAGATTCTTACCATAGCAAGAAAGGCCAGAGAGACATTTTCTATCTTTCCTTGAAAGAATGTTATCCAAAATGCCTCCTTTTAGCCAGGCATGGTGGTACATGCCCATGCAGGAGGAGCTCTGTGAGTTCAAGGTCAGCCTGGTCTATAGAATGAGTTTCAGGACAGCAAGAGTTACACACAAACAAAACAAAACAAAAACAAAACAGAAAAGCCCCTTTGTTGAGATTTCCCTGACGACTTCAAGAAGGGTTTTTGTAGAGATGTAGACAGGGCAAATTGATGGTTGGTGGAATAGCCACTCCATCAATGCTTGCTGGTGTCGGTGGTAATTTTTTGCTAGATTATTCATTGTTAGAAAAAGGGATGCTTGTTCTCAGGTTTACAGAATCTCCACCACTGAACAGTATTGATTGTTGCATTCTTTTCCTCTAAAACTGGAGCTTGGCTCCAAAGGCATTTTCCAAACATGTATTTTGCTAACTGTATATAACTCTGTGTGTCATTTCCTCCAGAAAACTTATTTCTAAAGTGGTATTTTTGTCTGAGCTCTGTGATGGTGAGAGCATCAGGACATGGGAGGAAAGTTTGCCTTCTGATAGGATTTTTTATTGTGTACCCAAAGTCCTGGGATGCTGGTAGCATCTTTTATAAAAAAGACTTAGAGCATCTTTTCAAATAATAAGCCCCTTCTTTCCTTCTGCTCCACACTCCCTCAGCAAGTAGCAATGTTTAGGACACCGTTGTTTTCCTTTTTTTTCCAAGAATTTCCCACAAGCAGCAGAATCCATTTCATTTACACCTAAACCAGCCCAGTTAAGGGTCCACTTCCCCTTTTGCCAAGGTCAATCTATGCCAATGAAAAGGTTGGTTTTTGTAACTTCTACTGGGGTACTATGGTGACAGCAGAGGATCCATGACCCTGTGTAATTACTCAGGGAGTACTGAATCTGTTGGTCAGAAAGCCAGGAATGTTGAAGGATCTGGCAGGATAAAAAAGAGAAGTGGGCCAGTCTCCCCTTTCCTGCCTTCTTTGTACCTCCCACTTCCAAGGGCAAGAGATGGACCCAAACTTCATTAAAATAGGGAATTGTTATTAGTCCAGAACACTGACAAACCAGACATGCCACACACACGGGAAGAACAAATAAGTTCTGAAAACAAGTTACAGTGCCCTCATCAGGATTCTGTAGAGGACTAGAACCAAGAAGTGTATGTGTGTATGTATGCATATATGAATGTGTGAAAGTTGGTGTTCACAATCAAAGACTGACTTAGTAGGCTGACTTACACAGTCTGAAGCTCAGTGTTGCCCCATAAAAGAGTCATAGAGCCAGAAAGACCAGCAGTGCTCTATTGGAGAATTTGAGAGCTTCAGAGCAAAGGAGACAGGAGATGTAGCCAGTCCTAGACTGAAGACTCTCTCTCTGGGTTTGCTGCTGGGAATCAGTTGTAGAAGGCTGGAGGAGCTGGAGCCCGTGAGCGATGGCAGCAAGAATAGTCACACACCTGTTCAGAAAGCAATCAAGTGTTCATGCACTGGCTACCTTCTACAGTTTATAATTGCTTCACCCAGGTCCTCAGCCTACTGGATCTGGCCCAGGTCTTTTCCCTTGGTTACCATCCCTCAATTGCATGCTGATCGTCTACAGAAAAGTCTCACAGACACACGCAGAAGTGTGTTTCACTTACCTCCAGGGCATTCTTGATAGCATCATGGGCAGCAATCAAAATCAACCATCACTAGTGGGTGCCTACTTTTTTTTCCCAGTGGGGCTCGTGATTTCATCCAGACATCCAATGTATTGATAAGATACAACTTACTGAAAACCAAGCAACCCAATACTCTCTGGAGTTTGTTGAGCTATGTTTTCACCATCACCGCTCTTTTGCATCTTAATCTAGGGTGTTCTTCCACAGCTCATGGGACTGATGCTCATGGGAGATCTGGGGTTGAAACTTGGCTGCCCCGTGTGGTCCTCTACTCATTTCCCTGATTCTTCACAGCAGCTCAAAGAGCTAACTTCAAGCTTGTTTTACAAATGGGGGGTTGCAGTGCTCAAGTTTATTCAGTGGCAAGTGACGGAAACCACAGCTCTGATCCTAGACAATCTGCCTCCAGAGCCTGGATGTTAAACCAACCATTATATTGGCTCCATGGCTTTTAGGGAATTTAGGTGACCAGGAAGCAGCAGTGGTAGAGCTGAGACTATTTCTCTACTCTTTCTTATTTCAGATTCCTGCTGTTTGGGGGAGCTCTTGGGCTGGAGGCTGGAGGCAGACTTCTCTGCCTGCTCCTTTGTGCTTCTGGTCCCCCCACCACTGCAGTTGCTTAGAAATCAACCTTGCTCCAAGGTCACACTCAGGACTTAAAGCCTTTAATTTCCTGCAAGTTGACATTTTACTGTTTCATAGTCCCTAAGCCTCCTACGGCTTTTAAAAGAGCGATTTCAGATATCCACTCCCCACAGCTCCAAGAACAATTCATTTCAATCTTGGGACATTGCCCAGAACTCAGGGAAACTAGCACGATGCTTTCAGCCCAGCTTTTCATTCTGTTGACAGGCATCAACTACTAGGTAAGAGGTAGGAAACTGAATATTCCAGATGATATTTTTATCAAGTGTTTTGTCCAGATAACAGATAATTTTTTATTCATATGAATGTTGTAGGGTCATGTAAACAGTGGGAAACTACGATGCATGATTTTTATCACTACTTAAATAATGTTAGAACAAATGCTGTCTAATCATAACAAAAAGTTGTTTGCTAAATCTAAAATAATTTTGATGAGCCCAGGAAAAAAATAATTACTTTTTTTTAACCAGAGAATGACTTCAAAAAATTAGTGTTAGAAAAGGATCCATAATAGTCTTTTGGCAGCCCAAAGATTTTATAAATTGATTTCCAAAGACAGCAGAAATATCTTCAGCAAATTAGTTTGAAATGAACAAAATTATAGCACTAACTGTTGATCAAAGGTATATAAGGGGTTTCTAGACTGAATAGTTATTTCCCATAATTGCTTAAATTCCTATCATTATTGATAGTATTTTTTAATTAGTTGAAATTAGCCAAATAAGAAGTTTAAAACTAAATTTAATGCTGGATATGAAGTCTGTAAACATTTGCAAAGTGATGCTTTTTTAAGCTAAGCACAGTTGTGAGGTGGGTCAATGGTTAAGAATCCAAGAGTTCAGTTCTCAGACCCCACATCAGGCAGGGGTCATAATCACCTGTGGCTCAGGGCCCAAGGGATCCGTCACCCTCATTTAGCTTCTGAGGGCACTGCACACATGTGTATAGACCTACACACAAATACAATTGTGTACACGTCATGTTAAAAACAAATACATAGTTGAGACCAGGCTGGAGAAACCCACAGAAACAGCTGACCTGAACAAGGGGGGAGCTCATGGACCCCAGACCAATAGCTGGGAAACCAGTATAGGAATGCTCCAGACCTCCTGATCATGGATGTCAGTTAGGGAGCCTGGACAATCAATAGGGCCTCTGGTAGTGGATCAGTATTTATCCCTAGTACATGAATGGATTTGGGAGCCCATTCCACATAGAGGAATACTTTCTCAGCCTAGACACATGGCGGGGGGGGGGAGGCTAGGCCCTGTTTCAAATGATATGACAGACTTTGAAGATCTCCCATGGAAGACTTCACCCTCCCTGGGGAGCAGAAAGGGGATGGGATAGGAAGTCAGTGGGGAGCAGGGGAGGAGGTGAGGGAGAGGGAACTGTAATTGACATGTAAAACAAGCTTGTTTCTAATTTAAAAAACAAACAAAAAACCCAAATAAATAACAGCTCATAATTCAAAATGAACAGCAAGCATAAAGATTCTTCTATGAAAAAATGTAAAGTTATTTGTGTGATGGTAAATTGTATAATTCATTTTCAAATTTAAATTCCTTTAAAACAATTGGAAAAAAACCTTCTTCAGGCCATCTCAAATATACTGTTATGGAATGCAATGCAAGGATGAAAGGAAGTCACATTTTGTGAACAATGTTTTTATTTTTTAGAAATCATATTAAAAGGTAGAAAGACCTTTATAATAAATAAGCAAGCTTACTTTGTGTGGTGGTTTGTGTCCCTTTCTTTCTATCTCTCTATCTCTGTCCCTCTCCCTCCCTCTCTCCCTTCAGATTAGCATGTAAAGCCCTCAGTTACTGCTTAGGCACCATGCCTGTCTGTATCCCACAATGATAATCATGAACCGACCACCTAAAACTATGAACAAGCTCCCAGTTTATTGCTTTCTTTTACAAGAGTTGCCTTGGTCATGCTGTTTCTTCACAGCAATAGAACACTAAGACATTTCCCAGTCTCTCATAATGCACAGCTATCTGCACAAACTAAATCTCACTTAGTCTGAGCCAGCCCTCAAACGGAGCTGCTCATTCATGGACTGTATTTTTGAGCAAAACAAATCCCTGACACATTACACTAGTCTCTAATCCTCTGTAATTTTCAATTTCATTGGAAAAGCTCCATAGGCTATTCCTGACAAAATTTCCCCAGATAATTGTTTTAGAATGATGTCCTTGCTCCAGCCCAAAGGAATGAACCTCTTTTGTTATGTGTGGTGTAAGCTGCTAACATCTTGGAATCATGATGCCCAAACTACTGGTAGAGAATAGAGAAACAAATACCTTTCGAATTGTACATTATTATCAGGAAGCGCAGAACAGACCCCACGATTTCAGTCATGATGGGAAAGGTTTACTACAAGGAAGAGCCTGGACTGGTACCGTAATGTTCTAACTAATAAAATTTTATAAAAACAACGCTTCCTCAATCAAGCTCAGACAGGATCATGACACAACTTTCGTTTGTGACATGCCATTTAAAATTTTTTCTAAAATCTTGCTATCCTGCAACTACCTGGCTTCAACATATTCCAGAACTCCAGTGACAAAAATTACCTTTTGTTTTAAAGGAGCATGTGCTTCCAGCTCCTTTAACATTATATTGTCACATTCCTTTTTCAATTCCATTTTCATGACAATAAGTGCAGATATATAATTCTCTTTTTTTTGCAAATGACAAAACAAACACTCCAAAAGGATGGGAAACCTGCCCAGAGCTAGCAAACTGGGGAGAAATAAACTCAGGTGAGTTTGCTTCCATAGTCCAGGCTTTTAGTTGGCTCTGCTCCCCCCTCCCCTTTACACATTGTTGGCTCTTCTCTACAGCTGCCTGAGCAAGGGATTAGTGTTTGAGGAGGGCTTGGGAGGAGTGCCATGGTAAGAACAGCTCCAAGCTGGTAGATAGAAGTGTTTGGCAAAGTACCTCCTGAATGCCCATCAACTCCGTGAGCTAGAAGACAGAGTAGAGTGTACAATGGAAAAACAGAGTGAGAACTTAGACCAGGGTTCAAATTCCATATCCACATGAGTACCTTGATGTCCTCTGTCTGCATCCAGGTAGTTGTACATAGGATGCTACTCCAACCAAGGTCCCATGCCACTATTGCTTTCTCCTTGCAAGTGTGAGCTCTGTGCTGTGGTCTACACTGGGTATCAGTGGGCTGTTATGAGATATTTGTTTACACTGTAAAGATGTGTTTCTACCTAAGGTGCCTTCTGGTTGGTTTAATGAAGAGCTACATGGCCAATAGCTAATCAGGAGAGATAGGTGGGACTTCTGGGTAGAGACAGGAAATTGGACATGAATCTAGACAAGCTAGAGATGTCAGCTAGATGGTGGAATTAGTAAGACACACAGAATGGCATAGAGGTAAAAGCCACAGGGTAGAACTAGATTAATAAAATTATGGGTTAGTTAAAGTTATAAGAGATAGTTAAAAACAAGCCTAAGCTAAAGGCCAAGCTTTCATAATTAATAATAAGTATCCATGTCATTATTTGGGAGCTAGCTGGCAGGACTCATCACAGTATACTTCAGCCTCTCTCCTAGTCCTATCGAAGTCAGGATGTCTTTTCAGTAGCTTCCCTCTTTGCAAGCTACCGTTCCCATCCTGACTTTTGGTCAGGACTGGAACTGTACTTGCCTTGTCCTGATCTCCCAACATGGACAGCACATTGTCCCTCGTGGGTCTGGTACCCTATTCTCAGACCTATAGCCCCTGTACCTGTAGCAGAAAATTGCTCCCCACCTGCCTGCAGTCCCAGCAAGTGGTGACTTGGCTATGGCTCCTCAGATCATTTCAGTGGTCTTACTGGGCTCCTTCTGGGTGTCAGTTCAAATCCCTTAGTTCACCTAGATTGACACAATAAGGCCCTCAGCCTGGATCATCATATTTCTCATAAGACACAGTGGTACAACTAAAACTAATAAGCACTTCCTTCACATCTTTTTTTTTCATTCAGTGTCTGTATTCTAAGAGGCAGTATCATGTTTTCTGAAGGCTTGTTTGGGGGAGTGTGAGGGGAAACTTGTTTGGGGGGAGTATATGGGGGTACTTGTTTTGGGGCAGTATAAGGGGAAACTTGTTTTGAGGAAAGGGGACTTGTTTTGGGGGGAATGTGAAGGTGCTTGTTTTGGAGGAGTATAAGTGGGGGACTTGTTTTGGGAGAGTATGAGGGAGATATGTTGACTTCACCATCCACTCTTACAGAGTAAATTCTGGATATGTTGGATTGAATACAGTTTTAGAACTAACTTTTCTTTTGAAAAGTTAGGAATTCTGATGGGGAAGTCCTGTGTATATGTCAATAAAGCATTGTTGGCCAATAGGGAAGCAAGATAGGTGGGACTAGGAGTCAAGGAGGACTCTAGGAAGGAGAAGCACAGGGAGTCACGATGTAGCTGCCATATGGATAAGAAGTCCGGACCCTTTCTCCAATGAGAAATACTTAGATGAACAATTATGGAGTAAATACTTAAGTCAGAGATAACCAGCAAACTGCCAACAGCTTCATAAGTAATACAGCATCCTGTGTGTTATTTGGGGACTGCAACTGTGGAAGAGCCCAGGCAGATGGTGGGGAAGACTTCGCTCTACAGGATTCTATTAGGGAAATGTATTAATTACTGCATCCTCAAAAACACTTTATGGTCATAAATTTTTAACATATTAAGAGTATGAAGAATAACACACTGAATTACCATATATGACTGGGGTTATGGCTCCATGGGTAAGAAAAGGATTGAATCACCAGAATCCAGGTAAGCATTGGACATGGTCAAGTGCCTGTTGCTCCAGTGCTGTGGGTCTTGGAAGTTCATTGGCCAGTCAGCCTAGCCAAAATGGCAAACGTTAGGTTCAGCTTCTCCATCTCAAGAGAATAAGACGGAGACCAAGAAAACAGGACACCTGACATCCTCCTCTGACCTCCATGGGAGTACACCATAAAAATAAAATAATACATAAGAGCTCTTCGACCCCAGACCGATGCGGGGAGGCCAGCATGGGACTGATCCAGACCCCCTGAATGTGAGAATCAGTGAGGAGGCCTAGGCAACCTATGGGGTCCTGAGCAGTGGATCAGTGTTTATCCCTCGAATACTAACAGACATCGTGTGTCCATAACACAAAGAGGGATGCTCTCTCAGTCTGGACTCTTAGGGGAGTGCCTGAACCCTACCCTGAGTGAAATGACAAACTCTAGATATCCCCTTATGTGGAAGGAATTGGCAATAGGGTGGGAGGATGGGGGGGATGGTGGGGGGTGCAGGAGGAGGCGAGGGAGAGGGAACTGGGATTGACATGTAAAACAAGCTATTTAAAATTAAAATAATAAAAAATATTTAAAAACGAAATAAAATAATAAATAATTAAAAAATGAAGTGCCATGGAGCCATCACTAACGTCATTGTGTCATTCCCAGCCTCTTTACTTTATCCAATCCTTATCTCCCATGGTCTATATGCTTCCCACATCAATTCTAGGTTTCTTATCACTTCTTTTCATGAATATTTTGTGACATGTGTTTAAGATAAGGATTACTTTAAAATAACTGTAATGCAATTGTTATACTTAAAAATTAACTGTTCAATATTATCAAGCACTTAGTTTTCTCTGATTGCTTCCAAAGATAACATTTGCCTGTAATTACTTTGTTCAGCTAAGGAGTCAAAATACACATTAAATGCTTCTAAAGTCGATCCTCATATGTGTCCCATTTTCTTCTTTTCTCTTTAAAAACTTTTTTTTTACTTTTGTTTATGTGCTATATGAGTCTTTACATGTATGTCTGGTGCCTGCAGAGGCCAGAAAAAGTTGTAAGATCTCCTGGAACTAGAGTTATAGGTGACTGTGAGTCACTTGACATGGGTGCTAGGAGCCAAGCTTGGGTCCTCTGGAAGAGCATCAAGCCCTCTTTACCACTGAGAACTCTCTCCACCTCCTGCTCATTCCTCTTTTCCTTTGGTTTTCTTCTAGTGAGGCAGGCGGCTTGACCCTTTAGGGTTCCCTGCCCCATGCTGAGTTTTTCTGTTTGTCTTTCTGTGATGTTCTTTGTCTCTTGAACTTTCTGAAAAATTCACAGAAAGGTCAGGAGGCCTTGCCAAGGATCATTCAATTTTTGTAAGAATATTTCATAGTATTTTATGTTTTCCTTAGCATGTTCTGAGGAAGCATAGAACTTATGGTCATTTACTATTTTCTAGTTTAATTTCTTCTGTAACTTCTAGGTAGTCTGCTCCGTCTATGCCTTACAAAATTTCCCGGTAATTTTTACCCCTAATGTTTTATTAACAGTTATTACTCAGGCCTTTTTTCTTTTTTTTTTTTTTTTGGTTTTTACGAGACAGGGTTTCTCTGTATTGTTTTGACTCAGGCCTTTTTTTCAATTTAACTAGTGATAGTTTAATTCTATTAACCCATCAAGTCATTTCAAAACACGCACACACACAAACACACACACACACACTCCAGTAAATAAGTACATAAACCTTTTACCAGTGAACTACTTGGTGATTCTGTGATATATTTCTATGGGAAAAAGCATGGTAAACACTTTGTTTGTGTCTTTTTGCTACCAGCTTCCTAAAATGACTAATGAGGTGTGTAAGAGTGTGCAAGTGTGTATGGCTTTGTGTGTTGGTGGTGGTGGTAGTGTGGGTTTTTTGATTATTTGCTTTTTGGGGTTTTTTTTTTTGGTGTATTTGAGGGAGAATGTTGCTTCAAACTCATGGAAACCTTCCTGCCCTGTCTTTCTGAGTACTTGGATTCCAGGCATGTGTCATCATTATATCTCATCTATTTTAGCATATTTAAATATCATTATAAACTCATGTGTTTTAACATATTCAATTCATTTCTTCATGGTGCATGCTAATCCTGCTCTATAGATATCATCCTTCAGACTTTAGGTAGCAATATGTAAACACAGACAGCAGAAAGGAAATCTCAGCGTGCTAACTGAAATCGTGAAAAATCTTAAACTAAATAAAGTAAAAACGGTCAGTTGGTAGAAATGTCATTAAGAAACAAAAGCAGTCAACAAGGGTTTGGATGTGACGGTTCAGCAAGTGCTGAGCTGGGGGAGGACTTGGAGTTCATCCTCAGCTTTGCCAGTGGTCATCAACAACAAACACTGAAAATTTAGAAGTCTAGAGAACACAGCTGAGAGCTGATCACACAGAGTGCCTCTCAGGATCCAAGGAGGTCTAATGAGTGAAGGCCAGGCCAGGCTGGGATTCAGAGAGGAAGGAGTGAATGATCCCAGGAGGGAAAGGGAGAGTAGGAGTCAGGAAGCTCAGCAGGGAGCCTGGAGGAGCAGCTTTTGAGTCCCCCACAGTGAACAAAGGTGAGTGAAAATAACCGGGCATCTCTACATGGACCAGATCTTTACAGTGTGTGCAGGAAGGTATACCCACTCTAGTTGCTTCGTGGTCCTCTCGGCCATGATTTCCTCTCAGGGATGTTCCCAGAACAAGAGAGGAGTAAAAAATGGGAGGAAGGTCTTAAGTTGAAGAATATAGTTTTTAGAGAAATTTTTTTCTCAAGGACATGAGAAAAAAAAAGTCTGTGGAGGTTTCCAGGGTCTACATTATCCCTGCAGATGGCCATCACTCCTGCAAACATTCCTATAGTCTTAAGCGGCTATCACAGTAAGTATTGCTTAACTATTATTATAAAGACATTTCCAACCATTCATTTTAAGGGAAGGTTTAATAAAAATAGAGGTTATAGAGTGAGAAAGAGCTTAAAGGTCATGTAGTTATAATTTTAAATGAAAATATTAAGTCAAAACTCTCATTCTATTAAAAAAAGTTGAGATTAAGATGAACAAATTCAACAGAGGCCACAAAGCTCTTCTGCCTCCTGGCAGAAGAATGAGTTTTAGTAATAAAATGCAGCAAGAAAAACAAACATAACTCATAGTCATTATTAACTTGCCTTGTAAGAGGCCTTTTCCATGTCTTGGGAAACTGGAGATTGTCTACCATACTTCCTTGTTGAACATGAATACCACATTCTGTAATCACTTCCCAGGCTAAATTTGTTCTCTCTCTCTCTCTCTCTCTCTCTCTCTCTCTCTCTCTCTCTCTCTCTCTCTCTCTCTCTCTCTCTCTCTCTCTATTTCTCTGTGTGTGTGTGTGTGTGTGTGTGTGTGTACAGGTGAATACACTAATGTAGAGACACCTTTGAAAGCCTTGGGTATTGCTTGTTACTCAGGAATGGTGCACATTTTGTTGTTTGTTTTAGATACAGTGTCTCCCTGGGCTGAAAGTCCCAACTTCATTATGCTTCCAGGTCGGCTTTAGCCCAAGACCAGCACTGTGATTACAAAAGAAAGTCACCATACTTGGCTTTTTGTTGTGGGGTTTTTGTGTGTGTGTTGTGGGGGGGCTAAACTCAGGTGCTCAAGATTGGAAGGCAAATACTTAAGACTGGGCTATTTCTCTACCCCATTTGTTCTTAAGGTAGGTTGACGATATAATTAGAAAATGTTGTGCAGGCAGTGGTGGGCTTACATGGACCAGATGATATGGCCTTGCATTGTGTGTTGGAAGTTAAAGTCATAAACATTGAATGTTCTGCTCAAACAGTGCCAAGATGCAAAATTGGAATGTCTCATTGTTCTTATTTTAATGTAAACAATAGTTTAAAGTGTCTCATGGCAATGATGTGCCTCAATAGCTAATAACTCTGAAGTCATTTTCATACATACAGAATTAGAATTGAGACAAGTAGCCCAGGCTGACCATTATGTAGACAAGGGTGATGAGCTTCTATTTCTCTCTATCTTCCACAAGCACACACCACCACTTGGGTTTATCCAGCCCTTTGACTCAAACTCAGGGCTTTGTGCATGCTAGGCATCATTCTACATTGAACTTCACCGCCAGCTGTATATTCATAGGAGATATGAGTGAGAAAACAGTAAAGGGATTGGGTCAATCAAGCTTGCCAACATTTAGCATGCCTCTGAAATCTTGAGTTATTATGTAACCACACAGCCCTTTCCCTTTTGAAACTGTTTGCTATTGGGAAAAATTGCTACTTTTTTGTCCTGGTTAAAGGTGGGGGCATGGAAAAATCTAACTGATCTGATTTAGATAGAGTTCCTGATTGTTTGAATGACCATCTCTCCTACTTTTGTGGAGGGAAGACAAATACACAGAAGGGTAGAATAAGGTGCTAATGGAGATGGTGGTTTGTGTGTGTGTGTGTGTGTGTGTGTCCTGAAATGTTGCTTTACCCAGAGATAAGGCTAATCATCCCAAAGAGAGAAACTGCTCCTTCATGACTCAGTGCTACAGTCATTTTTGTCCCCTTGCAGCACAGTTCCAAAAAAAAAAGTTAGACTTGCTATTCATGGCAAAAGTAGAACTGGCATTTAGATCATTATCAGAACAAATGCTCAATATACAAACTTTTGAACCATGAAACAAATAGCTCCCAGGTGGTCCATCCTAGAGGCAGCCAACTCTAGCATTCAGTGTGAAAGAAAAGGAATCCTTCCCACATAAGCTAGACTGTATCAGCATCATCTGTATTGTTTCCTTCTGCCCTCTTACCTTAGGGCTAGGCAATTCCCAGTTAGTAACTCTTATCGGGTATTTTTGGTGTGGCAATGTGTATGGTTTGAGGGTTGCATAAGGAAGAAAAGGGAGAAAATGTTTCCATTGCCCATATTACAGAGGTGGGATACAAGACTAGTGTAATCACTTTCTCCAATCTGGCTGAGCTTGCCGGTCCCTGGCCAACAATGCGTGTTGACTAATGCCCAGAACATGCACGTGAGTTCACTCCTCACAGGCTGGACTGCTACACTGTCAGCACAGTTCTTCAGGTGACCCACTGGGAAGAAGAAAACATCTCTGCGAAGCTGGGAGAGGACTCAGTAGGTAAAGTGCTCTGAGAAGCTGGGAGAGGGCTCAGTAGGTAAAGTGCTTGCCTTGTAAAACCTTATGTTAATAAAGTCAAGCATGGGGTGTGTACTTGTAGCCCCTGTTCTGTGCAAGTGGGGCTCACTAGCCAGCTGGTTAGCCTAACCCTAGGCCAGTGAGAGACTTTCATAAAACAAGGTGGAGAGAGCCTAAGGATTACATACAAAGTTGACCTCTGCCCTCTACACCCACATGTGTACACAAAGTACTCATGCCAGTACTAGACACCTATACACACACACACACACATATATATTTTAATCAGAGTTTCTTTACAACTTTAAATGACAGCTGTCTGTATAATTATGATATGATAAATCTTTTATGACACAGAAATAGATTCTAACAGAACAATATTTTACTGTGACAAACTGATGCCAACTGACTTATGGAATACTTATTATATATTATTGCTTTGAACAGTTACTTCTCCCTCCCCCCACCCCGGTCTTCCACACAGGAAAACAGATGCAACAAGGTGACTTGAGTTTGCAGAGAGACAATGCAGCACGCCTCAAATACAGCTCCATTTGATTGCATGCTTCATTTGCTTCCCCATATTTAAGGTGAGCCTTCCATACTTGGGTTTCTATTCCCCGACTCTCAAGCCTTTTTCTAATTGAGTGTGTGTGTTGGGGACGGTTGTACCATGGAAGGGAACTAGTATAGAGTGTCAGTGAAGTGGCCATCCGCTGTTCCTGATCCCTTAGGCTTATTGGCTCACCACGAGGGCTGACGTAGCCTTTGCCTTTGTCACTGCCATCACTTTAAAGGGAAAATAAACTGTCTCGTGGGGTGATACCAGAGCATATCCAGAAAGATCGGTTGCTGATTTTCAGAGGGATCTGGGTATTGGTAGATACCACTAGTTCCTATGAAATTACATAGCTATGCAACCTACTGCTACCTCTATCAGAATCAAATTGAGCTCCAAAGTTGCACAATGAAGACACCGAAACGTATTACTGCCAGCATTTTCTCCTTTTTCCTGCAGACTCTGAATATTTGTCTAAAAACCCAGCTGAAGGCAGGGGAGATGGATGGCCCTGCTGCCACAGACACCTGTTAGGAAGCCTGAAGACTTGAGTTTAAGCCCCAGAATGCACACAGAAAATCCACACACATACCATGGCACACACATGAAATAAATAAAGAAATGAACAATTTATTCTTAAAATCTGGTTAAATGTCAGCTGCACAGAGGACTTGTGAAGGCAGATCAGTTTCTGGAGTTCCTGTCCATGGTAGCTTGTGTCTTTCTGTTTCCTGGCTAGAAGATTTCCTTTATCCCATTATGAACAGTTTTCTCTTATTCCTACCATCTCTCATTTTCATCTGAAAGCAGGTTGCTGGTTGGTTCAGTGAAATTCATCAACCTCTGACTAAATCCAAATGAATTGCATACCTTAGGCATGTTTTAATGCAGGCTTCCAGAAGACCATGGCTTGACCCAAAACACCTTGTGTGTGTGTGTGTGTGTGTGTGTGTGTGTCTGTCTGTCTGTCTGTCTGTCTGTCTGTCTTCTCATCCCTCCCTTGGATGAAGAAATGTCATCTCTGAAAAGGAATACATTGGTCATACATCTTGAAGGATAAAATATTAAAATAAATAAAAATTAAAAACAAAAATGGTGCTCAGAAAGATGACTGTTAGGTATGATGTCAAATGTGGATCATTGAGCAGGTTAAGAGAAAAAAAACCTAAGAGTGGTAAATCTCCTGATTCAGACCTGTGCTTTAGTTAATTGTTACCACTTTAAAAAATATATGCTTTAGCACATCTATTGAAAACGTTCTTTTTATCCCTTCCTTTTGATGTCTTAACCTATAGCTGCAATACTCTTGATTTAGTAGATATAGATTAACACATTATATTCTTATGAGCAACCGCGGAAGCAGTAAAAACTGCTAGTCTTCTATTTCAACTGAAAGCATTCCTCGGTACAAGTTGTTAGAACATGTTCAGAGATGTCTATCACAGGAACACATAATAGGATAAGTTGACTGTAGGAGCAGAAGGCGGGAATTACTCACTCGGAGGTTGGTGGTGTAAAGCCAAGGGTAAGGCCTCCATACCAGGCTGACAACCATAAGATAAACTGGCATCCTGCCTCAGTCCGGGTGTGCACTTACTTCATAATGGACTCATGAACTTTCTACTGGCTTGGATAAGGAAGCCACAGAAACAGAAAAATTAATTTTTAAGCAAGACACTATTTATGAGGGAGATTTAAAGCTTCTCTATTCGGAGCTGGAGAGATAGCTCAGAGGTTAAGAGCACTGGTCTGCTCTTCCTGAGGACCTGGGTTCAATTCCCAGCACCCATGTGGCAGCTCACAACTGTGTGTAACTCTGGTCTCAGGGGATCTGACACCTTCTATACCAATGCAAATAAAATAAAATTAATAAATAGTTAAAAAAGCTTCTCTATTCATAGTATACTCCGTTGACATTCTTAATTCCACAACAGAGTCATCAGTGGTTAACTTAATTAGGTAAAATATGATCAAAGCAAGTAAGGACTCTCCATGGAACTTGATGAGCCTTCCTTGCTCCCCAATGATTGTAAAAATAGCCCCTTTACAGTCAATTTTTTTTCTAAACAACCATCTAATTTGTAGAGGGCAATGACAGCTGAGATAGTCAAGCTGCTACCTACAGGGCAAGTTTGTGTACTCTATGCTCTTAAGACAAGTCTTTTCCTAACTAACCTCTCATTGCTAGTTTACCTTTTCTCCCAGAATCCACAGTAAGCCCCAGGGCTGTGTAAAAAGGATGGTGGCCTGGAAGCAATCTTGCTTACCCAATGGAGGAAACCATCAGTCTACAGGTGGAGGAGTTTGGAAAAACTAAAATACCACTTTCCCTTTGGAATACATGTGGCAGAAATGAATAGTGCTAGAAGTGGCTACCCTTACAACTCCCAACCAATCTGGTACTTATAAAAACTAGGTTGAGATCGAGTTCTTGCAGGGTTACTAGTGGTTACAATGAGGAAAAGACCCAATCAGAAAGGACATAAGGAGAAGAGAAAATGAAACGAAGACACACAATGGTATTCTCTGTTACCACTTAGTGTTATCCAGTCTAAGATACAGATAAAGCTGGGAAGTTTTGCTGGTAGCATCAGCTGGTCTCAGCTCAGTGCTCATTATTTGTACAAGGATCCATGATTTTCTCCATAATATACATAAGCCCAATATAGAATATTTAAGGGTTTTTTTCTGGAGGTAGGGACTGCCATGTTAGGTCAACTTCAACCTTGGTTTAAAATATACAGCCCTGCTGGATTATTTCTGGTATTCTAGATTATGTCCTCATTTTCTTTTAATTCTCAGTAAGGAATAGATTCTAATATGCAGTGGCTCATCTCTCAGACCTCATTATTTTGTTCTCCCAGTGAACATCACAATGAAACGACTGACTAAGGACTTCTGAATACAAGTAAATATAGAATCTCTATGTAAATATGCCCGTCAAAGGAGGAAAGCAGAGGGAGACGCTCAGAGCGGCTGTTGATGCTTTCTTCTGTCTCAAGTGCCATTTTCTCTGTGCATCAAGACAACACATTGATTCTAGCACACTTCAATTCTCAATTTTCCATAAACCATAAAAACCTTAATGACTTTCCCAAAGCCCAAGTGAGAAACAATCAATTAATTTTCACAGTAGTTCAACTCCGTCAAAATCAGACCACTGTTTTAATAAGATTTCAGACACTTAGTTTCCACACACTAGCAGTTTAATGCCAAAAAAGTCTTTCTTTCACCGCTACATGCAAAGTTAAAATATAGACCAATTAAAGAGAGAGTTCAAGTATTTTAACCTTTATTATAGACACTAAAGTGCAGGCCACTTGAGAGGACACTTTTTTCCTAGGGTTCAACTTATTGCTGAGTCCACAGCCATTCTCACTGTTCCCAAATCTTCACAAAGCTCAGAAGATCAGCTCTTAGCTCCCCAACAGTAACCCATGAGCTGAGATTTGAGGACAAGAATATCGTCTTTTTATCCCCACACCTCAACATGCACACACACACACACACACACACACACACACACACACACACACCCTACACCTCCCCACACCCAACCACAAACACACACACATCCTACACCTCCCCACACCCTATAATCCCCCAGCCCCACAAACACACAGGCCTACACCTCCCCACACACAAACACAAACACACACATACCTCCCCCCCACACACACACAGAGGGAGAGACACAGACAGGGAGGGAGGAGAGAGAGGAAGAAAGGGAGTGAGAGGGAGAGAGAGAGAGAGAGAGAGAGAGAGAGAGAGAGAGAGAGAGAGAGAGAGAGAGATAACATCTTTACCTAAAATCCCCACCACCAATTCCATGTCTTTCAGATGTTTGTTCAAAGTAAAAAAAATGCCCAGAAGGGAACAGAAGATACAAACACCAGCATCCCTTTAACAGGGACCCACAGACCTTAGCCTGCCTTAGCCTGCATTGTGTCATGCTAATTGGTTTTCTTTAGAAAGGGGGGATTTTCCAGTGCAGCAAGTCCAGTTAAGGGCAGGTGGAGAGGAGGTGGTAAGGTCTGCATGATGAAATGACCCTGTGGTAGCCTGTGGTGGGGGTGGTGGATGGAAAAGAGGCAGGGGCGCCTTTGAATTGGAAAAGGCTACAGGCAGCTTCAAAGAGAATTTTATTTCGGGATGTTCTGAATATGACTAAGACCAAAACACAGGATAATTGGGATTGTGAACTGGGGTAAAAATAGAATGAAATTACAGGTAGATAAGTAGGATACTGTAAGCTTCCTTAAGTTGAATGTGGCCTGTACTTTGCTGAAGTAAAAATGTAGCTATGACTCTCGCTTGATAAAACTGACTTTGTGAAAACCCCACAAGGTTCAGGACCCGCTTAGAGATTTTGTTTCATTTCTGACTTGGAGTTTTTGCTTTGGCTTTTCAGGTGGGTGATAGAAAAGGGACTGATTAATAATTGTGAATGGGAGGGAGTGATCTTGAAAATTCTTCAATTTATTTATGATGTCTTTTCACAAGACTGGGTCTGTTCTGGTCCACAGGAGCAGCACTTTCTCCCAGGCCAACTTGCCATTGGTCCTGCTTTTCTGTTCCATTTCAAAGCAGCTATTGGCAATTACTTTTTCTAGTGCCTAGTCTACTGTTTCATACAATTTTGAATCACTGCATTATCTGCCTGTTAATCATTGATAGATCCTTGTTTCTGTGGCATAGGTCTTTTCTTGGCCCTCACAGAGCTGTCCACATAGGACAGAGCTCTGCCAGCTTCTCCATCAGGCCCAGGACAGCTTTGCTCCCTGAGAGCAGATCTCTAGTTCCTCCAGGAAGCTGACCTACCTCATGGTGTCTAGACTTGCTCTTGCCGTTCTGAAGTGCAAGCCGTTATGTTATACTGTCTTTATTCCCAGCCATATCTAGAGATCAGACGACTGCGTGGGTGGGAAAATGGAAAGGTTGCTCATCATTTGGGACATAAATAAAAATCAAGAGGCAACAGAGTCACCAAGTGCAAGAAGGCTAATCGTGTCATCAATCTTCGAAGTTATTTTCCATTTACATAACTAGTAGCAAGCATCAGTCGCAGTGCTTAAATAATGTAAATACAAACTCGGAGTGACTCTCACCATGGATCTTAATGAAACATTGTATATAATAAGTACGGAATAAAAAGGCTCATTGAACAGATTTGAAGACGTCAAAGAGAATATAAACAAATGCTCACACATGCATAATACATATGTGTCAAGCACTTTGCATTCCTTGCTGAGCCTGAATTTTGTGGGCTGTGAAAATAAATAAGCTTACAAATTCCCAAGGGATTAAAGAATAATCTTTTGTTACATTAGACAGAAAGCCATCTGAGGTTTGTATTCCTGGGGATTTCAGTAGATTGGCTGGTCAGGACCCCACAGCTAGTGTGGAAATAAACAGAGTTCAGTGATAAGTTAAAGGGGAAACATATTTGCCTTCACAAAATGCCTGGCTCACCCTCCTTGTGGAGATGTCCTGCACTCAGGATATAACCTATTTGCTTCATTCCAGATGTTCACTCACCGTTACTTTGAAGTTGGCAGTTGACCATTATTGGGTATTTTGACACAATTGGATAGGAAAATTATAGACGAGCACAATTTTACAAAAGGCCATGTTGGCAGAAGCAAGAGTTCAACTAAAGTATCTCCATTAAACTCCTTAGCCTCCTGAAAAGTAGTTAATAGATACATCAATTCCAGAGTCGCTTTAAAACAATCTCTAGTCATTTGTTCTTGGTACTTTAAAAAGTTTACTAAAATATTCTTTTAAAACATGACAGAGTTATGGGTTGCATAACAATGTCTCAGCCAGCTATAGTCCTGTTATAATAGTGGTATCACCTTGTCACACTGTAACCTTTGAAAAGTTGGGAGTATGCATTTTGTTTGTGGTACTGCTAGTGTCAATACACCTACGGTACTGCCAGCCACACAAAATCATATCGCACATTATTATATGTTATTGCATATTTTTATTAGTATATTGTATTACTCTTGGTAATGACAGTTAGGGAACCTATTGTTTTGTGATCTTACTCTACTGTGTCTTATATTGTTTTCTTTGTGTAATGGGGACTGAACCCAGGATCTCTTGCATGTTAGGTAAGTGCTCTACCACTGAGCTACATCCCATTCCTTACTGTTGTTTTAGAGCGTTCTTTATTTGCTTGCATAAAGAAAACAGTTCTCTGTGTTATGCAGGCCCTAGCCCCAGGCATCTCTGATTTTCTGAGTCTCTTGAGCGCATCATTCTCTTTGATGCTAGATTTAAACTTACAAATTGTTCTTCCTAGCTCTGGGAGCAATAGAAAGTTCTACACACATGTGCACATGAACACATGCTCAAATATGTACGTACTAGGTATTTATCAGTGTATTCCCAGATAGCTTTGTGCAAATGCCCTCTGACACTTGCACAAAAAATCAGTTGATGATACTTTTCTCAAAACAAATCTCCATCATTAAGCAACTACTTTTTTTAAAAAATTAAAAATTGTAAAAATGGTTGAAAGGAGAATGATTAAACAGGCAGATAACGTCAACAGCAAGAAAGAACATATTGTGGTGCTTTGCATCCCCTTGAGAAGCATTTTCTTTCTATATTTTGCTTCTTATTAATCTAAGAAACCATCTCTATTGACAAGTACCGTTGTTTGTGCTTATTAAGAAGGATATGTTTGATGATGCACAGCTGTAATTCTATGACTGGGAGGCTGAAACAGGAGGACTGTGTGTGGGCAGCCAACCTAGACTATACAGAGAGTTCCAGGATAGTCTCATAGTCCTTACTATCTAGTAAAGCCTTGTTTTGAAAACCAAGGCTTAGCAGGACAGCTCAGTCACACAAGACCAGCAGTCAGAATTTGTTTCCCTGAATCCATGTAAAGGAAAAAGTAGAGACTTGACTCCTTGACTCCTGCAAGTTGTTCTCTGCCATGGACACACATTTTAAAAATTCAAAAGAAAGACAACCAACCTGTCCTTTAGAAATAAATTCTATCCAATAACTTTCACTTACATAACTACAATATAAATGAGATAAGCTGGCTAAGCATCAATAAAACTTTTCCACTTTCACGTTTATGATTCACTAAATGATTCAGACTTTTTGAAGGTTGTGGTTTTGCATTAAGTATCTCACCCTGGCTTGGGTAACAGTAACTCTTGAAACCGTGTCTTGCTTTTCTCTGTAGAACTTGTCCTCAGGCAGATGCCTCCAACCCACAAGTCTTCCTACAAAAACACCTACAATGAAAATGTAAGACTCATGATTTTCTCTGACTCCAGACATGTAAACATGGTAAAAACAAAGCATCCTTGGATCTATATAACCTCATTGTTCAATTATATATCATTGGAACTTATGGTTGTCTTTCAAATTGATGATAAGTAAGGGTTTTACAAGGTTCAGTGTAATTTATGTAAACATTCCCAAGTTACTGGCCATTCTGAATCATTTGTAGCTTCTTGCCATAAATAAAGATACGATAAACATCTTGGTACATAAAAACTTCTTGGAAGATACTTCCAACAATAGCAAAAGTGGGCAAAACATGTAGTCAGCAGACTGTACTTATTGCCAGTTTGCTACCCAAATGGTCACGCCAGTGTGGACAATAACAGGAGTATGAGCGTGCTCTGAGAGGATTTCTATGCAGTAGTCCTTACTACTTAGCAAGTGTATACAGGCTATGTCTTACCTCTTACTCAAATAGTCCCTGTTTGATTCTCCCTTCATCCTCATCTGTCACCTGCAATCATGATAGTAATTCCTTCCCCTGCTTGCTCTCCTTATCTCCCGCCCTGAGTTTCCACCAAGCCTGTCTCAATTAGTCTACAACGGCTGTAGCCACCACTGTGTGCCTCTCTGGAGTCAGCATCCACAGTCACTCCTTCGTTCTACTTTCTCAGACACTCAAGGGACTAAACCTACATCCATTATTAGTAGTTCCCTGCCCCACGTCAGGAAAGTAAGGATCACCTATTTAATTTTCTGATAAAATGCTTCTTTGTGTCTAGTCTTCTAGTCAGTCAGCAGCTTGTGCTCTTGCCAATTACCTGGTGTGATCATCACCCCTGTAACAGTTACCGTTCTCCATTCAGACTAAATGAGTTCTCTTAGAAATACTGTTAGGCATTGGGTGGTGGTGCACGCCTTTGATCCCAGCACACAGAAGACAGAGGCAGGCAGATCTCTGAGTTCAAGGGTAATCTGGTCTATAGAACGAGTTCTAGGACAGTCAGGGCTACACAAAACAAAAAAAGTTAGGCTTTTATTTTAGGAACAAATGAGATTTCAGTCTTAGTACATTTGTAGGCAGTGTCTTCCTGATTACACTGCAGGTGTATGTAGAAAAGAGACAGTTCTTAGTAACCCTCTTAGCAAGTACCCATTGGGCACACACAACTCATAAGGTACAATGACTGATATTAGGAACAATCCCATCAGCCAAAGCACATTCCTGACACAGTGTTAATAACAACTCAGATGTATTGTACTGTGTGTATCAGATCCAGCTCTAAATGCTTGCATGTAATTGTTTATTTAGTTGTCTCAAGAATAACACAACATTGGTCCTATCATTATCCCACTTTACAGATGAAGAAACAAAAGTGGAGGGAAACACAGGATCTCTTGGGGGAGAACTGGGCTTTGAATCTGGACCCATTGACTTCGGAATTCAGCTTGATGGACACACACTTCTGAATAATGGGGCAGATCATATCTACATAAACCAGACGCTATGGTAGTGTAGGTCTTGGGGAAATGAGGAAAATCAGGTCTAAAGAAAAGGTAGAATAAGTTGGCTAGAAATGAAAGTGGGTGCTTTGAGGTAGGGCTGGAAGATAAGAGACCAGCATTTCCAGGTTTAAATTCTGGATCTAGCACATATTTGTGGTAAAACAACTTCTCTTAGCCTCAGGCACTCAAACTATTTTAGTTCTGACAGCAGTTGGGTAGAGAAGCACTTATGTTTAAGGAATAGAAGCCATGCAGGGTGGCTTAAAGTGGCTGAAGGGAGAGAAGGAAGTGCAGCCACACACACATCTGGAGAACCACTGACTGAGTGTGGCAGAGGGGCACATGGAACTATCAGGGCTGGGCTTTGAGGGAGAGTGAGGTGAGCCGGGAGACGCCAGGTGTTTTACTTCAGGGAAAACACGGTTGGCCGCGGTGCCCACACTGAGGAAGTGAGAATGAGGGAGGCTGATGGAGTTAGCCAGGTAAAGGATAATAAAAGGCCAGAATCAGGGCGATGCCATGAGAAAGGAGAGAGATTCGGGAGTCTCTCCAAAGGTAAGTTTGAAAGAATTTGGTAACCAACTGGGTATTAGGGACTGAGTCAAAATGACCTTTCCTTCGCTGCCCCAGGGGCCTGCAGCGATGAAACTGCAAGCTAAAGAGGGCTTAGGTGTGAATCGGAATCGAAAACTTGGTTGTCAGCTGAACAGGTGACTTTGTGAATGGAAAGGGAGAGAGGGCAGGGTGTTTGGCTGTCAGTCCTCCCAAGACCTCACTAGGAAGGTAAAGTTCTTGGCCATTAACCTCCTCTTCCAAGTCAACCCCAGCATTATACACAATGAAGTCTTCTTTCCATGCATTTTGGGGATCTTTAAACTCACTAATGCACACTTTTGCATTCATTTGTAGGGACTTTTTGTATTCTTGGAAGCCCTCTAATGTACTCTGAATGACTTCTTTTATTAGCCCAATTATTAATATTTCCCACCCCTAATTAAATACCTCTCAGGGACTAAACTAAGCATCTGATCTATATTAGTACATTTAATTCTGCCATGACATGGCCACTTTGACTTTCCATTTCAGACACAGAAGAATACAGTGTTCAACTTGGGAAGGTTCACAGAGCTAGAATGTGGTAGAACCAGAAACTGAACATAGGGTTCCTATGTTAGTATTCTCCAGAGACACAAAGAGATTTGTTTAGAGGAACTGGCTGGTGCCACTGTAGAGGCAGATGAGCTTCAGGCTGTGCAAGAATGCGCCAGTGAGCTGGAGACCCAGGAGACAAGATGACGCATTTTCGGTCTGAGTCCAAAGTTCTGAGAATCGGAGTCAAGTGTAGCTCCACTCTGGGGAACAGCTTGGGACTCAGGCAAAGGTGACGTCAGCTCCTATTTGCATACAGGAAGAAACTCTGGGTCCTATTACATTTTAGTCAGTGAGGAGTGAGCTGTGTTCACAAAGAGGCTAGCCTTTTGTTCCAACCAGACCTTCAACTGACTGGATAGGGTCTACTCATGCTGGGGGAAGCAGTCTGCTGAAAAGTTTGTTCCCCCCCAAAAATCCCCTCAGAAACATCCAAACTAATGTTTATATTTTTTGCTGATGTGAGTTAATTGTACAAAATAATGGATTGCATTGTTACAGCTGTATACACGCCTATAGCATGACCATACTCATTGCATTACTCTCTCCTGCTTCCCAACCTTTGCTCTACTTTCTCTTTCTTAGTCATTCCTATACTTTTCCAGCAGTTACTCTTTTCTCTAGACTTTATATATAAGAGAACACAAGGATATTTAACTTTCTGAGTCTGGCTTATTTTGTTAACAAACCACAAATGATGGGATTTCCTATCTATCTATCTATCTATCTATCTATCTATCTATCTATCTATCTATCTATCTATCTTCTATCATCATCATCTATTTGCCTGTATGTCTATCTGTCTATCCATCTGTTCATCTATCTTTCATCTATTTCTGTTTGTCTATGGCCATTTGAATAGGAATGGCCCCATAAACTTATATGTTTGAATGTTTGGTCCATAGGGAGTGACCCGAGTTATGCCCTTGTGGGAGTAGGAGTTGTTGTCAAAGATAGAATAAAGTGGTTATGGAATCACTCCATGACTAAGCAAAGCCACTGAGACCCAGCATATGGCATAGAGAGGCCACTGAGTGTAGTTGTGAAGGAGAAGCCTGGATTGCACTGGAGACCCCAAAATGTTGGAGATGCCAGAGTTATGGGATACCTGCCAAGGAAAACTGTAACAGGGAGTGGGATCAGCCCAAGAGACAGAAGTATGTTGTAGTCAACAAAGTTGAAAGGAGCTGGAGATCTAAAGAGTGCTTTGAAATCAGATACGGAGGAGCAGAATTTGGAGTTTGCCCAGCTGGTTTTTGGTCTTGCTTTGGTCCAATATTTTCTCAGTTTGCTCCCTTCCTTACTTTTTAGAATGGTAATGTGTATTTTGTGCCATTATGTATTGGAGGTATGATATCTACTTTTTGATTTTACAGGGTATTACAGTTAAGAAATTGCATGAATCTCAGAAGAGACTTTGGACTTTGAATTTTTAAACAGGGTTGAGAATGTGATAGACTGTGAGGACTTCTGAAGTTGGACTGCATGCATTTCTGCATTATGTTATGGCTACAAGCCTATAGAGGCCAGGGAGTGGAATGTGGTGGTTTGAATAGGAATTGTCTCCATAGGCTCCTGTGTTTAAATGCTTGGCCCATAGGGAGTGGCACTATTAGGAGGTGTGGAGTTGTTGGACGAAGTGTGTCACTGTGGAGTTGGGCTTTGAAGTCGCATATGCTCAAGCTATGCCCAGTAAGGCTCACAGTCCCCTTCTGCTGCCTATGGATCAAGATGTAGGGCATTCAGCTCCTTCTTCCGCCTGCATGTTTCTCACTCTGACAAAAATGGACTAAACCTCTGAAACTGTAAGTCAGCCCTAATTAAATATTTTCCTTTATAAGGGTTGCCATGATCATAGTGTCTCTTCACAGCATTAAAACCCTAACCAACTATCTATCTCTCAATCATATATCTATAATTTTTAATACATTCATCTGTTGGCAGACACCTAGGATAATTCCACATCCTGTCTTTTACAGTGTGCTGGGTTGATTCTTTTCAATTTAGATCCAGGGGTGGTATAGTTATCAGTTAGTTCATGCTTAGATAAAACTACATGCTCACTTGATACTGGTTGGACTAATGTACAATAAAGTGGTACACAAACTTGACAAACACTTCGGAAAAGAAGTGCAAATAGCAAATCTTTAAGAGGATGAACTAGTCTTCAACATATTTAGGTATCTGGGAAATGCAAATGGAAACTACACTCAGGATTCCTTTTCACCCTAGTCAGAATGGGCACCATCACCAAAACAAGCAAGCAAAACTATGAATGGCAATAAGAATTTGAAGGGGGAAAGAACACTTAGATGCTGATCTTGGGCATACGAATTAGTCTGGATTAATGTTTTCCCGAAAATCTGGGTGCCTAGTAGGCCAGCTAAATTGACCAACTTTGACTGGAACTTCTGTGCCCTCTTCTGTCATTTTACAGGACACTGTGACTTTTAAAAAGTGAATATTCTGGCCAGGCGTTGGTAGCACACGCCTTTAATCCCAGCACTGTGAGTTAGAGGCCAGCCTGGTCTACAGAGCGAGTTCCAGGACAGGTTCCAAAACAATACAGGGAAACCCTGTCTCGAAAAACAAAAACAAAAAAACAAACAAAAAAAAAACAAAAGAAAAGAAAAAGAAAATCAAAACAAAACAAAAAAAAGGTGAATATTCTTTTGACTTTTGGAAGTTTTTCTTTCTCCCGTTACAGTCTCCCAGCTCAGTCTTTCTAAATAAAAATCAACATGGGCTTATTCTGTTTGCTGCCGCCTTGTCTATTACTTCTTTTTTCTTTTTTTCCCATAAGAAGATAAACTGCCGAAGAAGCTTCTTTCTTTTCAAATGTTCAAAGAGGACTTTGCAGGCAAAAGTGAGTTAGTGCCATCTAAAAGAATGCATGGTGCCCACTCGGAGGATAGATGGGGCATTAAAAGAGTTTGCAGATTCACTGCATTCAATAGCATGTGAGTGCTGGCTTTGCAGAGCATAGCTGAGACTTCCAGCTTGACTAACATGCTGTAGGTATTTGTGAAAAGGGTAAATGCACAGCTTAAAAAATACAGCTGGGATTTTACCTCTCTTGGGGAATTCCTTGAACCCCTGGAAACAAGTACCCCAAACTCATACTGTCATTAGAGTGAAGACCCTGTGAACAGGAGGCTGGAGGCCCGGGTGCTATAACACAATATAAGGAAATGAAAGGGACACAGATGTTGTCAGCTCCTTAAAGAACTAACAGTTGTTTGTCCATCCCTGCATGCTTGAAGACTATGATCCAATAATATAATTAAAGCTTTCAGTTTACAGAATTTTTCTTATTTCCCCTCCCTCCCTCCCTCCCTCCCTCCCTCCCTCCCTCCCTCCCTCCCTCCCTCCCTCTCTCTCTCTCTCTCTCTCTCTCTCTCTCTCTCTCTCTTTCTTTGAGACAGGGTTTCTCTGTATAGCCTTAGCTCTAGCTGTCCCAGAACTCACTCTGTAGAGTAGGCTGGCCTTGAACTCTGCCTCCCATGTGCTAGGATGGGCCGATATTGTTCAGCCTAGAAGAGAAAATGCCTTTTATAAAATTTAGAACACTATACAAGGGAGACCAAGCAAAGCTACTTTTAGGAATATGTCCTATGGTCTGTATAATTTGGTTAAGGTAAATCAAATTCAATTTTGAATTCTGTAAACTCAGGCTGTATCACCATTCAAACTACACTGGATACTTGGAAGAATTTATATTCAAAGAAATTATACAAATTTGAGATCTTGTCCAGAAATAATGGTTGTAGTTACAGGCACATTCTTTTCTTTTCTTTTTAAAAAATTCTGAGATTATAATTCAACGCTTCCCCCTCCCCTTTCCTTTCCACCCTCCAAAGTTTCCTTACACCCCTCCCTCCCCACTCTTCTTCAAATTCATGGCTTAAAAAACCTAATTGTTATTGTCCATTCTTTTTATTAATTAATTAATTGGAATTTCCGACCCTGATCACAGTTTCCTCTCCCTTACCCAAGTCCCCCCTCCAACCTCTGCTTATTCCCCATTCCATCCAATTCTCCTCCTTTCTCTTCAGAAAAGAGCAGGCCTCCCAAGGATAGTAGCCAGCCATGGTTGCAGTAAGAGTAGGCATCTCCCCTCCTGTTAAGAAAGGTAAAAGGCCCCAAGGCAAAATATAAACAAAGAGAAACAGATTAAAATAATAGCTAAGATAAGATCAAGCAGTCATAACTAATAATAAGTCTCTGTGCCATGATTTGGGAGATTGTTGGTGGCCCAAAAGAAAAAGCCTGCTACAAGGCTAGTTGATTCTTGGGTTTTCTTGTAATGTCCTTGACCTCTCTGCCTTGTACAAATCTTCCTCCCCTTCTCCCACAGGACTTCTGGAGCCTTTCCTAATGTTTGACTGTGGGTCTCTATATCTGTTTCCATCAGTGGTGGGGTAAAACGTCTCTGATGACAATTGGTATTGACCATTCTTTAAAGGACATTGACTTTTACATTTGCTAAATAAGAAAAAGAATGTGTCTTATACCCATCTAGTTTGCTGTTTGACGTCTTTTTTTTTAAATAAAGATCAGGACAATGTCTTGGTTTCCTTGAATAGACTTTTAGATACATTATTTTGAGTATTAGGCCACTTCAGACAATGGAACTGAATCCATCAGACTCAATTTAAGTGATCTAGTATTGTTTTCTAGTATTTTTGTCAACTGATCTGAATAATATAATGAGAAGGATTTATGAAGTGACTGTTTCCCTACAAGAAATGCCAGGGGTAGCCCAAGAGAGGACAAATGCCAGCACCATCAACCATCACTGAGTTTATTTCCTATGCCACTGGAGCTACAAATAGGAAAGCTGTATATGACCCTGACCCAGCTGAGGTTTAGTTGATGGTGGCCATATATGCAAAATGATGCAAGATGTTGGATATTAGTGAACAGATATTTGAGTAATAAATAGTCTGCTATAGCAGAAGCTATGACGAGTTTATCTCTTGCAGCGATATAATCCACAAGATAATTACTTACCCTAATACCGAAGATGTGCTAATTTGAATGACCACTAAAATAAACGTTTCTTCTTGCATCCCAGCTTTTATCCAAGAGTCCAACACATAGTATGAATTTTGTCAGCATTAAAATGCAACCAACAAGTGTGTGTTAGAACTCTTGTCAACTCCAAGCTGTCACTTACCAGGGTGGGACAGTCATACCACTGGTTGCAGTAAAACCTTATGCTTGAGGGTCAATACATATGAAATGTTTATTGGGTAGGTCTCCCAGATTTACACTTGTTAGAATAATCACCCACATCTTAAATATTGCATAAAATGCTGCCGTGGTTATTGTGTGGTTGGAAGCTGAGGACATGCCTGTACTCATAGCCAGCCTGGCTTTTGTTCTTTCTCAAAATCAATGACACTTTCAGTTGGAGAACTAAACTTTGAAACAAACTTAGTGCAAGACCACAGTTATCCCAAGGCTCCTGAAGGATGTGCTGTTCTGTTTTCTGGACTTTACCAAGAGTGTGGAAAGAAGGGCCGAGCAAGCTCAGATGGGATTTCTAAGGAGGAGACCCTGGGATGTGGCGACTCTATTCTTTCTTACTCCTTCGGATCCTCTGTGCTGAAGCTCTGGCCCCGCGTCTCTTCCTTTCCTTAGGACAGATAGCCACTGGTTTTCGGCAGTTGGACAGTTCTGCAATGGCAACCAACCGCTCAGACAAGGGGCAACTGAAGGTGCCAGCAATGCCTGCCTGATAAGACTGCTTATAAGGCGGCAGAAGGAGAGACCTCATCACTTAGTGTTGTGTGATTATGCTATTTCTCCTCTTCCAAAAGAGAAGAGAGGGGAGGTTGGCATGAGCCAGTGTCCTCATTCAGGGAGAGGGGTTCCTCTCCTTCAGAGGCCAACATAAGCCACCGAGGAGCTCCCCCCAAAAGAACCCCACCACCACCAAAAAACAAAACAAAACAAAACAAAACAAAAAAAAAAAACAACCCAAACGCCAATAGGTCCAGCCACAGGGCCTCCAAATTCTCCAGGACTTATCAGATAGGAGGGGAAGGCATGGTCGTTTTCTAGCTAGAGGTCCAGACTTGAGAGATGGATGGCCTCCCTGTGCAAGACAGACTGCTGCCGAAAGTCCTTCTCCTGGCTGAAACCCCAAGGAAGAGCCCACATGCTTGGGCAGAATCTTCCAGGCTCTAATACAAAACCACCCCCTTCCCCTTTATTCGTTTCCACTGATTTTTCTGTGAGCCTATGACAAGAGGAAAAAACTAATCATAAAACCTGATCATAAAATCCTTCCTACACTTGAAGACAGCTATTAAATATTCACTCAGCTAAGGTCTGCTTTCGTCCTTTAAGACAAAGGGACTCCCCACTCCCACCGTCCCCACCCCTGGAACCAGCGCTGACCATCCTGAAAGTTACCACTGCTCTATGTTGAGGGTGAAGTTAGCGAATCCTGAGCTGAGCTGCGAGTCTCAACTTGGGGGAGGGGGCGACGGGCAGGGCGGGGTGGGGTGGGGAGCGGCGAGAAGGAGGGACTTGAGGGAAGGACACTGCCCCCTGCTTCATCGAGGTCATCGCCGAAGCCGCCTGAGCGGCCGGTGGGGTTTGGGGCGGGAGGCCCGGGAGGGGCGGGCGAGGGCTCCGCAGCCGCGGCAGGGTGCCAGGCTCCGTACCTGGCGGGCCGGGCGAGCCTCGCAAGCCGGCGGAGGGTGTGAGCGCGCGCGCCCCTCCGTGCTCGCCCAGCCTCGCGCGCGTCGCGGGGGAGAGGCTCCGGCGACAGGAGCCCCGGGAGCCCGCAGCTCGGTCCCGCCCGCCCTGAGGAGCTTTGTGCGGCCGCGGCGGCTCCGAGTCCCACCTGCTGGCGGCAGAGGGACGAGGAAGGGGAAGAAGGAGGCGAAGAGGAGGAGGAGCGGAGCAAGGCGGCGCCAGCCCTGAGCTCCCGCCGGCGCCCACCTCCGGGGGCTCGGCGGTCCTGCACCGGCCTGCTCCGGTCCCCCGGCCTCGCGGCCACACCGCGCCACCGCGACTGCAGACCCCCCCTCCCGCCGCTCCCGCTCTGCCCGCGTACCGCGCGGCCCGGCCCGGTCGCCAGCCACCGCCACTGCCACCCCGGGGAGCTCCGGTGACTTGGAGGCAGGCACAGGGGCGCTCGGCGTCGCCTCAATGTTTCGGGGAGTCGTCTCGGCGCCCCAGCCCCGCTGAGCAGCCCCGGGCGTGCTGCGACCCGCCGGAGGGCGTGAGCCAGGAGGCACGGCGAGCCTCGGAGCCGGCGACCAGCGAGCGAGGAAGCGAGCGAGCCCCAGAGCAAGCTCAGCGAGCAGACACCATGCCGGGCTGGAAGAAGAACATCCCCATCTGCTTGCAGGCGGAGGACCAGGAGAGAGGTGAGGCTGGCGTCCGAGGCTGGGGGCCGAGCCGGGCGTCCCCGGTGCCTCTCTGTCCCCCAGCTCCTGAGACCTGTCCTCGGGCCAGCAAGGGAGAGGCGCCGCGCCCTCTGGGGGGTGGGGGCGCTCCAGGCCAGGTGGCACCTTGCGAATTCCGAGAGGGGATTTTGGGGTCTTGGGAAGAGTCGAGGGGGGCGGGGGAACGGTGCTGCAGCAAGCAACTTTTCGCCTGGGGAAAGATTTTTTTTTCCCTGGCGTGGACCTAAAGGGAACTCCAGCGGCTCCCGGGCCGGCTCGCACGTGGAGCCGGGGCTCCTGTCTGTGGGGTGGGCGCTTTGGGTGCTGGGGGTGGGGGAGAATCTTGCAGTGTTTTAAGTGACTTTTCAAACTTTCCTACTCCTGCTGCGGCCGCCTTCACGATGTCCCCGCCTCTGGCTGGGCTACGGTGGTGCTGCCAAGCCCGAAGTTGCTGGGGATTCATAAAGGAGGAGGAAAAGCAGGAGAAGGGGGGAAGAGTGTGGGGGCGGAAAGGGGACGCCGCCGTGGGTCGCTGGAGTGGGGTGGGGCGCGAAGGGAGACGGAGAGGGCTGTCCCCAGGCCGAGGGGTCTGGGGCTGTTAGCGTCTGCCTAGGAAATGAATTGTGCCCCAGTGCAGTCCCGGCTGGCTTTCTAGTTAATACCGCAGGACTGCGGGCTTTTCATAATTACTGTCTATTTTCTTCGTAAGAGATGGCTCTCGGTGCCAGGTGGATTGCAGACCTTTTATGGTTCAGCCTGACTAGTGTACTGGGCACGTTGCTTTGAAGTGACCTGCGGAGAGGAAAGTTGAAGGCCTTTTGCAGCTTAAATGCTTGGTGCTGTTGTCTTTTTATGGTGTTTGGGTTGTGCAGTGGTTGGCCAGGAGTTCAGCTCTGTAACCTGGATATGATGTACGGAGTGCACCAAAATTTCCTACAAGGCCCCATGGGACTGTGGGGGTGCCCAGTATCCAGAGGGCTTCCTGGCTGTCAGGGCCCACCAGGGTTTATATTTCCCTGCTTCTTCTATTCCAGCCTGCCCTGGCTCGTTGAAGGAAAATGTTTAGAATTGAATGGCTTTCAGGATGCAGGGTCTTCATGAGTATGACTACAGTTGGTGCTGGAGGTTAAATGGTGCTGCATGGTGGGTGACCAGGGAAAAAAGAAGCCAGTCTGGTGTGCAGAAAAGACAGTTGTTTCTTTTCAAGTGAACTTGATTCTGCAGCGTGGGGGGTGGGGAGCTGGTATGGACTGTGACTGGGTTACTGGTAATGTCAAAAGTTTCAGGCTCCTGAACTAATGCTTACAGTGGAAGAGCCGATGTACAATTTCCAATTTTTCTGTAGGTGGCACAGCGTGTCTTTGGTTGGTAGCTTGTTTAATGACTCAGGGAATTTATCTCTTTTAAAAGCATTTCCTTATTAGATTTGTGCATTCATTTCCAGTACACTTTCTGGCATGTGACCATATATTTACCCCTTCCAATGGTACCCCTGCTTCAGAAATGCCTCTGTCTTTGCTTAACCGCATTTTGGAGTGTGCAGATCCAGGTGCCAATAATTTACCACCAGGTATAAGCACTGAAGGAAAGCATTGTGGCAAGCAAACACTGTCTGTCCTATCAGCTACATGCGCAACACACCTGATGTTAAGTGCATTAGTTTTATTAAGAAAAAAATCACAGCACTGCCCCCAGGTTTTATCAGAATGCTGAAGTAGCTGGAATTGTATTTTTTATTTATTTTTGGATTGTAACAAAATGTACTTGCATGTCTTTTAGAAATATATGGTAACTTTGAAAGCTGATCACCTAATCTGCTTGGTTGAGATAAGACTGGAATTTATCCAGTACATAAAATCTGAATCAGAAAAATTGGATTGCCTTAGCTCCTCCAACAGGAGGAAACAGGGAATGTGTTTGGTGCCTTTTTTCTTCTAAGGATTCTTGCTCCGTGCTTATGAGATGTTTTCCTAAACAACAAGTGTGTGTAGATGTGCACATATGTTTGTATATACCTGGTTATATTTTCTGAGGTACTTCCTGCCTTATCGAGAATGTACAGATGATCTTGTTCTTTAAACACCGAGCACAAACCTGGAATTCGTGTATGTGAATGCATTGTGTGTATGTGAATGAGTAGAGATGCTTCCACGACTTCCAGTCAGAGGACGTTGTTTAAGCTTGCCTTGCACCTTTTCCAAAGTCTTATTAGAAAGTGTTGAGTAGTTGATGCTTTCTGTTTACATTTGAAAGAGCATTGTATAGAGTCCTCCTTCCGACTGAGATTTTAAGTGATTCAGATAGTATTGAATTAGGTGCTTTTGAAATATAAAGAGAAGGATTAAACTGGCAGGCCATAGAGAAAAATAATGAACATGGTATGCATACATTGCTAATGTTGTTTGAGGCTACAGTCAACCAGAAGGCCAGTTTCTAGTATCTTCTATTAAATCCTAAGGTGTGCTCTGCTTGATGCCCTTTCCACACTTCCGCCACTCCCATTTTACACTCACCTTCCTAAAACCCATTGTGGAGAGAGACTACTCTATACCCCACGTGCCTTTTATTTAGTTAAATCATTTTGGTTGACTGTAACCCAAATTTATGAGATGCTAGCTAGCTTCCCCAAAGTCCACATGTATGAACAAGTATATATTTCAGCATAGTTTATTTAAGATGCTAATTTCAGTTCACTGATGGGAGGACCTGGGGAGATGGCTTCGTCAGCATCTTTGCAAACATGAGGATCCAAGTTCCAATCCCCAGAACCCTTGTAAAAAAAAGTCAGAAGTTGGGCGTTGGTGATGCGTGCCTTTAATCCCAGCACTCAGGAGGCAGAGGCACGTGGATCTCTGTGAGTTCGAGGCCAGCCTAGTCTATAGAACAATTTCCAGGACAGGCTCCAAAGCAGTGCAGAGAAACCCTGTCTCGAAAAACAAAAACAAAAAAAGCCAGGTATACCAGTGCATGCCCATGATGCTAGTGCCAGGGAGGTGGATTACTAGGGCTTGCTGGGTAGCCAGGTCAGCTGATCTGGTGAGCTCTGGGTTCCATGAGGAACCCTGTCTCAAGAATAAAGCCGAAGAGCAATTGAGCAAGGACAACCGCACTAACGCACACAAGAGACTTAGGGGGCATACTTTCTTGGTGTTATCACATGCCAAAATGTTTTGGTTAATCTATGTAATTTTGTATCATACCCACATGCCACTCATAACTTGGGTTTGCCCTGAAGGTCTCCGTCAAGACAAAATTGAATGAGCTATTGCAATTGCATGCAGGGTTGAACGAGAAACCGTAACTTACGGGGTGTTGCAGTAAGTGCAGCCACTTACAAGATGACATGTGAAGACTTAACCATGTGAAGTGACATATTATTAAAATTCAGAACACATTTCTCTGCTCCCCCTCCCCCATTTTCTGCTTGAGCCGCTAAACCCAATGCATTTAGAAGCCACCAAATACACTTTTGGGTAAATGTTTTAGGAGAGGAAGAAGGAGTATGATGTTCTCTTTACTATCCCTTCCAATCAAATTAAACTAAGCAGTTTATTGGTTGTTTCACATCTGCTTCTTTGCTGGTCCTTTGTGATAGGAATGTAGTTGCAGAGAAGAATCTCAGTACAGAGGGGTAGGCGCCTCTGTAATTAGTAGTGCTGTTCTTTGCCTTGTGGCTTTCTGACTCGTGAGGCTTTGGCTAGTGAATGTTTATTGTAGTTGAGCATCTAAGACCAAATGTGCTTCTTAGGAAGACTGATTTGTTTCTATCGCAAACATGCCTCTTCCTAGTTGACTTTGCGGCAATAAAACAATATGAATTGGCATTTTCTTTAAATTTGAAATACTATCCATTTCTAAAGATGCCCTAACCATATTTTATATGGCTGTCTATGTGCAACAGGGAGAAAGGAATCCATTTTTTAATATTCCTCATACCTTTGCCTTTTAAACTTTTTTCTTGTAAGTTTTGGAGGTCAGCACAGGATGTCCATCAGTATTTCTGTTATAGCAGGTACTGTCTAGGCTATGCGTGAATTTTTGAAACCGAGAGACGTAGAAGCCTTTCCATGTAATTAGCTTTTACTACAGTATTGATGAGAATGGTGGGGGAGGGGTAAAGAGTGTGCCCTTACTGCACCCTTGGTCTGTCTTATTTCTGTATCACAGCATGCCCTGTGTAGTAAAATGCCAGCTTCACATTTGAGTTTTGACCGGTGAGTTTTGTGTGGGAGAAGGGAAGAAAGTAAAGAGAGTCCACGATGTGTTGGACACTGCCAAATGCTGCATATGTGTGACTTTGTGCAATTTCCTGCTTCCCATAGTAGGTATTATTGCCACACAAACAAGTTGTGGCCCAGAATCAACATGTTTGCTTCCAGTTACAAAGTCAATACCCTGAGTACTAGTTTCTAAAAGAGATAATTAAAAAAAGCTACAGTTCCTTAGAGAAGCTTTGTGACATTTTATTAGCACACTATAACATCTTCCACTATTCCTTTCAAAAAACACTGCTGCTGAATCTCTCATCGTGAATTCATGAGACAGTTTTTGTAAGTTACATAGATAGGAAAGCGCTTGTAAAGGTATATCTTGTGCTTTTTGTTCACTGACTTTAGAAGATAGACATACTAACTTCAGTAGTAAAGATGGCAACATGGATAAATTTATTTATTCATTCATGTTGCACTGTTTGTGTATGGGGGTGTCATGCCACAGCATGAGTATGGCCATCAGAGGACAACTGGGGGGGGGGGGGAGTCAGTTCTCTCAGCATGTGAGCATCAAGGATCAAACTCAGATGGCCAGGCTTGGCATAGGCAGGTCTTATCACCTACTCAGACACCTCACAGGCCCTGATTAGTTCATTTTTGATAGAGTTTTTCCATGTGATCCAGGCTGCCCTGGATCTCTCTGTCCTCAGCGCCCAAGTGGGAGGATTTATTTAGAGATGAGCATCACCACACTTGGCTCAACATGTTTCTCAGCAGAATTATTTGACAAGCTTGAAGTAACTCATTTAGGTGAATAGCTTTTTCCACCCATGTTTCGACATTATTACAGTTTTCCTTGTCTTTGGAGTGTATTAGCCATGAAGGCGAGAATTAAGGGGAACAAGGTGTTGGTTTCCTGTTGTGAGCTGGTAAATGACTGCATTGCAGTGACCATTGTGCCCTTGCTTTGTTGCCAAACATAGCACATAATTAAAGCCATATATCTGAACTCTTCGCCTCACTACCAGCGACCAAACAAAGGGATCTCTTCAGGCGATACTTTCTTTTGCAGCAATCTGATTGGTTTCTTATACCAAGAAAAAGAAATATCAATTTATATGAGTGAAGGAAATTGAGAACTGAATACCACGGGATTTAGTATTGTTTTGCTAAGTGCTCCACAATGGCAGACAGCTTAAGGCATTTGAGAATTATTTGTTTTCCATTAACTTGCAAGAATAGTTAGTAATAGAAAATGCAAGAGCAATAGTAATAGAAATTCACCAGTCTAGCTGCCATCCACTCTGAAACGCAAAGCTGATTCTGGGTTTCAGTCTCACAGAATTTTGACTCTCTGAAATGCTGAAGTTTCTTAAATGTGAATATGAGAAACCTATTGATACAGGGCTCCTCTGCAAAGATGCCCTGAGTGGTGTAGTTGCTGTCAGCTTTGCAGGAAAGTGAATGCTGTTTAAATATATCTAGCAATTAACATGCATCCGATTTAATGTCCTTCATTTCAACAGTGTTTAACCTGAAGGCACCCAATGAGGAATTGGCTTCAGTACAGTGGGAGACAACAAGTAATTAGAAAAGAAATGGCATCAAAGTGTAAACCCACTGTGACAAGTAACATCTTTCATGTAATAATGAAATGATACTAACAAACTCAAAAGATACTCTAGGTAGTATCTTGCCTCTCTAGGTGGCCACTATTATTACTCTTCTTCTTCTTCTTCTTCTTCTTCTTCTTCTTCTTCTTCTTCTTCTTCTTCTTCTTCTTCTTCTTCTTCTTCTTCTTCTTCTTCTTCCTCCTCCTCCTCCTCCTCTTCCTCTTCCTCCTCTTCCTCCTCCTCCTCTTCTTCTTCTCCTCCTCCTCCTCCTCTTCTTCTCCTTCTCCTTCTCCTCCTCCTCCTCCTTCTCTCCTCCTCTTCCTAATTATTATTATTATTTGATTTTTTGAGACAGGGCTTCTCTGTGTAACAGTCCTAGCTGTCCTGGAATTTGCTATGTAGACCAGGCTGGTCTGGAACTCACAGAGATCCACCTGCCTCTGCCTTCCAAGTGCTGGAATTAAAGGCATGAGCCACCACCTCCCAGCTTCTCTCATTGTCTTTATGATGTCTTCAAGTAGGAGATCTGTAAACCTAGCCCCTTAGGTTATCTACATGATGAGATGATATTTATTTTTTATTCTTTGCAAACATCACAAGCTGGCAGAGGGGAGTAAAACCAGTGTTTTGTGGGAAGCTCCAATGAAAATGAAGCCGAGCTTTCTGAGGCCAGGTTCTTTGATGTCTTCTAACCTGATTCTTGCACTAAGATGAAGAACTCAGTGGAGAAATCAGCCATCTCAAGACCAAGTTTCATTCCCTTGCAGAGGTCTCTTGGACACTAGCTGCCATGATGGGTGTGTGGACGAGAAAACTGTTTGCTTGTTTGTTTTTAGGAGATGGTTAAGTACAGTTGTGGAACCCGGGGTGTGACCTATGGCCCTCAGCAGTCTCCTTGCCTCTGTGCCAGCCAGTGTTTCTCCTCCTTTCAATTTGTCCTGCCCATCCTCCCTGCCACACTGGCTTTGTCCTCACAGCACCTCCTCCCCTGGCCCAGCATAGTCACTTTCCCTACTCTTCCCGGACACCATCACCATCAGATTGAAACCATGTTTGCAACTTTTTCAAGAAAGAAAAAAGTTTTTGCTGACCTCTGCTGCTACTGCCTTCTTTTTTTTATGATGCTATTTAAACATATATTTATATGTCTAAATTAAATTAATAATAATTAATACATTAATTAATAAAACTAGACACTGTGAACACAATGTCAAGAAGATGAAACAGAAATACTTCTCTTCAAAATCAGTCACATCGAAATGAACAACATTTATTACAAGTACTTTGACTTTTTGGCTGAACCTGAATTCCCTCTGCAATGCAAATACAGCCCTTGTTATTGCAGAAAGTAAATGTCGCTACTTTTTATTTTTTCTATCTAAACTTGTGATAATACCTGATTCTTTTTTTCTTTTTGGCCGTAAACAGTTTATTTGCACGGAATGTCCTTTGCAGTGATCCTAAATGTAAAACCCAATTTTAGCCTTAAAATTGTGTCCCATTCAAAGTGCACACTACCGTTGTCCTTTTTGATTTACCCTTGTCCTTCTTAAACAGTTTGTGGTGAGGAACTATTTTTAGTCAGTCACAGGTTGAACTGTAGTCAAATGACACAACGCATTGTGCCGCAAGTCACCTGCTGGGTCTGCCCGGCCGCCCTAGTCTCTACCCCATTTGATGAAATGAGTCCACCAATCATAGATCAGAATGTAAGCATGTCAAATGGTGGCAGGAATTTCTCCACCAATCTTCTGTTTATTTAACCATGAGTAGGAAACATGTACTCCCGTCCCAAGTTGGTGCCTGCCCATATACAGGGGACACTTTAGTGTCCTGTGATGCTGGGAGAAGGGCGATTCATCCCTTTGCTGTGTGACCCTCACTGTGTCCAATGCTCTGGTGTTGGCATGCTTGGAACCTGAACATTGTGCCTGGTATCCACTGAAATGAGTCTATTCCCTCTTATTGTTTTGAATGTCACCCTGGCAGTTGGTTTGCTGTCTTCCTGGGCCTTATCACTGTGTCTTCTTGGGAGACCTGCTTGTCTGTGGCCTTCCTCAGGCCTTCCTTATATGCCTTTCCTGTTGCACTTCTGTCTCCCTCCTGGGAGCCGGGGCATCACTGAGGAGTGTCTCCAGTGCATAGGCTCATTGCCACGTTGAACATTGCATGCTGGATGGTGGTGTCTTTGGCCACTGGGTTCTCTAGTGTGCTCCAATGTGCAGGAGTACGTTTTTCCTTCCTTTCCCACCTGTCAAGATATGCTGTAGCTTTTAGGATGCATAACACCTGATCTACCAGCTCCCACCTTTGTTCTTTCTTTCCAGTCCTAGGTCTGGAGGTATTTAAGTGACTTGAAAACTTAAACCAGAGGAGACAGAGATCAAAAGGGTGAACAGGCAGTGAAAGGGAAGAAAATTCCTGTGTCTATGTAAAGTGACCACTTCTCTGAAGAGCCAAAAGAAATAGAGACAAATGGTCCAGCAGCCCAGAGATGACATGGCTTGGGGCTGGCAAACAGTCCCCCCCTCAATACCGATTACTGGCCAACCTTACACACTAGCCTTTCTTGATTGTTCAGCTAGAAATCTGCCTTCTCTATTTCTTCAGCAGACATAGGCATATAAGAACTGACATGTTCCCCCTCAGAGTTAACACTGTGTGATTCCTAACAAATACTGATATTTTGTTCTGAGACAAGAGTCTCACTCTGTAGTCTAGACATTCCAGAAACCTACAGTAATCCTTCTGCCTTAGCCTCCCAAGTGCTGGTATTAAGATTTTTAAACCACCATACTTGGTTTGATATCAATGCAGTTTTTAAAAAGCTTACCTTATATTTCAAGTGAAGATTCACAGAATAAATTACCAGATATATTTAGGATTTCTTGCATGGGTTCACAGACTCAATCATCATCATCATCATCATCATCATCATCATCATCATTTTCTTCTTCTTCTTCCTCCTCCTCCTCCTCCTCCTTCTCTTCCTCCTCTTCCTCTTCTTCCTGCCTCCCCCCTCCCCTTCCTCTCTCACTCCCAACCCCCTCTCTCCTTTCTTTTTCATCTCCTTCAACTATTCAAGGGCTATTGTCTTTGATTTTGCTAGCTTTTGAATATAGGATAGAAAATCTTGTACACAGTTTGACAGATTAAATTATTAGAATTTATGTGTTTTTTGGTTCAATTCATCATTTAGATAAAAAATAAACAATGTGTTTTTTAACCCATTTGTTCACTTAAAAATGGCAACAAAGTAGAAGAAAATAGTGCAGGGAAACATTTTACACAATGATGTGGGAGGTGCCCTTTGTTTATTCTATGTTTAACCTACGAATACTTTTCCTTCTTGCTATCTCATGATGTCTAACGTTTATATCTTACTGGTGTTCACAAATTCCACCAGGAAAGATTAAGAGGAATGCAGAGATCTCCTCAAGAAGCCAGACTTAGTCACAGAAATTTCTAACTTGGCCTTTTCAGAAGTGTTGGGATTATTAACTAAAAGAGTGGCATTCAAAATCGGGTTCTTCAGAAGAATTTAAGTGTTTCCTTTTAAATGTATAATTTTCCAGTATGGGAGCATATTTTTGTCAAATGAAACTCTTGAACAAGGCAATATAAATTTAGCTTCTTTGTGACTGTTTCACTTTTCTCCCTGTAATTTGAGTTATGGGAATGAAAATGTCTCAGGCTAGAATCAGACACCTGTAGGGCTGCCGCTACTGGGAATGAATCTCATCGGGCTGTGCTGGAGAGCTTGTGTGTGGCTATACAGAGGAGAGCCCTGCCATAAAAATGAAACCTGTTCCCTCCCACCCACAGTCATGGGAAGTTATTGCATGCATCTTAACTCTACATTGAGCAACTGCACTGACTCAAACCCCTAATACTGATCATACTACAAAAAGAAGAAGGGAGCAGTATATACGTTTGATCAGCGTGCCCCAACAGAGCGCCATGACTGGTAGACTGGGCGAGTTAAGCAGTAGAAATGAATTTCTTTACAGATCTGGAGAGTTTATTATAAATGGAAGGAGGGAGGTGGGGGAAGGAGGGGAGGGAGAGAAGAGGGAGGGGGCTGACTGATTTAAGACTCACTCTCTTGTGTGTCTTCTTAGGAGGACATTGATCCTATTACATCAGCGCCCCACTCTTAAAACTCCAATTAGCCTTAATTACTTTCTTAGAGACCACATCCCTGAATAAAGCCACACTAGAGGATTAAGCCTATGTATGGATTTTCAGTGAATACAGATACTCTGACTGCAGTGAGCAGGAATGGAACATAATTCAATTTTTTTTATTATCATGTTTCTATAAATTTTATCTTCTTGGTGTCTGGAAGCTACCAATTTTGAAGAGAAAATAGTTGGCTTTGAAAGTGTGAACTCGGTTTGTTCTCTTTTCCTCATGCTGATGGGATGTGTGTGGGGGGATGGGGTGAGGTGAGGGTGTGTGTGAGTGTGCACATGCATGTGTTCATATGTGAGTGGATGCACCTGCATGTGTGTGTTGAGGCCAAGGCTGATGATATGAGTCTTCCTCAATGTCTACTGTGTTTACTGAAGCAAGGTCTCTCAGTTGAACTTGGAGCTCACTAACATGGTTAGTCTACCAAGGTTGTTCAAGGATCCCATCTCTACTGGCTCACCCATGATCAGAACTTTGGCTTTCACACTTGCTGTTTTTTGGTTGCAAGTATTTTAACTCCTACGTCATCTCCCCCACACTAACCTCTCATATTTTTTTATTGCTGTTTTTTCTCATTGAGCATCTATCCCCCTCCATTTAGATACTATCAGGCTTGTGTCTGCTTTAAACAACAGTGTTCAAGGACTGATGATTTGAACCCCTGGGGCTGGGAGGCAGAAGTTGGTGGTGTTTTCCCCCTTGCTATCTGGAATACCTGTGCCTTGACCTCATGGAGCCACCACGCTGGGAGGGAGGAATCCCCTTTGTATGGGCAGGCTGAAGTTTCTCTAGGTGGCAGCTCTGGGTGTCTGATCTTTTGAGGCCAGGGACTAGGCACAGAAGTCACTGAGCCTTGAGAGGGATTAGGATCCCTGGTTATTGAGTTGCCTCAGGTATTGGTGTTGATACTGAGGTTCTGGACATTGTGAACTAGTCACTGGCCATTTTTGTAGTGACCTCTCTTCATTCCTGACCTAAAGGATCTCTGAGCTTTGGAAGATGGCAGCTCCATTTTGGTGAGATTTGTTATGTAGCAGGGACACGAGAGCAGATACTGAAGAATTTCTATTTGGGGACTCCGTTTCAGTTCATGCAAAATATAATTTAAGTGTGGCTTAGGTTGAGTAATATGTAGATGGTAGAAATGTATCCTTTACACTCAAACATCCTTGCAGGCTGGGAAGTTTAAGATCAAAGTCTGAGCAGATTTGGTGAGGACTGTTTCCAGCTTCTGAGGGGGCAACTTGTTGCTGTGGCCACATAGGATGGAAGGTGGGAAGGCAGAAGGCACTGGGGTGATCACTCCAAACCCCTTTATAAGAGGACTAACCCACTCATGAAGGCAGAGTCTGCATGACTTAATCATTTGCCAGAGGTCCATATCCTAATACTTCATCCGGGTTTGAGTTCCAACATGCAGATGTTGGAGAGATGCATACACACGTGTCTACATGCAGCTACTGCTGCACTCTCTCCCCCCCTGTCTGCCCTGAACAAAATCCTCTGGATCCCCAGCCTCCTCTGTCAGCTTCCCTTCCCATTTTTGCTCTAATGGAGACATGGCTATCACTCAGATTTAGTCTTTCTCGTTGATTTCTCAGTTGTGTATCATTGTTCTTCACTTTTTTATATTCATCACTGTAGGTAACTTACTCATGTCTGTGGCCATATTCTGGGCCATTAGTTCTCAAAGGCTGCCCTGTAATCTTGGAATGTCTCTTAGATGCTTTTTAGAAGGTGTGAGGTCAAAGCATTTTCCATAACGATACCAAGACACTATTTGCCTTTGGATGTGTGTTGTGTCATGAGTGCATACTGTCCCGCGCTACCGTCTCACCAGCAAGAACGACGCGGCACACTTAGGATCCTTCTGCAGAACAGCTTTAATGCGTCTTGAGAGGGAGAGCATAAGCTTACAGAGTGGAGACCCGGGGAGCGAAAAGCCCAACCCTTATATAGCTCAGCAGTCCCTGCCTCGGACGTGTCATCTCCTGACTGGCTCCTGCTCGTCAGCCCATATGACGCCACGGGAGAGGCAGAGAGTAAGGGATGGAAAAGTAGCAGGCACATGCGCACCAAGGTTGTTTATTCCAACTGACAACGGGTGTCAGCGCCATCTTGTAACGGAGAATGTGGGGGCGGCTCTCCACAGCATACTGTGGATTTTTTCACAGAATTCATGGCACATGGAGACACTTTTACTCTAGCAGCAAAAAGAATTGTAGATACTTGCATTTGAAATGTTTTCTGTTTTAATGTCCATTATACCAAGTATCTACCATTGACATAGGTAGAAAATGGTGTGTGGGGTCATTAGTACTTTGAAATCTTCAGACTAGAGTTTTGAAAACTGAAGTTCTGGAACTCGACCTTGTCCAGAACTCTTAGTCTTTGGTCTTGTTTTCAGCTGCCCTGCTCTTCAGTGAACACCAGTCTTCCTTCATCTGACTCCTGTAATCCTCCAATCCTGTAGAACCTCAAATCCCCACCCTCTATGCACCACTCTGCAAACACTGCTTCTTCTATCTGCAACTTTAATGCGTTTCTACAAGAAAACGACCATGTGAGATATCCTGCCAAGATAACCCATTTATTTGTGTGCTGCTCACACTCATGTTTGCTAATGCAAGCTGAAGGCAGGAATTTCTTTCTTCAATATCAGCTTCGTTACCTCATCATACAGAATAGTCCTTAGGAGGTCCATAGTTAAGTGCTCGGCTAACATCTGTCCAGTGAGTGAGGCACATTAAAGTCACAGATACAGAGCAGTGTTCCGGGTCCTAATGTGAACAAGGAAATTGAAGGGGGTCTAAGAGAGTGACATTTAATGGGGATATTTGGAGAGGTGAGAGGTCAAATTATACACACAAAGAAAAGAGGTAGGAGCAACTTGGGTGCTTCTAAATCCATGGGGCTAGAGTAGAATGTGTCAGTGTCGTCATAATGGGAAGTGGAAAGACCCACAGGTGCTGACCAGGTGAGCATGCTCATACATGCTTACCGGTGTGCTTCCGTAATTTCTATGATTTGTATCGGAACACTTAGGCATCTGGATTCCAGTGGAAGATAACCAGGGCTGATTTTGGCACATTCTTACTTTCTGTGCTAGTTAGTTCAGAATGTCAATTTGACCTGACACAGATTCATCAGGGAAGAGAACCCTGATGAGGAATTATCTAGATCAAGTTGGCCTGTGGCTATGCCTGTGGGGAGACTGTCTTGATTGTTAATTATTGTACAGACCTAGGCTAAATGCGTGTGATATCACTTCATGACTGGGAGCTGTGTAAGAGGGAGGAAAGCTAGTGACATAAACATGCAGGCAGCAAGGAGCCATCCGTTTCTCTCTGCCCTTGACTGTGGATGTGATGTGACTAGTTGCTTGAGTTCAGGCTTGCCTTCTGAATAATGGACTGTAACCAGGAGTTGTAAGCCAAATGAACCCTCTCTTCTGTAAGTTATATTTTGTTAGCATGTTTTATCATAGCAATAGAATGAAATTACAACACTCACCCACTACAAACAATTGGGAAGCTAAAAAAAATCCCACACCAACATCTATCTCCTTTACCCACCTGGGAGGGACGATGGGCAGGGAGCTTCTTATCCACCATTGTTGAACTACACACTGGTCCTTGGAAAATGTCCCTTGATGATGAAGGCCGCAAAGGCTTCTGGCTAAAATACACCCCCGTTAATGGTACAGTTGATGCTTTAAAGCCGAGAAACAATAGAGGAAAGCTTTCTCTTGACATTTCCTGTGAGGCAGGATTATTTTGTCAGCCATTGTGTCACAATCTCCCGATTTCTGTCTGTGCCGCCTACCTACCACAGTGCAAGGCACAGTATGGATGCTTAACCTTTGCTAGGGGAATAGAAAATGAGGTAAAAATGAGTGGGCATTATGCAAAACGGTGGCAGCAAAGAAATAGACTTCATCTTCTTCCTCTGCATATAGAGAGAACTATGTAAAGTCAAGGGTACAGCATGTGTAAAGAACATTACCAATAAACTGTATTACATAATTGATTTAGGAGAAAATATTTTTGTTGATATTACTCATAAGACTTCAAAACTAGTCCCCAAACAAGAGGGTTTAAAAAAAAAGCAGAGCTAAATAGTTTACATATTTCTTCAACTATACTGTTTCTGTTTCATTCTTGGAACTTAGAGGAAAGCTGTTGGCATTATCTATCAACAGCCTCTCCTTCTGGCTCTGAGATTGGTTTTACCAGTGTATAATAACATGCCAGTAAAACGAAGATTAGTGTCGTTTGTACTGTCTTATTCCTAAGCCAGTTCAACATGCTCTACTCACTCTGGAAAGAAATAGAAATGGCCTTTAATTGAATAATTTATTGTGCCTTTTTTTTTGAACATCAAACACAAGAAATAAGTATTTAGTCAATTTCTTTGCTTAAAGCATAGTTATAGAGAAACCTATTATCTGTAAAATTATGTATATGTAACGCATGTACACATTACATATATTGGAATGTTACATAGCATTGTCCCTGAATTTGTTTATACATTCTCAGACACACCATTTTTTTTTGCTTTAGACACAATTGATTACATGGTGGATAATTTCAAATTTCAGTGTAATCATAAATCTTACTTAGATTAAGGTAGCTGGCTTAATTGGATAGTTTTCCCCCCATCAGCGCATCTCTCTAATAAGTTTTACCAGACTTCCAGAACATGTACACTGCCATTTTTCTTTTTTTGGATATGTATTAGTGTTCCTTTGCTGTATGAAGTCTTCCATCCTATTTTCTCTCAGTTCCCTACCTCGTTTTTTTCCAAATTCTATGGGATGTGCTTGTTTTTTCCTTCAGTCCCCAGCACTGCAATATCTGACTAGCAATTGATTCAATGCATGTATCTGATCCCAAGCCCTGCAGATCTCAGTTGTTCTCTCTATACTTGTTGGCTTATTAATCTAACCCCCTATATCCCTTCCCTGCAGATACTAACCAGGGCAGTCTCCTGGGGGAATCACATGCCTTTCATGGATTTTTTCCTAATGCTACCAGTGTGTTAGGTTTAGACTTCAGGTAGTGGATGAAGACATATCCCCTGGGCATATTTTTACTTTCTGTTACAGGGAAGCAATCTTGAAAACTTGGCTCTATTGCAGGGCAGAGACCCCGGCTTTTATTGGGGACTTGGGTTTGAATACTAACCCTGGCACTAACAGACTCCATGGCCCTGGGCAACTCTTTCGTAAATGAACGGTAGGAATGCCATCTCCATCTTTAGTGTAAAAACACCTGCCAGCAGTTGGTCCTTAGCAAAGGGAGGTAACTATGGAAGACTGCGCTAGCACAAGACTATGTACAGTTTTGGACTAGGCATCCCAGTTATTGTTAATGGTGCAGTGACCCAAAGACTGCTTACAGGTAGGTCCCAGAATGTTTGCTCTCGCTAGTATCCATCTCATCAGGAATGAGGGAGATGTTCCCCAGTCTCTCTTGCTAAAGTAGACATTTGACAATGCAGGGCGCATTTGTTAAGAACAATTGAAAAGCAATTATGGATGTAACTGAGAAATTTATCCAAGTTGTTTTGTGTGAAACTTGAGGGCCCTATTCAACGCTATAGAATAATGCGTGCATGATAAAAGACCTGCTTTTACTGTCTCAGGGCTCTGTCTGTTCTGCTGCTAAGTGTCTGAGACTGACATCAAGCTCAAGCTTTTCAGTTCCCTGTTTGTGTTGTCATTTGAAGGTTTTATACAGCAGGAGGCTTTCCATTTTTGGTAAAACACGACAGTAAAGGTGCCAAACGAGCTCCTATGTCTCCTATTAGAGAACCTGCAAAGATGCAAAGATCTGGATCTTATTTCCACATTTCAATTCGTGTTTCCAGATAAAAACACCAGCAGGCAAAAAACAATCTAGGAAACAGGAAGTCTGAGTTGAGGTCTGGGAGAGCCCTTTCCCCTGTTCAGATTCCCTGGGCTGCTGATAACATTTATTATTTATCACCATCAGCAACTTCTTCGCTCCCTGAACCACCAGCAACAATGTCTGTCTCTCTGACCTCACAGGGACCCGGGGCTAGCTCCTTTGAGCTGAGTCTCTGAGCACAAAGAAACAGGAACGCTTGCTAGGAAGTCCTGGATTGCTCTGGAGAGCAGAGTTGACCACCTTGCCCAGATGGTATCAGTCACAACCACAGCCCGTCATTGGAATTATGGTGCTAGTAACATCTTCACACTTAGTTCTTTTTACCACAACACACACTTTAAGTGCAATGTTAAAACATCCATCTGCAGAGTGCTTTCGCCAATCCCCTCGTGGTAAACTCATGTCAAGTAGCTTTGAGGCAGCAAGTGATCAGCATATGCAGACTTTCAGGTGCTGTGGGCTAGCTTAGCTTTTGGTGTTTGGGATTGGTGCCAAGTTACGCCATCATTCTATCATTAGACTCTTCCACTTCCTGTTTCTGGCCCATCATTTTCAAGCATCATGTACTTTTTGCTCATATCAGCCTCCAGCTCAAGCCCTCTCTGTATCCATGGATATTTTCTATCTGCTTCTTGTCTCCTCCAGACTTTGGCATTTCTTCTGTGTCTTAAATGCAAACTTTGTCCAGTAAGCATTTCCACTGGAAACCAGAATGCTGATCTCTTTGTCTATCTGTCTGTCTATCTATCATCTATTTTTCCTATGATTGACATCTTTTCTAGTTCCCTACCCTAGCCAAGCTCTGACCCTAACTTCCATTCTATTGCCTGTGAAAGCTGTCACCACCAGACTTTGGTAAGCGGGTTTTGGGTGAATGATAAAAGCCATGTTCAGCAACTAGTCTGATCACGAAACTCCTTTGCAACTGAGGCATTCTGCTACTGGATGCAGCTCAGAGACACGGGGAGAAATGCTGCCAAGTGCAGTGGTAGTGGGATCTGGAACTCAAAAAGAAATAGTAAGAGCATGTGTTGCACTTCTTCCCACAGAAGAGTGTCAGTTCTGCAGGATGTTTGGTTCCGGCCCATGTTGATATTTCCTCTGTGTTCCCGTGGTGTTGTCAATCCAGTTAAAGTCTTGATTTTCTACTTTGAAGTCCGGTGCCCTTCCTGAAAGCGCTGTTTTCTCTAATTGAGCACATTCAGCATTTATTGCGGGCCAACTCTATGTCCTCTACTGTGGTACTTGCCAAAAAGAAAACAAACCAGCCAGATCTGACCTTGAGAAGCCATTATGCTGTACAGTGAACATTTTATAAAGTTGGGACTACACAAAGCCAATTATTATTATTTTTTCCATCTGAGGCCTAAAACATTTAACAGGGATTTATTCTCTTTCCACTCCAAATAGTAAAGGTACCCCTAAGGGTAAAGAAGGAAGTTGTGAGTGTATTTTAAAAAGGCATGTATGTGAGAGAAATATCATAAGTTACATGAAATTTTAATAGTCTTATATGTTGACACTTGCCATAAACAGAATTAAAAGGCAAATAGTAAGCTAGAAGGAATGAAAAAGACAAAAATTCAATATCCTGTATAAAACTAGCACATAGTGGCACATAGTAAATCATTGGGTCAATGAATGAAAGAATGAATAAGAAGCAATAAGGAAAACAACCTCACCAGTAGCATAAAATACAAAGATGTGAAAATGTAACACATGGCACATCACACCCGTGTAGACATATACACACACCCAGGTACACAGATATACACACACAAACACACACACACACAGATGCACACAGTGAACATACACACCACACACAGAAAAATATTACCAGTGTTTTTGATCTTGTATGTGTAAACATAACAAATGCTTTAATGTTTAGAGAGAAGCATGGCCAGATAACAGAGTAACATGTGTTGAGGGAATAAGAAATACAGAGTAGTTGAGCAAATATGTGATAGGGACAGGAAACAGGATATCTAGTCACTTAGTACATGTTTAGAATTATGGTCAATATTTGTTTTTAAAGATTCAGATAACTATTTCTTGGTTTTGTGTGATTAGAGAGCTTTTTATTTATGTCACTGGTTTTTCTTTTATGTGTATTTGTGTTTCACATGAATGTATGGCTGTGTGAGGCCATTGAATCCCCTGGAACTGGAGTCACAGACAATTGTGAGCTGCTATCTGGGTGCTGGGAATTGAACATGGGGCCTCTGGAACAGGAGCAAGTGCTCTTAACCGCTGAGCCATCGTTTTAGCCCCTCTTTTTTTTTTTAAGGCTTCCCAGTGTTTTTGGAAGGTCTGCTGAAACAGACATGACATAGGTCCTGGTTTGGCAGAAGTAGTTAGATGACAGATGCTAAAAGTCTTAGAGCCATTTATATAAACTTCAGTCCAGTATTTCACCTTCTAGAATTTGATCCTTTATAAATAATTCTATATCCTGAAACAGGTTTATCCTCCAAGATATATAGGATTGCCTATAATTGCAGAGAGTTGAACGTAACCTAAGCATCCAGTGTTACTGTCATGTGGTAATCAATGATGCAATAAATTGCCTGTTGATGAATTAGCCAACAAGTACACAGTGAGTGCCTGTGCTAGCTGGCGATATGCTTTGGGTGCTGTCGAGGCATCGATGAACAGAATAAGCAAATCTCCCCCATAAGTGTGAGTTTTTAAAAGATGACAGCAAAACAAAATATTTTCAAAAACAGAGTATCAAGATACACACACACACACACACACACACACACACACACACACATCAACAGTTTGAAAAATAGATGGAGGGGTTGGAGAGGTGGCTAGTTCAGTCACAATCCTAAAGATGTGATTTTGGAGTCTCAGTGGCCATTTGAAGGTGTAGCATGGTGGCACACATTTGCATCTCTAGTGCTTGGGGAGAGGAGACAGACAGACCCTCAGCATACACTAGCCAGCCAGGCCAGCCTAATTGGTGAGCTCAGGCTTCTCTCTAAAAAGAAAGGAGAACAACAGAAGAAGACGGGGTCTCCACATGCGTGTGTGCACACATACCTGCATGTACGGACTCACTCACACTTACGTCACACAGACATAGGAACATTGAGTAAATGCAAAAACAAAAACAAAAACCAGAACCTCACAGCAAAAGCTTGGAACAACCCTGTTGCAATTAGATTGTGGATCATCTTCTGAAACAACGACTTTGCTATGCTTCCCAATTTTTGTCATAAAAAAAGTATGGTTTTTTTTAGGTTAGAAAAATAAACATAAGATGTAATTTCCATTACTCATCGAATGTTTACAGTATTCTCTTTAGGTAGGAAAATAGGAAACTCTTATGTCCAAGCAATGTACAAGGTTTAGTAGATCTAACTTAAAATGCCGGGATCTGGGTTTTTATCATTCTCCTAAAATGTCGTTGGTTTTATTGGTATGTTTAAGGCTTTTAAGATGTTGCTTTCATTAAAACTCCTGTAGTAAATGGTAATTGTATATTGAACAGATTAAAAACTTACATCCAACAGATCAAAAAGCCCAGCACAATGCCAGTTTGATTAAGCAAATGCACAATTAATAGCATAGTAATTCTTTAGTCTTCTTTTTTTACATGCCATGAAGAGTGCAGTAATATAATTAAAATTGCGAAAATGGCTATTTAAGATAATGGTGGTTCCCTCCTTCCTCTTTTAAAGTAAGATGAGGGAATTTAAATTTCTACTGAAACATTATTTCCTGTGGTGAAGGATCCCACTACTGTGATTCTAAGTAAGCTTTAGTTATGTTTAATACTTTTTTTTTGGTTTTTAAAGACAGGATCTCTATTGTTTTGGAGGGTGACCAGGCTGGCCTCAAACTCACAGAGATCCGCCGGCCTCTGCCTCCTGAGTGCTGGGATTAAAGGTGTGTGCCACCAATGCCCGGCTAGTTATGTTCCATTCTTACGTGTAAATTTATTTTGTGTAATTGAGTCATATTTTGATGTGTGTGTGGATAGTACTTTCAAGTTTAGAAATTTTTTTCTACATGTTGTGTTTGAAATTGAATCAAAATGGAGATTTTATTTTTTAGACAGCATAAAATCATAAAAGATTTTTGTCTACTGAGTTTCTGTCGGGCCTGGTCCCACTGCCATTGAGCCTCAAATAAACACAGAGACTTATATTAGTTATAAATGTTTGGCGTATGTCTCAGGCTAGCTCTCGCTTAATTACAAACCCATTTCTATTCATCTGTGTATCTCTGTGTGGCTTTGGCTTACTGGAGAATGCTCCAGCATGTTACTCTTTCGGCGGATACATGGCTTCTCCCTCGAGGCCTCTCTCTCCTCTTCTCCCCAGAATTCTCCCCGTCTCGAAGCTATGCCTATAATTCCTGCTTGGTCAATCAGTGTTTTATTTATCAACCGATAAGAGAAACATATGTACAGAAGGATGTCCCCCATCAGATTTCTATAGCACTTTGAAATGTTGACCATAGGCCAGAAATTCTGTTTCGGTTGTATCAGGAGTGGTCACGGGCTATGTAAATGTACTTAAAGCCAAGCAAAAAATGATTGTAGTTCACATGAAATTGTCACATGAGAATCAAGTCAAAGTTAAGCCAGAGAACTGCAGGGATGCCAGGAACCACAAGCGTCAGGCTCTCCTTGAATCTGGTGTGAGGAGAGTTACTCTACACGTGAAATTCCTACCTGGGGATCCTTGAGCTCTCCAGAGTTTGGTTACAGACAGAAGGAAACACTGAACCTGGACAGGTTACCATTGCAGCTCGGTTGTTGCAGGGGAATACACTGGCTTCCCTCTGCTCTTCCCCTAGGCACTGGTCAAAAGCTCTTGACTTTTGTGAGCAGGGTGCATGTGTGGGGCCACATGAAGAGGGCTTAGATTCCCTCACTTGTTTTCTCCAAAGACAAAGGAAAATGTTTGCATGCTCACCTACACGATCTATAGATGCTACAGGAAAGATAGTTGCATCTCTGCTGTGTACTTTTGATGCCAGGAATGGACCCACAAACCAGGTTTGCTGTTTGCATCTCAGGTTCTTGTTGCCTTTTGTGGAGTCTCCCTCTTCCAAAGCAGCCAGTGAAATGCACCCCCCTCTCTATTGCTGTCAGCCCTGATCACTGTTATGTCATACGTGGAACTGCTGACAGCCGCTGCTATGCTGGTGACCATAGACAAAGCACAGGGCCATCTTTCCTGCCCTGCCACCTCCCTAGTGCATGAATGTCTTTGTCCTCGGTCTTCCTCTTTTGGAGTTCGCTGTGGGTTGATACTGGAGACTCTCTTTTCTGACTTCAAAATCCCAGCAGGTCTCCCTCTGGCTCATCCTGATCTTTATTGCCCATGTGGTGCATCTTCCCATGCATGGCATGCAAAAGCTTCCTCTTACCTCATGGTCTCCTGGGAGTTGCATCCTGTGACAGGCTGCGGAGATGAAAGACAACACAAAGGAAAACATCTTTCTCAGATAACATCTATTTCCCACTCACTTCTTTGGGCTCTGGAGAGAAAATTAGGTTTTTCTTATTTCTTTAGAGTTGACAGAATCCTGTTGGCTAGTTTATTTGAAGAAGAACAACAAAAAAGATAAAGTATCATGTCCATCCTTCCAGATGTGTGTTTGAAATATTGGTAACTTTTTCTAAGCAACATGGCTAAGTCTATTCTGTGTTGAGCCATGTGTTTTACTTTGAGGCAGGGATGGGAGGACAGACTGAAGATGGCGCATGCCATTGAAATCATGGCTTTGCCATTTCTTAGCTGTGTGATGATGGGATGTGCCTCTCATCACTGATGTTTGAGGCAGTGAAAATGCCATGTTTTTCTCATGGGCAAGCATGTACAAAGCTCGTCAGCATAGTTATGTACTCTCTAGGAACAACTGTGCTTAATTCATGGGAAAAGCATGGGAAACACATTAACTCCTTGAGTTGCTCCTTTTATACCACCTTGACTTAGAATAGTTGCATCACTTGACTTGGATTAAAATCTGTTTAGTTTCTGAAACAAAAACATTGTGACAGGCACTACCGGAGAATTACAAGAAGCTGGTGTCAGCTTGAACACAGAAGAATGAGATAAAGAGCAATTGTGATATAGAAAACACCCTGGGACTCAACAGGAATTTTACAGTAATTATGATTATGGCAACAGTTGTAAGATTTTCCCAGTAGCCGTTTTTATTTATAAGATGAATGTATAGCCACTTAGGAAAATCTGTAAGAAGTTTTTGTTTTAGAATAAATCTTATATTCTATAAAATGCAAAATTGAGCAAGAAAATGGTTGAATAATGCTTCCCCAGGGAATAATACAAGATCAATAAGTGGCAAATCCAAGCAGCTTAATTCCTGATTTGCTACTTTGTACATACAAATCCCAGTTCTCTCAGGATGGGAGCTATTTGCATGTGAGATTTAGGGGAAGAATTCTTTAGATTAGTCCCTTAGGTGAATACAGCATGCCTTCCTTCTGCAAGGACATTTAACTGGTAGAGGAAATGTACTCAACACACACACTACTGTCTCCCAGGAAGGAAGTGATGGGGCGTGCTCCCAGGAGGAACCAGAAGCATCATTAGCTTCTTTTCCCAGCACTGGTGCATTTTCCTCGTTCTTTCCGAGTCGAACACTCAGAATTAATAGGCAGATCTCTGAGGATTAAAACTCACTGAGCTATTATGAGGGGTTCCGTCAGGGTCAGCCTTGCCTATGGGTGGAGTGGGCCCTGACTGAGTTATTTCAATTCAGAGACTGAGAAATGTCTTCTCATTCCTTCCCAATATCTTTCTATATCTACTCATTGAAATCTCACATTAGAGAGTCTTTTTTTTATTTTACTTTCTAAAATGAATTTTATCTTTCACATGTTCTACACAAGACCACGTATCCCAGGCAGTATCATAATTAGTGACATGTGACGACGTGAAGGGACTTAACAGCAATGTGCCAGGGTGTTCAGAAGCCATTCTGAGCCCTATGGGTTTCTGGTTTGGTTTGGTTTTTCAAGACAGGATTTCTTTGTGTAGCAGTCCTGGCTGTCTTGGAACTTGCTCTGTAGACCTGACTGGCCTGGAACTCACAGAGATCCACTTGCCTGTCTCCTGAGTACTGGGATTAAGGGCATCTGTTTTCACCATGCCTGGCACATTATGAAGACCTTTTTGGGAGGGGCTTTAAAACTATTGATAAGGAACAGTGACTGAGGGTGTAAGAAGGTAATGACTCATTGACAAGGATGGGGCCTATAGAGGGTGAACTGGGTGACTCTGGGCCTAAGCTTGCTTTCAGGGTCTTGGAGTAATTGGAAATCCTTGCTTCACACTGAGTCATTTAGGTGTACTACTGAGAGTGGCAGTGTATGCTGCTTTTAAGTGTGTGGGACCACATTCTTGTTTTCTGAGAATTTATTACAGAGTTGGACAGTTTAGTGAAACCCAGAGAATTTTCTGTTTTTCCCCTAAGTCCCCACAGGAGACTATAGGTCTTTTCCTGTTTATCCATTCCTCTTAGCAGTAGACTCCAGAGCTGGATTCTGTACAGTAAAGATGGACATTTCATTTGTGGCACTTAAGAGGACGCTAAGTGAAGAGAAGGCACGGGCTCTATCATTTCAGGAATGGTCACGGACCTGTAGCAGGACCTGTACTTGTGGCTGGAGTCACTTACACCTGCAGAGCCAGCCTTGGCTGCTGCCAATAAATAGCACACACCTGCCAGCAGGCATTTTCTCACTTGGTCCAGGCCATTTAAAGGTTGGACAGCAGGCAGATGGCATTGCTCTGGGATCCTCCGTCGGTCCAAATTGTGCTGTCATGTGCACAAGTCTATTTGTCCCCTGTGAGGACCTCCTCTGCCTCCTTCCCTGCAGCTTTTATGAGAGGCGCTCTCAGATCCTGTCCACATTTTCCCTTTGGCCCCAGCCCATTCCTTCTGGCTCCTGCATAGCGTTTAAACTCTTCTGCTTCATTCTCTCCCTACTCCTATGTCACAGGTGCCACACCTCTCTTCCTGAGTTATGGCCACATGGCTACCCTTCACCATCAGACCTGTCCCTCTGGTGTCTGCTATTCTAAAGTTCTTAACAATAAGCTGTCACCAGTCCTGGCCTCTGGCCACTTCCAATCTGGCTTTATGGACCTATCTTTCTGATGATAACAGAAGTAAAGCTATTCAAAGTCAAATGGCAGGAAAGAGACAGAACAGTTAGGACACATAAATGTCAAGATATGGACAAGTAAAGAAATAACATGCTTGGCAGAAAGACAAGGCCATTTATACCCTCTGAGTTGAAATAGAATAAAATTACCAGGTTTGCAGATCACCTTGACCTTCTGCTAAAGAGAAATATGGGAAGAGATTATGGACAATTTAATACCTCAGAGACATGCTGTTTCTTTATTCTATTACAGTACACAGAAAGAGGGGTTTTGTTTTCGGGTGGTAAGCACATATTTGTAAAATCCAGTAGGTGTTGGGTGTGGTGTGGCACATTTATAACCCCAGCATTTATGAGGTAGAGGCCAGGTTTGGCTACATTGTAAGTTCAAGGCAACCATTGCTTATATGAGACTATGTCTCAAAAAATAATCAACAGCAGAACACCCCCTCCAACCCCCTCATCCCCAAACCAAAAATAGCAGGACAGTAGAAAGTTGAACCATCCCAGTGTCATGACTTTCGTGAGTTTTCTGTAAATCTACAATACAAGCATTGCATGCATCTCTCCAAAGTTTGCATTCTACTATATACACAAAATGGAAAACAATTCATTTGAAAGTTGTACGCCTTCCTTTTTTCTGTGGATTTTCTAGATTGGAAAAAAATGTAAAAATTAACATACTCAGTGGGAACACTTACATGTTTGTCTGACATACAACCCATACTGGGAGCATTTTATGGAGGATCACATTTCTTTTGCTCTAAGAGGGGTGAGAAGAATGGCACTATTCTTCCTGTGGGAAGAATGTAATATATATTCTATAATAATGATGATTATAAATAATAAAATAATAACAGATACTGTATTATAGTTCTCCTGAGTAACAAAATCAATAGGGTGTGTATTAACCAGGGAGGGGTGGGGGGAGAGACTTGTGCAATATTATTTAACTAGGCAAAGATGTGTTACATTTGTTTATGCTGTGTAATGTTACTTTACCTGTTAAGGGGTGTTACTTTTGTTTATGCTTCATTTGTATAATGATGTAAGGATATGTGTTTAATTATGTAAAGATGTGTTGCATCTGTTTTACCTTGCCTGTCTAAGGCACCTAATTGGTTTAATAAAGAACTGAACGGCCAATAGCAAGACAGAAGAGGGACAGGGTGGGGCTGTAAGGCAGAGAGAATAAATAGAGGAGAACTCTAGGCTCCAGAGAAGAGAGAGAATGAGGGAGATGCCCCAGGGCCAGAAACCAGGCAGCCACCTGCCACCAGAAGCAGTGTAAGTAAGATACACAGAAGGAAAGAAGAAAAGCAAAAAGCCCCAAGGCAAAAGGTAGATAAGGAGAAACAGGTTAAGTTAAAAGAGCCAGCTAGAAATGTGCCTAAGCTAGGCCATGCATTCATAACTAATATTAAGTCTCCGTGCCATGATTTGGGAACTGGTTAGTGGCTCAAAAGAAAAAGCATGGTATGGGGGGGTGGTATGCTGTAGATGCTTGGTGGCTTGTGGACTTTAAAATCTTTGTGGGGTAGGACAGCAAGCTGGATATTAGGAGAGAGCTTCAGAATGGAAGTAGAAATCCCTCTTATTTGGGTGTGTGTGTCTGTGTTTCACTGAAACCTTCAAATTTCTGGGTACTTTACTCAAGTCTGTCAGTCTCAGCCAAAAACCTACAATCGTTCAACTACCCAGAGAGTGGTTTGACCAAGCTTTCCAGTGCTGTGGCATAGATACGCTGACACAGACCTAACGAACTACCTGAGAGCCTCGCCCGAGCATATTCTGAGGGTCAGGCCCCTGCTAAGCTCCCTTGGAGGAGCTTGTATGTGTTAGTTGGTGTCTGTTCCCCAGTCAAGGAAACTCCAGGGAGGAAGTGGGAGAGTTGCCCAAGCCTACTCGGGTAGGGAGTGCTGAAGGGCTGGGGCTCAGCTTTCTGCCTGCCTGCCTGCCTTCCATTTTGTTTCCCTTCCTTCCTTTCTTCCCTTTCTCTTTTCTTTCCCTGTCCCACTCTGTTCTCTGCCCCCTTTCTTGTGTGTGAAGAGAGTGTGAGTGTGAGAGACAGGGTTTCTCTGTGTAGCTCTGGCTGTCCTGGATCTTGCTCTTAAGCCCAGTCTGGCTTTGGAACTCAAAGATCCCCCTGCTTCTGCCTGTTGTCTGCTGGGGTTAAAGGTGTGGGCTGCCACCACCATTTAGTTTATACTCAGTTTTTTTTTTTAACTTGGGAATGTTAGCTGAGAAATTCACGGCAGTCCCTTGAAGGTAGGTCTACATCGCTTCAGGGGACTCTTTGGTGCAAATGGTTTTGTAACCAAAATTGTGACTTTTTATGAGAGCACTTGGAATGGGGACTCGTGTGGGAGGATTATCCAGCAAGACTCAGAAGCGTATTGTAAAAAGGGTATTAATAGACTAAGCAACCTCTGCCAAAATATTATTTTCAGGTGTGTGGCTTTTGTTAATCCTGCATTTGTTTAACACTATGAAGCTGTGATTCTTTGCCTGTCTAAAACACCTGGTGATCTAATAAAGAGCAGAATGGTCAATAGCGAGGCAGGAGCAAGATAGGCGGGGCTGGCGGGCAGAGAGGATAAAGATGAGAAATATGGGGAAGAAAGGATCGGGAATGAGAGGAAGGAGAAGGACTTTACGTGCCAGCCACCCCAGCTACACAGCCAGACATAGAGCAAGAAGGAAAGAAAAAGGTATACAGGAATAGAGAAAGAAAAGCCGTGAGGACAAAGATAGATGGGATAGCTTAAGAAAAGCTGGCAAAAAAACCCCAAAACAAAAACAAGTCAAGCTAAGGCCAGGCATTCATAACTAACAATGAATCTTCATGGATGATTTACTTGGGAGCTGGGTGTGGGCCCCCATTCCCCTGTCCTAAAAGAGAAAAACCAAGCAACAATAGCAACTTAAGTGTAGGAAAACTGCATGCATTTTAGTTATCTCTCATGTGTCTGTAATTCACCTAACCATGAATAGAACATGGACAAAGGCTATGCATGCCATGAACATGTATGCATTATAATTCAGCCTGCATGTGAGTACCCAGACCCCTGGGCTCTGCCATTAGGAAGGCCTGGGAGGTAGAGCATTGGAGTTATGTCAGAGAACTCAGATGTGCAGAATTTGCCAAAAGTGTTAGAACTGAATTCTTCTTGGTGCTGCAGCTAACCTGACTGCCTTTTACCCTGCTGGACACAGATTTACTTTTTCATTTTATAGGCCGTAATGGAAGAGTCACTTTTAGAAACTGTTTTTGTGGCCATTCCTTGTAATACTTGACATGTTAAAAAAATGAAAGGGGCTGTTTCCTTTTGTCTAAATTTGTTTCTCAGCTCTCTGAAGGTAAGTGTGGTATTTAAAAAGTCCAATGGTATGTTCAGCGGTTGTGCTTGGGATTGCTTTAAATAATAATAAAAAATAACTCAGTCTGACCTAAAATACGATGCTCATACGATACTTGGTTTTTGGTAAGATTATTTATAACTTCAAGTATTCAGAATCTGTTTTTTCATCTTTTTTTTTTGTTTGTTTGTTTTCATGACAGGGTTTCTCTGTATTGCTTTGGAGTTTGTCCTGGACTCTCTCTGTAGACCAGGCTGGCCTCAAACTCACAGAGATCTGCCTGCCTCTGCCTCCCAAATGCTGGGATTAAAGGCGTGCACCACCAGTCTCAGGCCTGTTTTTTCCATCTTAAAACTGTTTTATGAATAAGTGCTATGTGTGCCATTGTGCGCAGTTTGTGGCTATTTCTTGTAACGTATTTGTCAGAGTTTGAGGATGAGGCAGCTTGATTCTGTGGTGCATAGTAAAAGTTGGACTGGGCACTTCAGGGCATATGTATTGATTGGCAGGGAATACAGAGTCATGCTACATTAGAGCATTGATTGATCGTATTTTTAAAGGTCAATACTGGATCATCTAAGATAAAATGTGTGTTTCTGGCAATTGAGCTAATTCCAAGGAGGAAGATGCCCTTGTGACTGTGCAGAATCTGCCTTTGTAAGGTAGAATGAACAGAAGCCTGAAGCAAATTCCTGGGATTTTTATCCTCTAGCTTTTCCTCTCAATCTTATACTGAGGTCAAACGCTCTGGCTGAGAAAAACATGTAGAATGAGTTTCTAGTTATGAGTGCATCATGGTGTGTGTGTGTGTGTGTGTGTGTGTGTGTGTGTTTTGTTGGATCACTAACACAAAGACTCTTAGATTTATATATAAAGAAGTCCTTCTGGTGTGCTATGCTTTTAACTGCTCTGGGATCTGATGACTTAGATTAATAAAAACCCCAAAATTCTAAATAGCAGGCAAGAAAGTATTTCCTACTTAAAGATCTTTGTTCCAAAACACAGACAACAACTGAAATAAATTTCGAGAGAGTTGTGTATTATTTAACTAGGTAAAGATGTGTTGTATTTGTTTATGCTGTGGAACATTTAGCTGTAAAGGTGTGTTACTTTTGTTTATGCTGTGGAACATTTGTTTGATGATGTAAAGATGTATGACTTTTGTTTATACTGCATTTGTTTAACTCTGTGAAGCTGTGATTCTTTGCTTGTCTAAAACACCTGATGGTCTAATAAAGAGCTGAACGGCCAATTGCCAGGCAGGAGCAAGGAGATGTGGGACTGGCAGTCACTAAGGATAAATGGGATAAAGGGGAGCAATGAGAATGGAAGGAGAGGAAGAGAACAAGGAGAGGAGGATGTCAGGGGCCAGCTGTCCAGTTACACAGCAATCCATGGAGCAAGAGTAAGATTTACAGAAGAGAACAGGAAAAGCCCAGAGGCAAAAGGTAGATGGGATAATCTACATTAAGAAAAGTTGTCTAGAAACAAGCCAAGCTGTGGCCGGGCATTCATAAGTAATAATAGCCTCCATGTGTGATTTATTTGGGAGCTCGGTGTTGGGCCCCCCTAAAGAGCCAAAAGGCCAAAAGAGTAAAAAAAATTTAAAACAGTTGGTTAAAAACCTTTCAATGACAAGGGCAAAGGCTGCAGCACTCACTAGTTCTTCCTGGGCAGAGCTCAGGACTGCATACACGAGTGCAGACAAAGAGGCCAGTGCAGGCCATTCCTGAGTCCTTCCCTGTTTGCTGTCAACTTCAGTGTTGGCAGTTGACAGGTAGCTTTTGACAGTTTGACTGTATTCAGGGCAGCATATGGTTTAAGGTAGTTCTAATGGTGATAAATCCCCCTCAGCATGAAGGTTAAATAGAAACCTGTTTTAGGTTGTGGATGACATAATGGTTAGCAACAAGGACCAGTTGACTGCAAAAAAAGCTGGTGCTTTGTAGATTTACTGAGAAACAGCATGGAGTGAAGTTGAACCTGAGCGTTTGGTTGAGGATCTTTCCAGGTTACAAAGTCCGGTCATACTTTTAGTGCTTTATAAGCTAGAACTATTTACTCTTAAATGGATGATAAATTCTCACTTAACTATTCATGCTGGAAATACAGCTCATTTTCTTTATATTTGCTTTTGCTTTGACATGATGAGAATTGTAACTATTTGTCAAAATTGATATACATCCAAGGACTCACACAGTCAAGTTTTCATCCTATAACAGTGTGCATAGAGAGGATGTATGTTTAATGTCCCCCAGACACTGAAAGGACTGGCTTCTGACCCAAGAGGAAGACAGCAGGTTGGCACAAATTCAGAATTTGGTTATTTCACTCCTAGACCATCAGGAGGCTTTTCAGCTTTGTCGAGTTGTCAGATACACTTGTCAGTTACCGCAGGGTCTTCCCAGCCTCCAAAAATAGATGCAATGTCGACTCAATGTCTTAATGTCTCCAGACATACATTTTTATGAGTTGGAAGAAGTATTGGAGCCAGAGGTCCTCGGGGGGCAGCTTGGGGCTTTGGGGAGAAGTTAAGTCTTGGAGGGCAGGAAGTGGGTTCCAGATGAACAGATCTAGTGATCTGTAGGATTTAGGGAGCTGAAGGAAAGGGGGGATTTAGAGGGCAGAAGTAGATGAAAGAGATTTGGTGGTGATGCCGTATGGGAGTGCAGTGAAGTTATAAAATAGTGGAATCTATTTTCCACTGCTGTGGTCGTCTGAGTGTAGTAGGCAGAGTAGAAAAGCATTCTAACCACCTTACACCAGGTACTCTCGTGATGTAAGCAGTCTGGTGAAACGCAGAGCTGCCTGCTAAGTTTTTTATTTTATGTTTATTTAGAGCCCAGGCTAATCTGAAGCAGGTGACAAGTCACAGCTTACTCCAGTGTCAGGTCCCACTGGCACAGTGGGAGTGCTGACCTTTGTGTCAGCAGCTCTAAACGACTCATGAAACTTTCAGATGGACCAAAGTCATATTTACATGAACTGTCTCTGGCATGTATCACAGTCCACATGTTTCTATTTATCATCATCTTAGAATTTACTATGTTGGAGAGCTGGACCATGTTTGATGCTTCGGACACAACACTTTTCCTGTGGTCTCAGAGCATATGGTCCATTGGGAAGGAAGTGTACCATACATGCATTTCAAATGCATAGTTGTAGGTAAGTTGCAGAAAATAAAGGTGAGGTTCACCGATAATGGGAGAGGAGGCACTGTTTCGATAGTGCTGCAATGGGAGGAAGTAGGTCTCCAGTTTCCAAGTAGAATCTGGTTAGCTTTCTGTCCCTTTTGTTTTTGTGATATTTTTGATGCCCAGTTGGCAGCCTCACGTCGCTGCTAACCTCTCCTCTCTGTGGGATCTCATATTCCAGCAAACACACCATGAGCACTTATTTAAATGCCTAATCATTGGCAGAAATGCAGCTGTGTTCATTATTGTCAATTCCGATTTGTATGATGTTCCCATCCAAACATACCTCAGGGTACATTTGCGCATCTAATTACAGCATTAAAACTAATAATAGCCTGATAAAGCACTGCTCAGACAAACGTCTAAGCAAACAGCTGGCTGTTTCTTTGTGTCCTGAAGGACAGGCAGTTTGAGACTTTGTTCTCTAACTGGAGGGCCTGAATTCCAAACTGCAAACCCGCCTCCACGAGCATCCCACTGAGGGGAGGCACAAGCAGGAATTTATTCAAAGGTTTGAATAAATAAGACCTACAAAACTCAAGGTTTAGGGGACTTCATAGAGGGGAAAATTGTGTGTGTGTGTGTGTGTGATTTTTTTCCACCCAGAGGTAAACTAACTCAATTCACAATAACAAAATACAGCAGGATATTGCTACAAAGATGTCATTAAAATGCCAGCTTTTAAACCACATTCAGAAAATTGATATACAAAATTTCCAAAGATAAAGAATACTTTCCATTGTTATTTCATGGAAAACAGTGGCTCATTCTATTTGTCAGTGTTTCTATGATTTCTTTTATTGAGAGAGAAGAGATATTTTTTTAAAGTTGGTATATCCTACTGGCACAGTCAGACTTCCTGTTAACCATGGCAGTAAGAATGTGTTGCTTAGGAGATAGACACTATCCTCCTTCCATGTTCAGCTTTAGTTCAGGAATTGGACTGTAATGCTAACCAAGCAGTTAAAAAAAATTTAGCAGTTAGGAAATATTTGGCATGCACCCTATAGAAGATCCTATTTGGCTTCAGGTGTACTGACATGGATAATCTTTGATTCACATCAAAATAAAAAATGTAGACTTGTAGAAAGCTTGTTAATTATGAGAATGGTCTCTTACTGAAATGTTGAGAGAACACACACGACCTTCAGTAGGCATCATACCCTAAGGTGTAAGAAAGGACTCAATAAATCTTCAAGTTGTTCTCAGTGTCTTCACAGGTGCCACCCCTTTCAGATCGGGCAAGTGCAGTGCACAGCATTTTTACAGAGATGAATTTATTTAGAGTAATCCTCACAAACTGTAGTTATCATGTTAGGTATGAGGAAGCCATGGTTGAAAAGTGAGTGTCGCTCAGTGGAGGCTGGGAGGGCAAAGGATCAGGACTGGCAGACCTTGGGCTCCTGCTTCCTCGGCAATGAGTGATTTCTCACTCTGCCTAGATGCCCGTTGTTTCATTTGTGAAGTCCAAGTGGGGAATGTCTCTCTCCTCCACCGTAATGCATGGCCCAAGGGAAATGTGAATGAAATCAATATTTAATGAAGAAGTCTTTGCTTCTCTGCACACTAGGAATGCTCCTTTGTAGGATGTATAAATGCTTATGGTTCCTCGGGTGGAGATGTGGGAAGAAGGCAGAGCCTCTCTCTGTGTGACACGCTGACTCCTGGAGCCTAGTGGGCTAGAATTCCCTGCCTGCTGCCCCTTACTTAAATTTTCTTCTTTCCTCGGGTCTCCTTTCTTATCCCAGTCCTCTTATCTGACTGCTTTGAAGTTTTCTGAGTTCGTCTGATGCTGAACTTTGGTGTATTTGATTATAGGTATGAATAATTATGGAGCAAGAAGAAAGGATTTCTTTTCTCTTTTTTTGCCTCTAAAATGAGCTCTCAGTCTAGGGAAACTTTTCTAGATTTTAAACAACGGTCTTACTAGCACCTGTGGCAAAGATAATTGAAGTGCAGTTAATGCTCTCCCTACAATACACATTGAGTCTCAAAGACTAACAAGAAGAATTAAAATTATTTCACTAATTTTTCATATTGATTACTTGTTGAAATGGTATTTTAGTATGAGGAGTTAAATATCACATGTTGTTAAAATAGATTAATATTCTAATTTTATGCTATTCTTTTTTTGTTTTGACATGATCTTCTTATCTTGCCTAGGCTGGGCCATAAGCTCTTGGGCTCAGCTGCCTGAGAAACTGGGGTTAGAGGTCTACATCTCCCTGCCTGACTTGTTTCTTAATTAATGTAAAAGCATATATTATACTTTGCATCTGCAACATGTATTATGGTTGAGAGCAGTCAGTGTGCCTGGTGGGATATGACTGGAGATGAGGCATCATCTTTCCAGCTTCCCAGTGTAGATGATGTAGACAGGAAGAATAGAAATATTAGAAACTAAAGCTTCATTTACATTGTATTTAAACCAACATGTAACTAGCAACATTATTGAAAGGTTACTTCAGTCAGTACTGGGAGACTGTAGCTGGTTATCATGGAAACACAAAAGCAACAGGTCTCCTCAATCTTAACAAGTATTCATTGGAAGGCTGCAAATCATCTTGGAAATAAATGTGGGAGAATAAGTGCATACATGTAAATACACACAAATATTGTGTTCTGACTGTACACAAAGCTTCTACAAAGGAAACAAAAAGGATGTGTCATTCTCACCTTCACAAAGCCTTTAGGCCAGCATGAGGTAGCATGTCAAGCGTATTATGTATCTTCACAGAATGTTGGGAAAGCAGCTGTGGGAGAAACAGCTCAAATTCCAAAGAACCATATACCATGTTTTGGGAAACCAGGAACTGTTCCCTGTAGAAAGTCCTATTTGAAATATATTCCTATAGATGAGCAAGGGGATAATCCATGGAGACTGTGGTAAGGCATACAAGGCAGAGAGAACAGCATGGCCAAAGACAGGAGGCAGGATGTAAGATGTGTGTGCAAATACTTCATATTTTTTTCCTTGCTTGGAAATCTTTTTTATTTTTAATTTAAATTAGAAAAAAGCTTGCTTCACATGTCAATTCCAGCTCCCTCTCCCTCCCCTCCTCCCCTGCCCTCCCACCATCCTCCCAACCTCCCACCCAGTCCCCACTCTGTTCCCCAGGGAGGGTTAGGCCCTGCATGGGGGGGTTCTCAAAGTATGTCATTTCTTTTAGGGCAGGGCCTAGGCCCTACCCCATGTGTCCAGGCTGAGAGATCATCCCTTATTGTAGGATGGACACCCAAAGTCCATTTGTGTGCCAGGGATAAATACTGATCTGCTACCCAAGGCCTCATAGATTGGCCAGGCCACATCACTGACACCCACACTCAGGGGGGTCTGGATCAGTCCCATGCTGGCCTCTCAGCCATCAGTCTGGGGTCCAAGAGCTCCCCTTGTTCAGGTCAGTTTTTTTTTCTGTGGGTTTATCAGCTCAGTTTTGACCCCCTTTGCTCATTACTCCTCCCTCTCTGTCACTGGGTTCCAGGAGTTCAGTTCAGTGTTTAGCTGTGAGTGTTTGCCTCTGCTTCCGTCAGTCACTAGATGAAGGTTCTAGGATGGTATATAAGGTAGCCATCAAACTCATTATCAGGGAGGGGCATTTACAGCAGTCTCTCCACTATTGCTTATTTTGGCAGTTGGTGTCATCCTTGTAGGTCTCTGGAAATCTCCCTAGTGCCAGATCTCTCCTCAAACCTATAATGACTCCCTCTGTAATAGTATCTCTCATCCTGCTCTCCTCTATTCTTCACACGACTAAACCTTCCTGGTCCCCCATGTCCTCTCCCCCCCACGCTCCCAATCTGCTCAGGATATCTTGCCTCATTCTCCTTCTCTGGGGTACCATGCATATATCTCTCTTAGGGTCCTTCCTGTTTCCCAGACTCTCTGGCAGTGGGATTGTAGGCTGGCACTCCCCAGATCCATGTCTAAAATCCATATATGAGTAAGTACATACTATGTTTGTCTTTTGTGACTGGGTTACCTCACTCAGGATGCAAATACTTCATATTAAGCTGGATAATAATTAAAATTTCGGTGACAAAAAAGAACAAGAATAAAAAGAAAAAACCACTAAACGAGCAAAACCAAATAATGGAGATCATTTATAACAGATTGGCAAACAACAACGTGTGCTCTGGGTAGTTGATGCCATGTATGTAGATAAGCAAACTAGAGTGGAATTTTTAGCTTGTGTGCCTGAGGACAGAGAGGCCAGGAGGTTGGATTTGTTTGGCAATCATAGAAAGATGATGGGTGTGGTATCACCTTGATGCATTTGAGGTAAAAGTAACTTTATCTATTCAGGTGGTGCAGAGTGTGAGGCTGCCCCTTGACCACATCTATAGGCTGAGAGGGAAGATTTTGGAGTCCTCGAATGTAAAGTGACTATTGATACTGCTCCAGCAAGACATTGTCAGTGAAAGGGTCAGGAAACAGCCTTAACTCTACAACTGTTTAGATGACAGAAAGGAAAAAGTCAGTGAAGGGATTAAAGCTGTGGAAATGTGGGTCAAGACACAGGAACAGGATCTTGGGGTTCAGAGGCTTGTCCCCTGGGAATGGTCCATGGATTGTAGAGCCAAGATGTGTTTACTCTTGATTTCACAGTTAAGTAATATTAGGAGTGTCCAATAACTAGGGTGGGCTGCAGTTGAGTGTATGACCAAGTTGCTGTTTCCTGTGGGCCCAGGTTGACCCACAAGCCTCTGTTGGCAGAACAGGCATTAATGTTGTGTCATTCATTCTCTTGGATTATTCATTCCTTCATCAGATATTCATTAAACACAAAGCCATTGTTTTATCTTGCCATACTATGGCTGGTTATCTGCTGACAAAGAAGTGTGAAATACAGCATCCATTCTCAACTTGTAGGTCCAGGCCCCTTTGTGTGTCGAATGACCCTTTCACAGGGGTCGCCTAAGACCATGGGAAAATAGATATTTATGTTAAGATTTATAACAGCAAAATTACAGCTATGAGAGATAGCAATGAAAATAATTTTATGGTTGGGAGTCAACACAACATGAGGAACTGTGTTAAAGGGTGGAAGTGTTAGGAAGGTTGAGAACACTGGGTTAGAATCTTCATCATACACGGAGTTCACAAAGCCATGGCTTGGGAGAATGGCAGGAAGACATGTTTTTGGTCTTTGTGCTCCTAACTTAGATCTTGTTCACTTGTTTCCTTCAAAGCTCTGACCATCTTGAGGACTGTCGTCTTTGATAAGGGAGCAAGTCCATTCTACTTTCCGCTAGACAGCTTAGGATGAGGTGAATGATTCTGGTAAGATAACATGAAATAGAAATGATGGGAGGCTAAAACTAAATAGACCCACTCCATCCTTGATGGCATTTTTTTTTATAGTAACGAAAAAAGTAATTTAATTCTTACATTTTATCTGCTGTTTTCAGAAAGTTTGGTGAATGCTAATATAACTGCCTCATTTTAATATTTATGATGGAAGGGAACTGGGAAATAGATGAATACCGTTTTATAAACCAGAGTGAGAGAATAATAGTCTTAACATCTATTTCCCAGTTGGAAACTTTTTTTTCGCTGTTGGATTATCAAAAGCCATGCTGGCTATAATTTCTGGCCTTTCCTACACATGCTTCAGGCTTCCTGTTAGATATCATAAGGCGCTGTGTGCTTCCCAGCCTAGGCTGGGTCAGCAGTATTTCCATCTCACCCCGAGGTTGACTTTTCTGCATAGTGTTACTGGCAAGACCTCATTTCCTTACAGTGATGATCTTGTAATTGGTGACGGCTTTTATGTACCTACAGACACCATGTTTCTGATGTTTTAGGGGGAACTTAGGATACTAGTCAAGGGAGAAGTTTTATTGTTTTCTATTACCTTTTTATTGAGAATCAGAATAAAGGTGGGAGATAATTCACACTTGAAGCACTTGGACTACTTTCAAAAACAAACCACAGAAGACACAGGAGTAAGAACACTGGTGCTGTTGCCAGCAGCAGCAATAGTTCAGTGTGGCTGGAACATATCGGTGACCACTCCTGAGCCTCTACTATTCTAGAGTAGATGGGAAAAGTCAAAGTCACAGGGATGTTAGGGTATTAGTTTGGTGATAGGAAATGAACTTCACTAACTTTAGATTCATTGCTTGGTCTTGATTCAATTTTATGTAATCCTATTTAATATTTAAGCCTAAGATTCCATGTTTATAAAACAAGAATACATTCAAATCTCATTGCCAACTTCACAGTGATTAAATCACCAGTGTTATCTTAGGTGTGGCAGTAAGCAACAATTATTAAAATCCTGTAACAAATGTTCTCCATAAATGCTGTTTACTAATCAATTTAAAAACCAATTTTAAAGCGCTGGCATAGGAGAAGTTTAGAAAAAAACTACATTCTTTTAGGGCTGTGGAAACATAGCTCTGGAATTTCTGAGTTCTCCTTGCTGCCTGGCAGCTCCTGGGACATAATGACTTCTTAAACCAGTGTCATTAAAATCACTGTCTGGGCAAAATGGGAGGGGCTCATAGCATTGTAATTTATTAGTAAAATACATTAGTGAAGTGGAAAAAAATGGAATTGAGAGAGGTTAAAAAGTTCCCCATGTGCCTACAGGCTGCACTAGCTGTATCTTCCTGCCCAGTAGCAGGGCTGCAGATCGTGTCGCCATTGCCAGAAATCTTTTGAAAATTTTGCTTATGTAAACACTGGAAATTGGTATAATTGCAAGTGAACAACTCTGGCTGGAGCCGTGACTCAGTGGTTAAGGGTACTTCTGCTCTTGCAGAGGAACCCATTTGGATCCCAGTGGGTAGCTCACAATTGCCTGTAACTCCAGCTACAGGAGAATCTGTTGCCCTCTCCTGACCTCCACAGGGACATTCCTCTGTGTGGCACATATCCACAGACACAGACACATAAAGTATCTAAACTACCAAGTAAACATGCAACCCCAAATACACCTATGAAGTGACTACACTAAACATTGTCCATTTAGTCTAGTTAAATATGGTTCTACTCAAGTACAGTACTTTAATTTCAAATTCTAATGTTCAGGTAGGGTTTTGCTGTTGTTTTGCCGTTGTTTTGGGGTGTGTGTGTGTGTGTATGTGTGTGCCCCCAGCACCATGGTAGGGCTCTGCCTCTGAGGCCCTAGTGTTCAGTTTTAAGAAGTTCATATTTGATTCTTTGGTTGTGGTTCTCTGTCAGTTCCTAGCAGAGTGGCTGACTGGAAAGCAGAAACCTGGAATTCAGCACAGCAGGAGAAAACACACGTGGTTGTAAGTGAAAGTTTCTTCTGGGACTCACATCCTGAGGATGGCCGAGGCATCTCCCTCTCAGATTTTAGAGTTGGGGAAATAAGGGATGGCCTGAGAGATACAGCACTTGGAGGTCAGGGTGGGGAAGGGAAGCTGCTGGTTGGTTGACTCACACACCTTGAGACTGCTGTTTCCTCGTGGTGAGCCTCCAACAGTCACTTTGAATTGTACTCACATTTTCATGATTATTCTCTTACTCCTTGTCCACCCCTCAACCCCATGAGTTTATGAGCTGTACAAAGGTCAGCATGGTGTCCGTGGTGTACAGCATTATCGTCCTACCATCCAGCATAGCACGCAGTGTGTAGAAATCTTTGGTAAATACTGGAGGGACAGATGGAAGACAGGAAGGATGGATTGATGGATGGCAGCACTTGGATTTCCACAGCTGGACAGGGAGCCCCTTGTGTGTAATGCCTACCTCGTTGCTTCAAGCAGAGGGCAGTAGCAGTGATAGCACAGCTTTGTAGGCTTCTCTTGGTGTGTGTGCCACATCAGAGGCCCTCTGTCCTTCCTCCTCGGTCTCACAGGCCACTAGATGTGTTTATGAGCCGTCCTTGCCTTTCTCCTCTCCCTGTCCCTCACCAGGCATCTCTTCACCGTGCAGACCAGTCTTGTGCCTCTGAGAGTGCTTTGGATGGGAATCCACCAGAAATTCTGCCAGAGAGCATCTCCGTACCTATTAGAAACGATTTTACCAGAAAAGAAGATAGCAAGGGAATTCTGTAGTTGAAGGGAAAGGGACCACTATTTTCCATGGCTTCTGAGCAGTTGTTTTCCTGTGGAGTAGTTATCTCTAAGATGGTCTTATAAAATACATCCTTCTGCATCAGCAACACCAGAGGGGCTCTTGCATGTGTGCTGCTGTGGGGCCAGGTAAGCCGAGGAAAGACAGCAAAGTGTCAGAAAGTTCCCAGGCAAGTTTTGGTGGAGATAAGATCTGGCATCAACTGAGCATGTGTTAGATATCTAGCATTGTTCTAAGGGTCAAGGGCAAGTTTTAAATCATTTAGTCCTAATGACAGCCCTTGGAAGGAAATATTTTCACCTCATTTAGAAAATCTTTTCAGAGAAGTGAATAGAAAATGAAATACTATGGCATATCAAAATAAAGGAGAAAACAAATGATTAAAAAAAACATTTCCCCAAACAAAAGAAAATGGGTGAAAATGTAGAACATGAGAATGGTAGTGAATTACTGTGGCCTTTAAAGAGTGTTATCTGTGGCTGGTGGACATGGCCTCTAATAGTGTTATCTGTCGGTGGAGTAGGCATGTTTCTTTATACTTTTCAATAATTTAAAATTGCAAGCCATTCTTCTTTTAACAGAAAATACAGTTGACAGAGAATGCTTACTGTTCTTAATGAGTAATCATTAAGGAAAAGTTAAGTTGTATTAGAAACAGTGTCTAGGGAGTCATCAGGATTTTGAGGCCTTATAAGTAGGATTGAAGTAACCCTGGTCATTAGGAAAATGAATCAGAGGGTGTATACTGCTCAGCAGAGAAGCCCTGTGACTGCACTTTGGGTTCTTGAGGTGGGGAACACAAGACAAAACTAAATAAACTCAGGCTAGACCAAACCAAATTCAAATAGCCAAGCCACAAAATCTTTAAGTTGTAATAAAGTTTTGAACACTTTTCAAATGGGAGAGCTACTGACAATCAGGAGTAACTGTGAAAAATCCACTATTGCAAAGGTCTTTTGCTTAAACTGCATGTGTATCAGTCATTTTCTGTTACTAAATTCCTTCAGCACAGTTTCCTCCCGTCAATACAAACAACTCCTCAGCCTTTTGTGCCATCATGGTTATAATCCTTCTTTGTCACCATTCTCAGGAGTAATAGAAAATAGAGGGAAAAGGGAGCATTATTAGCTTTGATGAATTATGACTATTTGTCCAAAAATGTCCCCAGGTGAGGACTTGCTTCAGGAACCTGAACCGGGTGATAGTTATGAAACATTGAACTCTGGAAGATGATAGCGGAAAGGGAGACAGGAGAGGGGATCTATAATCCCTATGGAGGAAAAGAAAGATAAAGCCAAGAAGGGTGACCAGGAACTGGCCTTAAGTCTTAAGGAGACAAATGGATGAAAGATCACTGATGGGTAGAATAAGAAGTCAAGCCAAAGTTTTGGGTGCCAGTCAGTAGCTCTGCTTGGGAAGGTTCTGGAACCTTTATGAGCTGGAGTCCTGCTGGAGGAAGTAGGTCACAGGAGTGGTCTTTGAGGTTTTATAGTTCTCCCCCACTTCCTGTTCTTTTTCTTTTCTTCCTGTGTGGATGAAAATGTGATCATCAAGTTCATGTCCTTGCCTTTTCCACCATTTTCATGACTTTCCCTGTCTTGATGGACTCTGTTCCTCTTGAACCACAAACTGGATAAAGCAACAGGAAATTAGCATGTGGGTGACATGTGGGTGCTGGGAACTGACCCTGCGGTGCCATCTCTCCAGCCCCATTAGTTCTGTGTCTCAGGTTTTAATTGTTCCTTTATGTCGATAAAAGTTTAGTTTACAATTCTATATCCTTATGAATGTTGGCTGTTTGGCTAACATTTTGTCAGTTTAAGTTGACAATATCCAGAGTGTTAGTGATATGTAAGTTTTTTCCCCTTTTTACTTTGTTATATGCAGGCTCAAAACAATAAAGCAAATATTGAAAAGCCCCATTGTGTGCTCAGTGCTAGGAAACACAGCCATACTGATTTTTGAGTTGGGAGTTGCTCTGCAGAGATCACAGCACACAGAGTCCTGCTCTACTTTGTGTGGACATAGAAAACTGTTAACTGTGTGTGTTCTTTCTCAAGTATGTAGTAAGTGCCTTCTTTGAGTTTCATAGTTGAAGTGCCCTAGCCAAGTTACAAAGACTAGCATTCTATAAGCGTTCCTATTTTGTTGCACAGATTCAATTTATGAGCCATGATGAAGTGAGGAACTATGAGAGACAGGCTTTAACCAATATCCAAAACACAATAGTTGACTTCTGTTTCTTGTAATACATGACTTTTCAGGTTTTCACTGAGAGGTACAAGTCCTTCCTGCAGAAATGATGACACCTTCTCTTTTCAGCTCCTACAACAATTTTCATGTACAAGCAACATCATTTTAATAACAATGAAGAAAGGACTATAGGAGAATTTACCTCTACATTCATTCTTCTTTTGAGTCTCTTGGCCTGAGAGCAGATTTGAAAGTTAGTAAATGTCATTTCTGGCCTAGTCGCCCTCACTTGAAAATACAGCTCAAGCTCTGCGTATAGGAATGTTAGCATTTGTTTCCTACAAGTTCTTTCTGTGTGAAGTTTCCTTACATGATTCACGAGGAGTCGGGGAACTGAAGGTTCTTTCTGGACAGCATTTGCTTTCCCACTGCACTTGTTCCTGGCATCTCTCTGACTGTTTTACAGGGTGTCTATCTTTAACATGCTTCCTTTCTTTCCACTGTTTATCCTCTTGCCAGCTAAGGGCAAGAGCAGCTGTGCCTGTGGCTCCCAGTCTGTCTAGTGGAGGGAGAAGGATGTGTCTGTATTTATATCTTGTCTTCACTCAGCCCTCCTTGGTTGCACTGTGGAGCTGCTGAGAAGATTCTTTCATTGCCTGCTTCTCTCTCTCTCTCTCTCTCTCTCTCTCTCTCTCTCTCTCTCTCTCTCTCTCTCTCTCTCTCTCTGTGTGTGTGTGTGTGTGTGTACACATGCTGTGACAGCTCTGGGCAAGACTGTGGATTGCCTTTTATACCTAAACCACTATTTGTGAAGCCATTCCCTTGTCCCTAAGTGTGCTTCCTCCTCCGACCTTCTGTGATGGAACCCAGGTTCTGGCTTAAGCGAGGCACTTACTTTACCATTGAAGGACACTAAGCCCCACCCTCAGCCAGCTCCAATATCATCTCATTGCCTTATGGTTGGTTCTCTTTATCACGAATTTTCTTAGAGAAAAAAAAACTGTTACAAGCCCCAATAAATGTGAATCCAACTTCCCCATTGATGTGTGCATTTGACCTCAGTCTCTTGAGCACAGGATGAGAAGCTTTTCTGTCTTTTGATGGGTTTCAGGTTCTGGAAAGAGTTTTCAGAGAAGGGATGCACACTTGCTGCCCTGAGACCATTTTGTGGTGGTGGGGGGCAATGCATTAGTCTGCCCCTGGGTATCCCCTGTGGACCTTGTAGGGTTTAAAAACCAACTTATATGCTTTTGGTTCCCTCTGAAATGTAGGTATCTGACTTGGATGTAGCAGCATTTACTTATGCAGCAGTTCTCAACCTGTGGGTTGTGACCCTTTGTTGGGAGGGGTCACATATCAGATATTTACATTATGATTCATGACAGTAAACTTACAATTATGGAATAATCTTACAGTTGGAGGTCACCACAACATGAGGAGCTACATTAGAGGGTCTTGGCATTAGAAAGGTTGAGAACCACTGACATTTCTAGGAAGCAGAATCCGTGGCAACCAGCTCTGTGGATTACCTGTCATGTTCAGCTTGCTACGCTGAAGGCTCTCTGCCTATTATCTTTCCTCATATAGTCTTTGCTTAGATTGCCACCCATCAACATGTGCCTCACCCACCCACCCTTGTGCTACCACTGTCCTGACAAGGCTGATCGTGTAATTCAACATACAAATTGGATCACTTGGGAAGTAAGGGGCCCCTTAGAGGAAAACAGGCACAAGCTTCTGGGATTGTTCCTAGCAAATGAGGGCGTACGATAGCTATTTCCGACTCGTCTGTCCTCTGCTGCCTCTCTCCACCAGTGATCTTTCCCCACTGATGAATTCGCTCGAGTCTCTACACATTTCATCGTTCTGGTATTTTGAGTGTTCTCTTAAATTCTGAGTTCCTAGAAAACAAAGCACTCGCTTCCCCGTTAGCCTTTTCCAGAGCCTTTGGCACAGCCCTGTGCATGTAGTAAGTGATGATAGGAGTGGAAAAGAGTGGACAGACAGAGGATCCCAACACTGATATGCCATTGTGAATATCTTATAGAATCGATGGCTGCCAGCCCATCTAACATCTAGTCATTGTCTCTTTGTAATCAACTTCCACAGAGTCCTGGGCATGTGACTTAGCATCTAGGCATCTCGGTTTCTTCCTTTCAAACATGAGGAAAATTGAGCTGGGCAGCTGGCTTGGTGGGTAAAGCAATTGCTATACACTCATGAGCGGTCCCAGTGTGCTTCCCAGCATTCATATAAAAAAGCCAGGTGTGGCTGTGTGTGCCTCTTAACTGCACCGCTGGGAAAATGCAGACAGAAGGATCCAGGGATGTACAGTTCTGACAATCTAGCTAATTTGTAAGTTCTAGCTTAAGGGAGAGAGACTCTCTCAAAAACTAAGGTGGGGAGTAATTAAGGAAAGCCCCTGATGTTGGTATGTGGCCCCCATAGATACTTGCACACACATGTACATGCATCCTGTTAATTTGTTGCTTTTCTATTTGGGTAAAACATCCTGATCAAGACGACAACTTATAAAAGAAAGTATTTAGGCTGCTGGTTCCAGAGTTTTAGAATCCATAGTGGCAGGACTGAGACAGCAGACATGAATCTTTAAACTTTCAAAGCCCACCCCCAGTGACCTACTTCCTAAACACAGCTAAACAGAGTCACCACTTTTTTGTTCTGTGACCTCAGAGTTGGCATTTTATTTATTCATCCCTTCATCCATTTGAATATATATGGTCACGTATTCTTGTGCATATAAATACTATCTTTTGTTTGGAGTTATTGTAACAGATATTACAATTTTTGTATATATTAATGCTTAAAATCAGAAATTTTTTTTCTATCTTCAGAAAAAACTATTTTAACTTAATTTCTTACATTTACACAAGCTATAAAGCAAGATGATGTCCTTCTAGTCCTTGAGGTATGGCATCATCCAGATAACTGAATGTATTGGACTATAAATGGCATGAAGGACCTTAGACGTGTAACCCTTGGGCTATTTCAGTAAAATACTTTGGTACCCTGAAACCCTTGCTCCAGGCATCTGAATGGTCAGTAAAAGCCAAGTGGTAGAGTGATGGTGTCAGTAGAGGAGCCGGGACAGTAGTAACTGTCAGTGTCATTTTTACCCCGTGCTCTATTCTACTGTAACTCTGCGGGTGCCTTCCAATGAGGGCAATGCTATCTCAGAGCTTAGCAGAATTTTCCTCTTTTCCCAGCAGTTGTGTTGTCAGCAGCTGTGAGATGTGTCCTGTACTTCTGTCTCAGACAAATTGAAGGGAATTTGCTTCTTTACTATAGGAGCCCAGGAACCCTTGATACTGGATTGTTACACACTTAGGAGTCTTCCCAAGGCTGCTCTAGTGTAACTTTGGGCATCTGATGCTGAAAACAATCTATACATTCTCCCTTCTGATGCTTAAGACAATCTACACATTCTCCCTTTGTCTTCTGTGTCTGGATTTCACATGCCCAACATGGAATTCCTGTCAAAATTGCTTTTAGAGTGCTGCCGCAAAGCTCCAAGGACTCCCTGAATTACAGACCTGGCCAGCCCAAGTTGGAGTGAAGATGCCAGTCTTGTTTCAGTAAACAAGATTTATTTTAGGGCAGCTCTACAGCTTTTTGTTTTATTCTACTCAGAGTCAAGAGAACATCCCTTGGGGACAGTGAAATATGCCCTGGCCCATTTCTCTTGAGCACATGTTTATATTTCAGCATGAAAGAGCCCCCTTAGCTTGCTAAGAATTTATATAGCAAAGGTTGCAATTTCTCAAGTCCCTTGTAAAGTCATTATGGTTGATACGCCCTCTGGGATAATGTATATCTTGAAGAGCTGCAGGATGTGAGCCTGTGTACTTCCTCATCAGTGCGGGGATCCATGTAGGTCTAATTGCTGCTGTGCACGTGTGCCGTTTTCCTAGCTTTTTATTGCTGTCTTGTATAATCAAATTCACAGCTTTCAAAACTACCTTTTTCCTCACACAATAGAGGTGTTTTCTGTTATCTGTAACTTTAGTCATTAGGAGTGGTGAGCTTTTTTTCTATTTAAAAATTAATATTTTTGTGTAGTGTATGTATGCACATGTGTGCATATGTGTGTGCTTGTGGAGGTCAGGGTTGGCTGTCTCGTGTCTTCCTAGATACTCGCTGCCTCATCTTTTGTTGATATAAAGGGACTTTTCGCTGCCATCAGCTAGACTGGCTGGTCTGCAGAGTTTGGGGATCTGCCTGTCTCTTTAACTCTACATCCCATATTAGGTTACAGATACATGCTATCGTACCCAGCTTTTCAGTGTAGGTCCTTGGGATGCAAACTCCAGTCCTCACACGTGTGTGACGGGCACTTCATGATCAAGTCATCTTCCAAGATCTTAGTTTTTTATTTGGTTTTAATCTTGTTCACATACTTACTTGATTATTTAACACTGAAAGATGTTCTAGAAAAAAATTTTGAATGTATTCATTACCTTAACACATTTTATGTAAAAGATGCTAAATTTCTCACCATTCTGTTGACAGAGTCCTTTGCCTCACACAGCCTTTCCCAAGTCGCTGTTAGTAGAATGGTTATTGACTTCATAGCATTGGGCATCTGTTCCTAAATTAAGTTATTGGATAAATTCTGGGTTGTGACAGTTGATATTGTCAACTTGACAGCATCTAGAATCACGCAGGAGATAAACCTAGTCACGTCTGTGAGAGATTTAGACTAGGTTAACCTCTGGGCATGCCTAGGAGGGCTTTTTTAGATTTGGTGAATCAAGTGGCACCATTTCCTGGCCTGGGCCCTGGGCTGTATTCAAAGGAGGAAGTTAGCTGATCAATCACCAGGAGAACATCCATCACTCTATTTCTGATTGAATACAAGTGCCTGTCACCCTTACTAACCTAACATGACAAAATGTGCCTTTAAAGTGTAAGCCAAACTAACCCCTCTCCTCCATAAATGGTTTTTGTGAGGTTATTTTGTCATAGCAACAGGAAAAGTATTATAAGGAGTGAACAAAATTAAGCAATATTGTTTTTTTTGCTTCCCAGGAATACTGTATCATGTCAAGGTTTAATTCAACAAGGAATCACAGATTTTTTTTCCTCAAATACAGTTGACCAGAGAATACCATGTTTATTTGTTTTACTAGTGAGTCCTTAATCCAGTGGTTCTCAACTTTCCTAATGCTGCGTGTGCCCTTTTGTACTTCATAACTGTAGTTTTGCTACTGTTAAATGCAAATCTTTTTGGAGCAGAGGTTTGCTGAAGGGGTCAATATAAGATATTCAGGCATTATGTTTGCCTGCCTCTGTCACCTGGCAGGATGCACTCAGTCAGTACTCTGGTCAGCCCAGGGTTCATTGACTACTAGTCTGCATGCAGGTGCAAAGGACCCCTTTATGAGAAAGACCACTGTAATGTGAGGTTTTCTTGGCCCAGCTAGGTCCTGCTGGGCCCCAAAGAAGCTCACAGATGCTATATTAATTATAAAACTATTGGCTGTTCACTATGGTTTCTTATTTGCTAGCTCTGTCTTAGTTATTAACCCATTTTCTATAAGTCCAAGTATTTCCACGTGGTCTTATCTTACGAGAGAAAGGTTCAGGGACCTCTTTCTTACTCCTCTGGCATCATACATCTGGACTGCTCAGCATCTCCACTGAGAAGAGGGTAATTTCCTATTTGTCCCCTGCTAATATCCTGATTTTGCCTAGCTATGTCACTTCCTGCCTGTCTGTACAGACCTCGAGACCTCTATAATTAGCTACAGTTCTCCCCAGCTATGTCACTTCCTGGGATCACGTGACAAATCCTCTCTGCCTATACTTCCCAGACTCCTCCTTGTCTCCTAATTCTACCTATCATTCTGCCTGGCCAATCAGTGTTTTATTCATCAACCAATATGACAAATATACACACAGAAGACAAACATTCCCCATCAGACCAATGCCCACCTACACTCTTTTTCTGCTGTCTTTACTTCTGTTCTCTGGGGCACTTTTCCTGTCTCCCTCTTCTGTACTCTCTCTGTCCTCTCTCTGTCTCTGTGTCTTACTGCTTTTATCTTTCCTTCTCCCCAGCCTTCCCCTTTCTAATAAAACTTCTCACTAAGCTCTCTGCCTGGCATGTTCATGAATGGAGTCATGAAGAAGGATTTGGCCAATACATTTGTTCTGTTATACATTAGTTTTAGCTGTCAACTTGACAGTACTTAGAGTCTTCAGGGAAGAGAATCCTAGTGAGAGCTGTGGGCTTGTCTGTAGGGGATCGTCTTGATTGTTAATTGATGTAGGAAAATGCAGCCCCGTGGTGGCTAGCACCATTACATGGGTGGGCCCTGAACTGTAAGAGTGAGGGGAAGCTAGCTGAGAGCAAGGAAGTGAGGACATATTTGTTCTTTTTGTTCTTTCTTAACTGTAGATGTGGTGTGACCAGGCAAAATTACTCTCCCCAAGGTTTCCTTTGGTGAAGATACTGTTTTATTTTTATTAAGGTGTACCTGCATGTGGACTATGTGCATGCTGACATAAATGCAGGTGCCCACAAAGTCCAGAAGAGGACGTGTTTGGCTCCCCCTGGAACTGGAGTTTGCAGGTGGTTGTGATGTACACAATGTAGGTGCTGGGAACTGAACTCTGAGGTCCTCTGCAAGAGCAGTATGTGCTTTGAACCACAGTGCCCTCTCTTCCTGCCCCCTACCCACAGTATTTTACCACAGCAGCAGAAAGCAAGATAGAATAAAATAGCCAAGAAAACATTAAGAATTCATCCTGAATCCTATTGGTTTTGATTATTTTGTTAAACAAGTTAAGTATGTTCATTATTAAAAATTTAAAAAGCTGGGTAAAAAAATTGAAAGCAGTAATGAGGTTCTACACTTTGACTGTAGAACCTGACTAATTTTGACCTTCTGAAAAAAAAACTAGCCTGTTTATTGCATAAGCATTTGTGTGTGGAAAAAGGGACTCTGTCTTTTAAAACCAGACAGAGCAGGATTTCTTTTAAAAAACATTTATTTATTTATATATGAGTATGCTATTTGCATATATACCTGCATGACAGCAGAGAAAGGGCATCAGATCCCATTATAGATGGTTGTGAGCCACCATGTGGCTGCTGGGAAATGTACTCAGGGACTCTGGAAGAGCATCCAGTGCTCTTAACCACCAAGCCATCTCGTCAGCACGACAGAGCAGTACTTACTTTGTGCTGTACCTACTTCCTTTCCCCCAACAAATGATGACCAAATTACATGACTTGGTAATGTTACCAGACTAATACTTCACCTGCCTGTTTTCCTTCTCTGAAATACAGATTGAAAAATAATAGCTTTTTTTCACCAAGGTAAAAATATTTCTTAGGCATAAATTATTTCTATTTACGTAGTTGTTATATTTAGCATGAGTGCAGTGAAAGTTGTTTTTAAAAATGATTCTGCAGGAATGCAACTCAGTGCTTACTCACTGAGAAGACAGGCGTTCAATTCCTCCTAGTGCTGAATAAGTCAGTGATAGTGGAGTACAGCTGTAATCCCAGCATTCCAGAGGTTAAAGGCTGAAGGATCAGGAATTCAAGATCATTATTTTGATATAGGAAGCTTCAGGACAGCCTGGACTCCATGAGACTGTCTCAAAATACCAAAATCAAAACAGTCCCCCAAGTAAAATCTCAAACACCCAAATGAAACAAGTTTCCCCAAATTGACTGCTTAATGGAATGATGTGGGACTATTTGTCTTTAGACTCTTATAAAGAATTTGATGCAAATTAGTTTTTGAGGGTTTATCTTTTAATCCTAACCACATGGGTAAAGTAGAGGAATAACTTCACATCCATCTCCTGAGGTTCACTAGTTTGAGTGTATGAAATAAACGGACAGCAGGAAAATTAACAGTAAAATGGTTTATAAATTTATTATGAGCATAGAGACAACACATGAAAGAAAAGTGAAAACCCCAAATTCCAGTAAAGACCCACTATCTATATACTTTCTTGACAAAGGGGAGTGTAGCCAATTTGGAGTAGAACAAATGACTTGGGCAATGGATGAATGTGAACCCCCAGAATAGAGGCTTGTCTGGCTTGACATCAGTCTGTCTGTGGAACTGTTCTCCAGATTGCAGGGTACTCCAGACAACTGAGTTTCTTTTATTTAGAGACTGTTTCTATACACACACACACACACACACACACACACACACACACACACACAGAGACAGAGACACAGAGAGAGACAGACAGAGAGACAGAGAGAGACAGAGAGAGAGAGAGAGACAGAGACAGACCCTTTTTGCATTGTATTGGTGGCCTGCTGCCCTCACTTTGACCTCAAAGTGCCATTATTTTGTGGTGTGATTTCTGGAAGTACTTTGCAGGAACCTGTTAGGAATTTTATTTAGAGCTTGGATGCTGCGCTTCATGGGGCAGACATGGTTAGGGGAAGCTGTGACTTTGTGATAAAAGGACAATCGAAGTCCTATGTGGCTCCTAATCTCAGAACTTCAGCCTCTTTATCTGCAAAATGAACATAATGACATTTAAGTGGGAGGGGCTTTCCAAAATAAAATGAATCATGCCATATAAAACTCTTCTCTAAAGGGAGGACTTAGTGAATATGCTACTGTCCCTAAATGGCTAGGCACTATGTGATGACATACACTGTTAAATGTGCTGGTCTCCTTGTGCAACCCTATCTCAGCCAAAAACTGTCCTTTCGTTTTCCTGGAAGATGGTCCTTCCAAGTGTTAGTAAATAGACCATTGGAGACCACTGCATCAGAAGGTAGCTTGTGCATATTTTTGGCCAGTTGTGAATCTTAATAACAGCATACATTTCATTTAGAATTTATAAAATGAATTCACATCTGTTAATTTATCACCACATACACACACACACACACACACTATCAGATAAAAATCTTTAGGGCAGTCATTCTTATGAACAAAAACCTTCTCTCCTAAAAATTGTAGAACTGTAGGCAGGGAATTTTATTCTGAAGGGCTTCCTTCAGACTACATCAACTCAACAGCTGTTTATGTGCAACTAATACCAAGCATGTCTAAGCATCAGATAGAAAACTAAGGGTAAATAAGTCTTGTCTTTGCCTGTCTGGAAATTACTGTCTAGTGTGGAAATCTACAAGTCTTAGCTCAAACCCTGCCCACTGGCTGCTTTTGTAAATACAGTTTTATTCAGGTATAGCCAAACTTACTTTCTATTTGCTGTAGCAGCTAAATTGAGTAATTGCAACAGAAATTGAGTGTTCTACAAAGCCTAAAATATTTACTATCTGTTTCTTGTGTCTACTTGACACAAGCTAGAGACATCAGAGAGGAAGGAGCCTCAGCTGAGGAAATGCCTCCATGAGATCCACATGTAAGTCATTTTCTCAACTAGTGATCAATGAGGGAGGGCCCAGCCCATGATGGGTAGTGCCTTCCCTAGCTGCTGGTCCTGGGTTCTATAAGAGCAGACTGAGCAAGCCAGTAAGCAGCTCCCCTCCATGGCCTCTGCATCAGTTTCTGCCTCCAGGTTCCAGCCCTGCTTGACTTCCTGTTCTGACTCCCTCCAATGATGGACTGTGATCTGAAAGTGTAAGCCACATAAGCCTTTTTCTCCCCAGCCTGCTGTTTGGTCATGATGTTTTGTCACAGCAATAGAAACCCCAACTAAGGCAAGCCCTTTACAGAAAACCTTTTCCAATCCTCAGTCCTACAGACGCAATCAGTATTCTTGAGTACATTGATAAAAACTTCATTTCTTCATTTCACAATTTTTATAGCACTATGAAAGAACTTTGGACAGCCTAAGTTCGATTGAGCAGCAAGTCACAATACAGTATGCAGTGAGTGCAGAGAAGAAACCATTAAGAACAACTTCCAGGCACCTACTAGAAGCCAGGAGTTAGAAGCAGTTGCCTTTTGTGCAGCGAAGCATCCTGGGGAAGAAGTAGCTTAATGAGTATTGATGATGCAAGATTTGGGAATTTGATCTTGAGACACAAATAAGATGCCTAAGTAGGAACAGCAAGAGGAGAGTTGGGTATGCCAGTAGATGGAAGGAGTCATTCACAGTCATGAGCATTACAACTCCTTGAAGCTGTTGGTGAGTGAGGTTGCTTATGGTCCTCAGAGGAAAGTATTAGGCTGGAGTCCACAAGCTCAGAAGTTGGTACTCTGAATGGAAGAGGAGATGGGGATTCTACAGGGATCTGAGAAGGAATAGCCAGAGGAGGAGGAAGAGTCTAGAGAAACGGTGTTTCTATGCTTAAGGGAGAAGGCTTCGGTGAGGCTCAGTTTCACATGGTCCCTGCTGATGAGCCCTGATTTTACATGGTCCCTGCTGATGCGCCTCTGAAGCCTATAGTCATCCCCTAGGGTAGACACTCCAAGTACAGTGGTAACCTGAGCAAAAAGGCTTCACCAAGTGCTGCCGGCAGACACTAGATTAGTATAGCATGGGAGGATCATGCAAGGAAGCATTTTTTTTCCTAAAGCTATTTGTCTGTAAAGGATGGGGGAGAGAAAGCACCATGTAGAGAGGTGAGCACATGGAGGAAGCTGCTGTCAGATGCTTTGAACGCAAGGAAGACAAGAGCTGAAGAATAATGACTTTCAGAATACTAGAGGGGAAGGGAAGGGTCATGAACCATGTGGAAATACTGGTTTCTATAGAACACAGATGCAACATTTTTGTAACAAGGAGGGACATTGCTGCAGGTAGGCTTGCCCCTAAGCTGTTGGAAAGGGGAATGGCAGGTTCTGTGTTCTCTGTGGAGGATAAAACAAGGTAAATCTGGGATTGAATTTTCTCTTTGCCCATGTCTTGATTTTTAAACAAAAGAGTAAAATATCTCAAGATTAGGCAAGGCAAATCCTCCACTCACTGACCCTTAGATACCATTACTACTCTGCTAGAGAGATTGCATGGAGTGACACCATAGGAAACCCCCTGGAGAGGGGCAACCTTTGGGAGAATATATGGAGACCAGGAGATAGGGGAGGATAAGAATGATTGTACCATGAGGGCTGTGGTCAGAGAGCAGGGTAGTCTGTGAGCAGCAACAGATAACTGAAACAATAGAGAGGCCCTCATTATGTAACTAGAAATGACAGATACAAGCCACACTGGTGGGTTTGATCTTAGTATTCTCCTAGAGGGGAGTGAGTACTAGGAGATGACTCAGCTGTTGTTGATAACAGGCACCTAGAACCTGGGGTGTGAGGTTCTGTTGTTCCTCATGTCTGCACCTGGCTCTTAGGTTAGACACCAGGAGGTAAGGCCCCTGGCCCATTCTTGCAAAGGTTTTTCTCCCGGGTTACCACCTTGCTGTCCTTAAATATCTGATTTTGAAACTACTTGACATTCTTGTCACCTTCCCTATGTGTATTCCATCTTGCCAATGACCTTCTTAAATGTGGTACCCAGAACTGAACACATCAATTCTTGGAATGATTCTAGCTGTGGAGAATAGAAAAAGCACTATTATGTTTTCTTGTGTTTTTATGTTTCTGCTTTAGGCATTGTTCTTTGTAAATGCAACTTGAGATTGCTTTAGTTTTAGGGGAAAACTGTAATACTGTTGACTCATATTTAGCTTGAAGGCAGCTAAAACACCAATGTCTTTTTTTTAAAACCACAATAGCTGTTAGGTCAAACCTTGCACTTGTATGTTCAATTTCTTGAACATGGAATGAAAAATTAAATTATCTGATATACTTTGACTCATTCACCTAAATCATGTGGTCTTTAAGTTTTGTTGCTGCTGCTGAGCATTTTAGCTTCCTATCATTGACATCTAACTGCATCTTTATCTTCATCATCTGTATCACTATTAGGAAAAAACAGATTGATGGAGAGCTTGAGGACCATTAGTTACATGGCCTTTGGAACACTGTTTAGATTGAGACAAAATGTAAAAGTCCTCTTCAGTAATAACTCCTGAGAACTGTAGCATTTGCATTTATACCTCTTTTTAGTAATCATTCAATACAGGGATATTATCTGACAATAAAAAGGAATGCGTTGGGCATCCTATCACCTGCTGAAGTGTTGTCCATATGATGGCCTCTGTGGTGGTTGACTCAATCTCCTTCTTTCAGAACCTTCAGCAAGTAGGTAAATGATATCAAATAAATGTTTGTGGAATTGGCTAGAAAAGGAGTCTCCAGGCACACCTGTGAGGGGTTATCTAGCTGACCATAGTTGAAGTTGGAAGACACACCTTAACAGTGGAAGGCACCGTTCCATGGGCTAGGGTCCCAGAGTAAATAAGGAGGAGCATAGGCATTTAAGATCCTTTGCTCCCTGACTAAGGATGCAATGCAAGAAGCTCACTCCCCTGTGACTTCTCCACCATGAAGTTTCCACCCTTGTAAGTCAAAATAAATGCTTACTTCCATAAATGGTTTTGGTTGGGGCATTTTTATCACAGCAGCAGGAAAGTAGCTAACGTCACCTGGGATAACTTCCTTAGCTGTGGATGAAAAGGTGTGACCTGTTTTCAAAGAGGGTAATTTCATAGATCTCCCTTTACTAGGTGAGCATTTGAAATGCCCGATCTTCATTGAGTACCATTCAGTGGAACCTGTAATCTCCCCCTAGGATCAACAGATTGTATGTGTTGTAACATTGACATCCAGGATCCATGAAGGACATTTGCAGCAGTGATCAATCATCCATGTCAGTCTTTAAATCTACAAACAGGACAGATTTTGGGACCAACTAAAACCCAGCCTGGGTCACCTCTTCACATAGACCACTCTCTGAGTGGTAGTGGGAAGGCTATGCTCTTCATGGAATAGATTACACTCTTCAGTACCATGAGAAGGTAGTGGCTTCTACCATCTTTGCCTCTCTCGTCACTAAATAAGGAAGCACAGTTTTTAGGTGAGCTGCATGTGCGCCCTCTGTCAAAGTTAATTGAAAGATAAACATCTTTCTCTAGGTAGTTAGCAAATCAAATGAAGCCAGCAGCTCATTACCCTCAAAAAGAAAGTGAAATAATCCCCTATGTCAAAATCTTCAGCAATTAGATAAACTATATCAAATTACATTTCTTCATGATTCTTAAAGGAAACAATTCCTAGCCAATTCAATCTGGGAACACAAGTGTATGGAGTCTTTTAAAACAAAAATAAAGTAGCAGTTTGACTTCTCTTAGGTTTTTTCTGACTGAAGTCTGGGCTTGTAACTGCTTTGCCCAATTGCTGTCTTATCATCTCTAATTTGATATGTTTTTATTGGACATTAAGTCAAAGTCAATTTCCTAAGCAGAAAGTAAATAATGATGTATTGAGTAGCCTTCTGTGAAAATGAATTCGTTGACTTGGTAGTCTTCAAGATTGTTGACTCTCTGAACAGTATGGCCAGGGGACTTCAGATGTGTGTGTAAACACATTTTTCTTTTCTTTCTTTATTTTTTTATGCTAAAATGATGGCTGTTTCTGCAGATTTCAGTTTTTTCTTTCCTTTTTTGGCATATAATACTGGGCATGTTGAGTGTTCATGGGACAATGCCCTTTGTTCTCTTTCCTGTACCACACATAGGCAGAGGCAGAGAAAGCTGTCAGCATCGAGACTGGCTGGAACTTTTCAATGAATATGGAGGGATTTGGTGGTGTGTTGAGTCATTTGTCAGAAAGAAAAGTTTAAATACATGCATATTATCCTATGTCATGGAAACCTTTATTATGATTGATTCTTTCTGAACAGCGTACTATGCAGATGTTTTATTCATGAGTTATTTCTGCAAAAACTCTGTGGGTTCCTATTTCATTCTCCTCAGCTGAATATGCCATGATTTCATTTTTTTGTTAAATGTATCCGTATATAGACAATATTTCTCAGATATTGATGCATGCTGTAAGCCTAGAACACAGCTGTTTATAAAATTTAATGATTGTTGGCGGCAGTTAAATTCCCATGAGTTGGTAGCAAAGATATCATGATATCAAAAGCAGGCATTGACTATGCAGAAACATGTTATCTTTGACATACATGGCAAAACTGTGATCCTGCCATGTCCCTAATTTTCCTGTTGTGGCAGTGTTGGTTGTGGGAAAAACATTGGAAATGACACATGACTGACAACAGTGATGAGGAACAAGGGACTGGGTGTAAGTGCACCTTTGCAGTAAACTTCTGAGCAGTCTGTAGTCATTAAAGTAATTACATATCAACATTCTGAAAACCAACATCACTTCAGGCCATCATTTTTCTTATTTCTTCACCCTGCTTTTGGCAGGAGGTAGAGGCTGCTTGTATTGCTTCCTGTCAGATAGTAAATGCAATGGCACACTAAAATTTATGGAAGAGATTTCAAGTTTAAAACTGTGAGGATTTACATTTGAGGGTTTATTGAAAATTATTTGTGACAAGGGAAGCACATTTGGGATATCACTTTTGTGAATAAAACCTGAATGGATTCTTTCCGCTTCCTGTTTTAATCTTGTTGTCCTGAACATTTGCAGATATTATATTTAACATCAGTGTAGAATGAGGGTGTGTGTGTGTGTGTGTGTGTGTGTGTGTGTGTGTGTGTTTGTTTGTATTGTATTGTGCATATGTATGTGTGTGTTTGGGTATGTGTGTATACTTATGTGCTGGGCTGACTAAGGTATCTTGTACCCTCCTGCTCTCTCTCTCTCTCTACTCTTCTGTAACACTTCAGCTTCCCATGTAGACATCAAAGGAAGCTGGAGGTGAACAGTGCTTGGTTGACGTTGATTTCAGCTATGAATTCCAAGCTCTGCATTTCTGTGTATTTGTTCTGTGAATCAAGGAAATGGATCATCTTGAAGCTCCATGTGAGGAACAGAAAAAGAACACATGCCCGTACACATGCCTGTACACACGCAAAAACTTCCTTTTTGTTGCTTGTCTCTGAGTTGGGCTACATTACACATTGTGTTTCTTCCTATGTGGACTATTCTAACTTCTCTTTGTGTTTATTCAGTTACCAGATTTTAAAAACAAACCAGAAAGTCTTAATGGATGAAGGCTGCCATAGTGGTTTTCTATCAGTATCAATTTTCCCAGACTGGGCAGCTGTGGGGAACTGAGTTGGGCTCAGTGTTTGGTGCTCATATATTTTCACTTTTTTCCTATTTTTTTATTATTTTACATTCTGTTATTTTGAAATTATAATTATATTATTTCTCCCTTCTCTTCCTCCCTTCAGACACCTTTGTATGCTCTTTCAAATTCATGGACTTTTTTATCATTTTGATTGGTGTTTGTTACATGTACATATGTATATGCATTCCTAAATATAACTTGCTCAGTCTATGTTACATGTATGTGTTTTCAGGGCTGGCCATTCAGTGTTGTATACTCAGTTGCTATGCTGCTCTCTTGGTAAATCACCTCTCCCAATCCCAGCTTTCTGTAGTTGCCTGTAGCAGTTCTTTGTGTAGCATTGAGACGTCCCCATCCACTTTAGCATGTCTATTGTTGTAGTTCTTGTTCAGTTCATGTTTAGGCAGTCATGTTGGTGAGACTTTATGGCTGTAACTTTTGATGTTACCAGAAGACAGAGTCTTCATAGGAATCTCTCTGGTCCACTAACTCCTACAATCTTTCCACCCCCTCTTCCGCAGTGTTCCCCAGCTTTAGGTGTGTGTTTACAAATGCCCCTTTCATGTCTCCATGTATCTTTACCTTCAGTGTGTCAGGCCCTCAGAACATTGACTGTTTCCTCTATTAAGGTATATTTAAAACGATGGTAATGCTTTTGTCCATTCCCTTTTGTCACTACAACCATTCCTGAAATAAATACGAAGGAAAGATCTATTTTGTTTCATGGTTTCAGAGGGTTCAGTCCATGGTCACTTAGCATATGTGCTTTGGTACAAGGTCATGCATGCTGTTTAGAAACTTCTTTACTCTTGTGGGTAGAAGGAAAGAACAAGGAAGGAACTAGGGACCAGGCATAACCTTTAGAGGAATGAGCCCTGTAACCTACTAGCCTAGTTAGAGAGTACCTCACAAGGTTTCAAAGACTTCCTCGATGTTGATCCCCAGAACTTCCGGAGGGGCTCTTACATTCTAACACTAGCTGATCCTTGCCACTTGTAAGTTGAGGAGTAGGCATGAAGTATGCATGAAAGTCACGGGAGATGGAAAGGTACAGTAGCCATATTCCAACAGGCAGATTAGGTGACTCCCTTTTTGTGTCTTTTCAGAGAGTTTTATTTTGTTGTGTTTAACATCTATTGTCCTTTTACAATGGGCTTGGTTGTTTGAGTATTCCTTGCTGCAGGAAAATGCTGCACTACACTAATAATGTGTGACTACAGGGAACTTAATCTTTTTCTGTGACACTATCTTTAGCTTGGTTTAGTCATAATAGCTCCCTCCCAGGAGGAGTTGCAAAACCTTCATTTGTATGAGATGCTTTCAGAAGTGCCCAACCTGAAGTGTGCATCCTCTACATGGTAGGTATTGTCACCTAGGAAGGACAGTGGATGGAGTTCCACAGACTGCAATTACCTTCTCCCTTTGTTATTTTTCATCTGAGGATCTTGACTTCATTTTCTATTGTTTTTTTTTTCTTGAGACAGGGTTTCTCTGTATTGCTTTTGGAGGTTATCCTGGAACTTGCTCTGTAGACCAGGCTGGTCTCAAACTCACAGAGATCCACCTGCCTCTGCCTCCCGAGTGCTGGCATTAAAGGTGTGTGCCACCAGCGTCTGGCTTGACTTCATTTTCTAATATTGAATTTTTTTCATGAAAACAGTAATTTTCTCATTAGACTTTTGTGGTTGTTAAAGAGCCTATATAAATGCTTAACATTGTGCATGGACTAGAATGAACACTCAGCAAATGTTAGATAAAATCGCCAAAAATTTTGTATTTCTGAACTTCTTTTTATCAGTTCCTGTCTTGAGTCAACATCCTGTCTGTGTCTAAACCTGATTATTTTTGTATAATCCAAATTTAGATTAGATATAGACGCAGCTGAATGTGTAGAAAATTAGTTTCTGAAATGCTTTACCTTTGTTTTCTGTATATACACATTTTGAAAGGGGAGAAGAACAGCATGTTGCTATGGAAACTTTCTATGTGATGTCAAGAATACTCCTGTCTCTTTTTTAGAGTCACTCATGCTTTCATATCCCCTGCCCAAAGCAAGGACACAAGCTCATACTTTGTTTATGTTTAATGGAGCAGGGTCAGTATGCAGCCTTTAATGCAGATCTTAAGGTCTGGTAGGAAGGTAGTTTTTCTCCACTGCTTTTGTTTCTTGGATAATGTATTGAATACCTTTCTTTTATGCACACATTTCAGATCTTAATCTGTGTGTGTTCCCTATCAATTTGAGTTTTATTCCAGATAATTAAAAAAATTTAATGTGTATGAATGTTTTACCCGTATGCACGTGTGTGTACCATACATCTATCTGGTGCCTGCAGAGGCCACGCGAGGTTGTTGGATCCTCTGGAACTGGAGTTCCAGATGGTTGTAAATCACCACGAGGCACTGGGTCCTTTGCAAGAACAACAAATATTCTTAACTGCTGAACCAACACACCAGCCATGGACGTTAGGTAAAGCTTTACCAGATTAGCTATATACTCCATATTCATTTAATCTTCTCAAAAGACAAATATCACCCAAATCTGTCCCCTCCTTCATTTTTCCTCTTTAAGCTCATAAGAGCAATTTGCAGGAAAATGGATATAACCAGAGATAATCAAATCAAGTGAGGTAAGTCACTGTAAAAAGAACATATATTGTGTGTTTTTCCTCATTTGTGGGTCCCAGATTATGTACAGATCCATAAAATCATATATAACCAGATGATGTCAAAGCAGAAGGGACCCTGTCTTGGGTAAGAAGGGAACTTAATGGGGGGGTATTGAAGGGTGAGACAGGATAGAACAGTGGATTATAGGAGGGGAATATTCCCAAGCTTGCTTATATGAAAATGGCGTAAGTAATCAAGTATAATGAAATATACAATTAACAATAAAGCAGTTATTTATCATTTGTTTCTTTTTGCCCTCTGTGATGTTCACTGTTCAGCTCATGTTATTCCCTTGTCCTAGGGAATATTTGTTATCCCTCTTTTTTTAACCAATGGAAGGAGTGGGTTTTTATTGCAGCATATTGTGTTCTCATCTTGGTCATTTGTTTTGTTTTGTGATGGTAAAACATCACCTCATTCATTAGGCACCTTCTAAGCGGGAACTCTTTAAGGTTCGGTTTTACTCACTGAATAACTTCTTAATTAAATGAGCTGTGCTGTGCAGGTGATTTTCCGGTTTAAGGCTCTTGAGTTCTTAAACTACAAAGTGCTAAAAACATCTGTTAAAACCAGGGTCTGTTCCACACAATTGTAGCATCTTTAATACATTATGCAATTAAAACACAGAAAGTAACTGGTGCTTTTCAGTCAATTAAAGTAGTTTTCATTTAGTATGGTACTCTTATAGTAGGTTGAAGGGGGGCAGGCACCCAAAGTGACCAAGTATTAAGTACTGTAGTTTCAAAATGTTAACGATCACTACTATTTTTCAGTGCTGGGATCAATCCCGGGACTTTGTTTTTGCTGGGTAAGTGAAGTATTACTGAGCTACAGTGTCAGCTCAAATTAAGGATACAGAGGTGTGACAACTACCCAGTATTCTGCAGTGGGCCCATTGTGCCATCCCAAGTGTCCCTATAAGAGAGCTTGAGAGAGAGAGAGAGACTACACAGTGCTGAGAAAAGGCGATGTGAGGATTATAGAAGCATGCACTTAAGCCAGGAATGCCAGGTCAGCTACTAGGAGCAAGACACAGCAAGGAAGAGTTCTCACCTCTCAGGGCCCGTGGGCCGTCCTGATTCCTGAATTCTAAACCCTAAATATCTGGAAGAGTATATTTCTGTTTTTAAAGCTACCACAATTATGGTGAATTTGTTATTGCACTACTGGGAAAACCCTTTTCCTCTCTCCGTATAGCACTTAAACGAGGCAGGCTGGGGATGGCTCGAGTAAAGCTCTAGGATTTGAGTTGGGTCATCAAATGTTAAAAACTGGATGAGGTGTTACCCCAAGCTGAGCAGCAGGTAGAGGACAAAGGACAGTATTTGAGGCTAATGAACTCTATTGAGCATTTTTTTAAAGGTGGGGGCTAGAGGGATGCATCAGCACGTTAGAGCAGTAGCTGGTCTTCCAGAGGACTTTGGTTCAATTCCCAGCACCCACAAGGCAGCTCATAAGTCTATGTGGCTCCAGTCCCAGGAGATGGGACACCCTTTTCTTGTCTCTATGGGTCTTCAGACATGCATGGGATGCATAGACATGCATGCAGACAAAACACCCCCATACATGTAAAAATTTAAAATATAATGTGGAGAGTTTGAGGAAAGAAAGCTGACATTGCCTCCCACCTCTACATGTCTGCACACCTGTGTGTACATGTGCATCTAACAAGTACATGTTGAACTTCAGCCTCCACATGTGTGCACAAGCATGAGTGTGTGCACCTACTAAATACACACAAACACACACACACACATACACACTAATAGACCTAGAGCAAGGGACAGAGAGGAGAGGGGAAAGGCAGAGAGAAAATCTAAAATGGTGGTGGTAGTTGCCATTGGTTATAGAATGAACAGTGTAGAATTGCATTGCATATTTGGGAAGTTGGTTGCATAAGAATCAACATAATAAAAGGCAGTAACTGACACATGGCACACCTTTCTCTAGTCCCGTTTTGATACTTGAAACGTGAAACAAATGAAGCAAGTGGATGAGGGATGGGATAGAAGAGCAGACGGTGTAAGTAGAGCAAACAAGGATGAGATGCTTTGGAAATGCCTGAAAAGCGGTTGAGTTGCATGTGGACCAGTGCACATCATTCCTGCCATTTCTTCATATGTACGCTATGCAGAGGAACCTGATACCTGCTGTTCCTCAGTGTGGAGAGACCCTGGCATTTGATGGGCACAGAAAGGCAAAACCATCTCTTCCTCGCATTCTCTTCCTTGCCAGCAAAAGCCAACTGTGCCTTAATATAATCTTCCTGGTGGTGAGGGGCTTTTCACTTAGAAAAATCTCTGAAACTGAATATTACAAGAAGGAAAAGACATTTAAAAATGAATAAAAGAAAGCATCAGAGGTCTGGGAAAGCTCATTGGGATATGGTTGGTTGCCTTAAGCTCCACGTCGGACCGTCTAGAAGTGGGGGCAGAGCATCCATGCACATCCACATATTCAGAATCATGAGCCATTAATCATGCATGGCTTTTGTAATAAGAGCCTAATTAGTTTTGTTTTTCTGAACAAGCGAGAGAGCTCTGATTTGCCTTGTCTGAATCGCTGTGTGGAGAAGGCCAGCTGCCCCCTCCATCTAGCACCGAAAACCACCGCCTGTGCGAGGGGCTGAGGCAAGTAGCTGCCAGGCACAGCGGTGCTCTCCTTTCCCGTCAGTCTGGACGCCGCCGTGCGGCGCTCACCATTTTTCTCCCATCAGTAATTTGCAGCCATGTCTCATCTGTAATCTTTAATATTTAGGTCAGTGAATTTCAACTTGAAGATTTGTTGATTTAAGTGGCTTTGCTTCGGGTAGACTCCAGTTTTGACAGATTGTACAATTCACAAACGCTCTGTTTTGAGCAGGAAAAGAGTAGTTGCATTACGATTCTCTTGAATGAGGAGAACTGACTGCATCTATCATGGTTCCAATAATAGCAAATGTGCCGCGTGTGTTCCCATTGAGTTTGCATCCAATGCTGTTCATTTACTATGCAGTACTTGCAGTATTCTAAGCCTCACACGATTCTCTTGATTTATAACTTGGGATGTGCTTTCCTCAGGACATTTTTTCCTTATCTTGTGTATATAAATACTGCGCTGTATTGCAGTCAGCTTTATTTGACAACCGGGCAAACATATTCATCTGCCCAGTGTTGACAGTGGCGAACACCGATAATGGAAGCTGGGGTCGGGTAGGTGTGCTATGCTTGTCTTCTGGTGCATCTACAGATAGGATTAGGGAATCAGAGTGGCTGATGGTGTGGTTGAATGCAGAGTAAAAGGTTGGAATGTCAGGATCACAAGCTCCAAGGTTTCTGTGTATACAGTGTGGTGTCATGAGCCAGTAGCCAATGTGTGGTAGTTGGGGGTCTTGAGAGAACACACAAGCTCCAAGGTTTCTGTGTATACAGTGGGGTGTCATGAGCCAGTAGCCAATGTGTGGTAGTTGGGGGTCTTGAGAGAACACACAAGCTCCAAGGTTTCTGTGTATACAGTGTGGTGTCATGAGCCAGTAGCCAATGTGTGGTAGTTGGGGGTCTTGAGAGAACACACACGCTCCAAGGTTTCTGTGTATACAGTGGTGTGTCATGAGCCAGTAGCCAATGTGTGGTAGTTGGGGTCTTGAGAGAACACACAAGCTCCAAGGTTTCTGTGTATACAGTGGGGTGTCATGAGCCAGTAGCCAATGTGTGGTAGTTGGGGGTCTTGAGAGAACACACAAGCTCCAAGGTTTCTGTGTATACAGTGTGGTGTCATGAGCCAGTAGCCAATGTGTGGTAGTTGGGGTCTTGAGAGAACACACAAGGCTGAGTGTTGTTAGCAGCAGCAACTAGGTTCTAGTTCCTTAAGTTCAAGCTCGCACACACGAAAGGAAGCTTATGATGCTCAGGTGCTCCGGAGACAGAACAGAGCAATTTCAGGTAATGCCCTAATTATTCAGTGTGAGTAATTATTCGAAACGCAAATTAAAAGGCTACAGAATATTACAGTGTGCAGGTGAAATAATGCAGGCTCGTGGGTCTCACCGGAGACATTGCTTTGCATTTGTTGCCGCTCTTTTGGTGACTCTTCATGTATATTGATGTCCCAATCCTGTTCACTCCTGGAGCTGGAGAAAGAGAATGTAGAATGTTCACAAGCTCCCAGAATAACGTGTGTGGGGAGTCCTAGTGAAGAGTTGCTTCTTTGAAGGCAAAGAGCTGAGCTGAGGAAAATCTAGAGATAATCACTTCTAGAAGTCACATCAAAGGGTCCAGCAGGGATGGATGAAGAAGTGGAAAGAGGGAGAAGTGACATAAGCCAGGAAGTGTTCTACAAAAGCATGGGCTCAGGCAACCTGGACTCAATGTGTAGTGACTGTGGTCCAGGGATATGAGAAGAATGACTTCTGTCCCAGATGCCAGATGACACACAGGACACAGCTGTGGATGAAGTCAGCATGCAGGAAACCCTGTGTGGGATCCTCAACACCACGTACATTGGGTGTGTGAAATACACCTTCAATCCTAGTATCTGAGCGGTGGGGGCAAGAGGATTAGAAGTTCAGTATCCCCCTCCTGGGCTAGAGGGATGGCTCTATAGGGGCACATTGAAGGCGGTGATTTAAACGAGTTCACCAGACCCAAGATAAATGAGAAATAGATGCTTTATTAGGGACGAACTTACACAGATAAGAGTAAATAACTGCTACAGCCTTCCTGCTCCAGAAGATTCATTTGCTGCCTTTCCGATGCTTTCTGTGACCCAAGAAAGCATGCACCTGCAGCTCCTCTACCTTCCTGGGTCACATCTGCACTTGAAACCATGCCCCAAGACTGTGGCCACTACTACAAGTTCACTGACAACATGGCTCAGCAGTTAAGAATGCTTCCGGAAGACCCAGGTTCAGATCCCAGCACACATGTTGGCTGCCTCACAGTTGCCTGTAAGAATACTTCCAGGAGATCCATTGTCTTTTTCTGGGCCCTGTGGGTATCCCCACATATGTGACATTCACATTGCATGTGTGTTCATACATCTGTCAATAAAAATCTTGATAAAAAGATCATCCTTCCCTACATCAGGAAATTTAGGCTAGCCTGGACTATGTAATACCCTATCAAAATAAAATGTGAATTTCAGGTAAATAATTTTTTGATATAAGCGAGGATGAAATACTGAATGGGACAATCTTATACTAAAACATCATTCACTGTTCATATAAAATTCAAAGAAAAACTAACATCTTTTTTTTTTGTTTTTTTTACGAGACAGGGTTTCTCTGTATTGTTTCGGAGGCTATCAGTCCAGCCCGGCCTCGAACTCACAGAGATCCACCTGCCTCTGCCTCCCGAGTGCTGGGATTAAAGGCATGCGCCACTACCGCCCGGCTTGAAAAGCTAACATCTTATGTTTGAGTTTGCTAAATCTGACCACCATAGACTATGAGACTGGGCAAAATTCATTTCATCCCAGAATATCTGCAATCTGAAAGTCAGAAAAGAGATGTAGTAATCTCTTCCAACCGCAATTAGAGTATTCAATGTTGACATAGTCTCATGGTCTATCTTTTAACTTACCCATGTTCTTGATGAGCATGGCTGCAGGTGGGAAAGTGGTCCAGGCTAGACGGTGTGCAGAGCTAATGTGAAACATCACCGGCTGATGCTGTTTAGACGTCTGTAATTGGCTGAAGGCTTACACAAGAGCTGGACAGTTTATTTAAGGATGCTTTTGTTGCAGACAGAAATGTTGGCTAGACACTTCAGTGGGTATGCAATAGTGGAAAATGATTATAGGAGTAGTGGGTACCAGTATTCCTGCTGTTTGTGTAGGAATTAAATGAGGACATGAAAAAACACAGACAGTGTATATCCCATAGAGTTGTGATACTTCAATTTTATATGCCATTGCCCCGGGTGCTTGAGTCTTCATTATTTGCAGCACTATTTGTGTACAATGTAGTTACCTGATTTATTTATAACATACAGAGAGCTAGGATATGAAGACAAAAAGCATCATAGGATAGAGCTATCTTCCCCCAAAGGTTCCAGACTAGTTCAGTGTGACAATAAAGATGGGAAAGATAAAGGGGAATAAAGCTGTAAAACAAGTGCTGTCATGTGGCTTGCGTCTTTGTGGCAGTGTAGATTTTTAAATGAACAAAAGACAGACAGACATCTTTGAGTTTTTGAATCCACAAGAACTTAATGGGAAAGAGGAAAAAAACCATTGGGTCTTTACAGAATGAGGAAAACATGTGGGGGGAAGAAGCCAGAACTCACTCACATGTGGAGGGGAGTGGGTCTTTGGTGTAGCAGGTGTGAGCGCCTGTTATTTTCAGCTACGTCTCATGATGGTCAGAGAGCAACAGATCCTGTGAGTGCACATCTATGACATACCATTCGATCATCGTTTTTCTATCTGTGACACACAATTCTATCATTGTTTTTCTATTCTATGGTGTTTTTGCCTTCATATCTGTGTTGATTAGTGAGTTCTAGGCTACTTTCCCACACTGTGATTTCAGCATTCTTTGTCATTACCTTTATGATTTTTAGTTGGCTTCAGTATTCACTTAAAGTGGGTTTTTTTTGAGAATTTTATACAAGTGTGCAGTATGTTTTGATCAAATCCAACTCCTCCCAGTACCTAATCTCCAACTCCTTTCAACCCCCTCCCCAACTATATCTCCCTCACAATGTGTTATGTGCTTTATTTTGTCAAACCATTGAGTTCGATTGTTGCTGCCAGTGTAAGCATGGGTATAGAACCATCCAATTGACCATAACCAGCCTACCTCAGGCTGCAGCCACAAATAAAATACTCCCTTCCCCCAATGACCATAAACTGCCAATAGCTCATGAGCATGAGAAGGGGTTTCTTGAGCCCTTCCCCAACATAAGCTGGAATTTTAACTGCTTTCAGCCACCGCCTGTATGAGATCATGTGTATGCAATGGAATGGGGCCTTTCATTTTCAGAAAACAATGTTTTACAGCAGTTCTACCAACCTCTGGCTCTTAACATCTTTCCTTCCTCCTCTTCCATGATGACCCCTCAGTTTTGGGGAGAGGGGGTGTGATGTAGATATCCTATTAAGGGTTAAACATTTCAAGTTATAGCTTCATTTTGCTTCTTGGTAGCCTGGACGGTATCTTCATTGATATTAGAGGAACAAAAAGTGTATGTGAATGCCAGTTATATGGAGAAGCTGTATCAAGTAGTTGCTTAGAGCCTGCTTGTGTCCTTCCTGGTTATACTACTCTTTGGCTGGGTGATCTTGGGGAAGACCTATAACTTTCTTTTGCCTTATTTTCTGGACTCTAAAATAACATATTGAAAGTGAATTTCTGTGAAAATTGAGCAAGACAATCCAAAATATGGTTTATTATAGATAATAATTGTAACAATTATCCTATTATTAATGTTACTTGCGGCATTCATTGTGTGTGGTACTGACAGACAAGACCTCTATTGTCTTGGAACTGTTTTATTCTGTTGTGTGATAAAGAAAAGACTGTGGTGAGGTGACATGTGGGCACCTTTGGGTAAGTGTGACCAAATAGTACGGGAAGACCAGAAGCCTAAATGAGATATGTGAAATTGGTGTCAGAGCTTAAGGAAATGAAACAGCCCCATCTTTTTGTAAAATGCACTACAGCATGTTTTTGGTAGTTATGGACTTGACACAGCAAACTGGGGAGTGCTGACGTTACAGGGACAGACGAGCTGATGGCAGCAGCAGGCACTTTGACATGAAGAGAGGGACCCCTCCGCATGAAAGAGCTGGTCTGTGTCAGAATGTTGCACCCTTCATTTGTAAAGGGAGAAGAGAACCTGAGGCTGGTGGAAGGGGGCTCCTAGCACGTTGTTTTATTTTCCCTTTGAAGAATAAGGGGATGTCTTGTAATAGTAATTATGCCTGTCAGGATTAGGAAAGTGGTGTTGGGGACAGCTGGGGGCCTGGGATACTAGCTTGAAAGTTTGAGTAGAGAAATGGTTGTGTGAAATGAACTTGTCAGGGATCAGCAGTGGGATTTGGGGCAATTCGTGGTGCCTATTTGGGATTTGTGGTCATGAATTTCAAATGAGACTAGTTGACCGAGTTGCATGCCTAAAATAGCACTTTCTCCAGAAAGGTACATTGTTAGTATATTTCCTGAGATGTGTACATAACTGAAATATATTCTAACTTCCAAAGCAGAAATTCCAAGTTGCCTGTGTAATTACTTAGTTAGGAATTCTTATTAAGCCATATGTGCAGTGTCTACCTGTAAATACTTGTGAACTGTTGGATGCTGAGGTAGGATCAAGAGTGTCAAAAAAAAAACATCCCCGCCCACTGAATAACAATGACCACTAACCCCCAAAGCAAAGTTTTCCTAGTGAAGACCTTATGCTTTAGCTTTTTCTGTAGGACTCTCTAGAAGAACTAAAAGGTTCTGTTTCTTTTGTTCAGCCCAGTAGCTGTTTTGAACTCTTGAAATACCGCTAGTGCCTCTGAGAAACTGGAAGTTTCATTTGATTTGCTTTTCTCTGTTTAAAGTGCCACATATGGCTAGTAGCTATTGTTTTGTATAACAGAGCTGTATCCACTGCCCTGTCGCTTAATGACATTTGTTACCATAGAGAAGATTCCAAACCTAGTTGTTTTGTTGTTAGAAATCTGAAATTTCACAAATTGTAGGAATGATTATGAGACTTGTTTTTAGAATGTACTTGTTGAATACTTGGCAGTCACTAAGGTTTTGGGGGAGGTCTCTACTAGCAGAGCTGTTTTGTGATTAACAGAATATAGTTCTTTGATTGAAAAATAAAAAGATTTAGAAGCTATGCCATGGGTTTTTAGCTCTATCCCAGAGACTGTCAGTTGTGTGGCCTTTGGAATTATCCTCCTGTCTTGCAGAATTATTTACTTCAAGATTGCAATCTGCTGTAGCTGGAGGACACACGCTTTCCCTTCAGTGCTTGGTTCATTCGCCATTTCTTCATAGGTGTCTGTCACTCTTAGCCAGGACCACTGCTCGAAGCTTCCCCAGAGGTTGCCTTCACTCTTGGTCCTTTCCAGATTTTATTTCTGTTTCTGAACATCTTTTCCCATTTGTTCCTCATCCTCACTGCATTTTCGTGGCACAGGGCTCATTTTTCACCTTGGCTTTTTTATTTCTGCCCATTTCTTTTCTTCTTCCTCTTATTTGGTAGAGACAATATGTTCTGGAATCTTGGCAGGTTCAGCAAAGATCCATAGGCTGCAGCAGAGTTTGTGCCCTGTTGCCAGACAAGCCGAGGTGAGAGGATTGGTTTTGAACTCTAGAGAAATGACCCCTTGTGTGTGAGAACTCATCGTTGAAATTCTTCACTATAGATAGTTCACTAGGTCCCGTGTTGAATATTAAGGGGCCACCATTTTCTGTGACCATTATTCTGTCCAGTGATTGCCAAATACCTCATTTTCGGTCACCAGTGGGAAGTTGTTAGGTAAAGCATTGCCACAATTCCTGAGACATGGCAGGTTAGTAACTCTGTCTCTTTCTTCCTCCTTCCACACAAGGCTTCAGTGGATCCTGCGGGTGAGGTAGAAAAAACCTTTATCTCAGGTTGAAATGAGATGGGGGGGGGTTGGTGAAGCTCCACTTCTGCTCTTAAATGCTGTCAGGAAAATGGAAAGCTGTGCGTGCGCACACCTGGAGGGTGTGGATGTCTGGTGAAGCCCTCCCATCCCTTTTCTGTCTTTTAGAGTCAGTCTCTATCTGCCGGGTTTAAGTTTCTCTTTCTTCTACACACTGCTTTCCCTGTTGTCCGGGAGAAGGGGTTGTTTGGGCTTGATGGTTCTATTTTTTCCTGTGGCAGTGGAAGTAGTGTTGGGGTGAAGGCTGATGTGGGGGTGACTTAGGTGAGCTGCCCTTCAGATTCCAAGGCCTCCCTCACAGACGCTGCATTGGTTTATTTCTTTCTTCTTAAATGTGTGTTTCAGATCTTTGGTCCACATTTCTAGAATTTACTGAAGTATAATTCTCATATAACAAACACACTTTGCTTATTTTGAAACATACCACTTAAATGTACTCGTTTAAAAATGTTTTTTAGTGACTTTTAGTATATTCAGTATTCTGTACTCATCAATCCCAACTCATTTGGGGGGAACATTTTTATTGCTACACCAGTAGAAACCATGTCGATAAAGCCTTAAACATATATAACTTTTGGAAACTGCTAATCAACTATATGGATTTGTCTGCTGGAGCCATTTTACATACTTGTATTTGATTAACATGGCATCATTGATAACTTCTTTTGCTTAGCAAGTTTTTGAGGTTTATCCACACTGGTAGTTGTGTCAGCTCTTCATTTTTATCAACAAAAAGTATTCTATGACGTGGACATGGCTTATTGTGTTTATCCATTATTCAGTTAGTGCACACTTGGGTTTGCTTCTACTCTTTGCTATTATGAATAATGCTGGGATGGTTATTTATAGGTTTTTGCTTGGACATGGTTTTCATTTCTCTTGGATGTAATTTAGGGATGATATTACCGGATTATATAGTAACTCTGTGGTTAATGATTTGAACAAGTGCCAAAGTGTTTTGCTAAGCCAGCAGAACTAATTTTTATACTTACTTGCAATATGTGCATCTCTGGTATATCTAACACACAAATACCTGTCTTTATTACCTACCATTTTTCTTAAGGTCAGTTGGTACCTTATTGCAGTTTTGATACTCATTTCCTGGACAGTAGATGATATTGAGCATCCTCTTGTGGTTTACTGGGCACTTGTGAATTTTCTATGGAACAGCTCGTACTCAAAACATTTGCAGGTTTCCACTTTTATTTACCATTCCATTACTGAGTTCCAATAGTTATTTACTTTTTTAAAACATTAGTCCCTAATACATAGTATTTAAATTTTTTCTCTATTGTGTAGGTGGTTGATTTACTGACACACTAGGATTTTGTTTTGTTTTTCTGGAGTATCTACTCCATTCCATTAACTTATATGCTCACATTAAGTCAGAATTCTGCTGGCTTGATTATTGTAACTCTGTCTTTAATTTTGAAATAACAGTCTTATTCTTCTACATTTGTTCAGTTATTTTAAATAATGATCATTTTGATTCCCTTGAAAAGATTAGCTTAAAACATAGAACTAAGGTTTTGATGGGGGAATGAATGTATGGACACTGTTGATTGGGGAATTTTACAGCTGTAATCATTTTAAGCCATCTGACTTATGAACATGGTATATCTTCAGTTTTATATGAATCTCCTTTCCTTTCAACATGGTTTTGTAGTATTCAATTATCAATTTTGTGTATCTTCTATTAAAGTTATTCCTGTGTGATTTTTCTTGTAAATTGAATTACATTTGATAAAAATATAGAGATGAGTTGATTTCTGAATACTTATACATTGTCCTTTTGTTGAGCACATTCATTTATTTTGAATATTTCTTAAAACAGATCTCAGGAATTTTAATAAGATTATTTCATCTGTAAATATGGTACTTTTATTTACATATATGCCTTTTATTTCCAATGTATGTGCCCTTTATTTCTTCACGCTGCCTATTCTGGTTGGAACCTACGGTGTATGAAATTGATGAGAGGAGGACACCATTGTTTTGTTCCTCATATTTAGAGAAAGAATGCAAGTCTCATTATTATGTTACAATTTTTTTCACAGATGTGCCTTTGTTGTTGTTGAGAAATTTTGTATTTCAATTTTAGTGATTTTTTTTAACCATGAAAGATGTTTTTGTTTTATCTTGGTTTTTCAAGTTGAGTTTCTCTGTGAAACAGTCCTGACTGTATTGGAGGCCACTATGTAGACCAGGCTGGCCTTGAACTCAGAGGTCTGCCTGCGTCTGCCCCCTGAGTGCTGGGAATAAAGGCATATGCCACCACCGCCCAACTAGATGTTTCATATTGATAAATGGCATTCCGTTTCTGTTAATATTGTCATGTGTGATTTAGTCCATTTAGTTGACATGGTATATTAGATTCATTGACTTTCAGATATTGAATCAACCCTGCATTCCTGGGAATGAATACCACTTGATTGTTTTATATATATACTCTTTTAAAACATATGTTTTTAGAACATGTTTGTTGGTGTTCAGCTGGAGATTTTTGCTTATATGTTTTTAAGAAATACCAGCATATACATTTGTTTATATTTCTGAGTTTTTAGTTGTTTGGTTCTTACATTATCTCCATACTGGGTTCAAAGAATGAGCTTTTAAATGCACTGGCTTTGAATAATTTTGTGATGCATTTGTACTAACTTTCCCTAAAATTACTAATCCAATTTCTTGTTTGGGTGTATTCTATTCCAGTTGTCTATTTGTTATCAAACTAGTCTGGATAGTTTGTATCTATGGTGGTTAGTTGTTCATCAACTTGATACCAACCAGAGTCAACTAGGCAGGAGGAACTTCATTTGAGAGGTTGCTTCCCTTAGAGTGACCTGTAGGTGAGTCTCAGAGTTCACTTTCTTGATTAATGATTGGTGTGTGAGGGCCAGTCCCACTGTGGGCAATGCCATCCCTGGACAGGTAGTCCTGAGTTGTAAAGGAGAGTAGGTTTATCAAGCCATGGGATCAAACTATAAAATTCTTCTATGATCCTTTTAATTTCTATCCAGCATCTCCTCATTCAGGGTTGAGCTTAGTAACTCGGGTCCTCTCTTTTGTGCTGTTTGGTCAGCCATTAAAAATTTATTCATTTTCTAAGATCAAATTTCTTTTGTTTTCTTTCACTTCTTTTCTAATTTTCCTTCTGTTTGTTGTAAATTTTCTGCTTTCAGTGTCTTATATGACAGGGTAGCCTCATTGCCTCTGTGTTTCTTGAGATAGACATTTCTAGTTAGCAACATCCCTGTAAGTACTTACTTTTGCTGTATCTCATCAAAATCCCGTGTTTTATTTTCATTTGCATGCATGCTAGTGTTTACTGGTATTTTTAAGATTCTTCCTTCAGTTTTGATTTGGAAATATGTTTTTCTGCATATTTGTGGAATGTCTACATTCTACAAATGCTTGTTGCTACTGATTTCAATTTTGATTTCATTCTTGTCATGAAACAGATTTTTGTATACCATCAGTTCCTTCGTGTGTGTGTGCGCGCGTGCGCGTGTGCACGCGTGCATGTGCAAGCGTGCATATGTGTGTATTGCTTGTTTTATGGCTTACCATTGGATCTGTTCAAGGATGAGCCATGCATGCTTCAGAAGGATGTGATTATTGTGTTCTGGAGTGCTTTGTGTGTTAGGCTTCAGTTTATAACAAATGTCTAACCTTAAGTTTTTGTTGACTAAGAACAGATTCACCAATTCTGTGCTTGTTGATATTTTCAGATCTTTAGAAGAGCCAACTGCCTGTTTCATTGTACTCAGAACCCTTACTCTTCCAAAGGCAAAGGAATTAAATTATAGTGAAAACAAAGCAAGGACTTGGGGAGATGGCTCAGCAGATAAAGTGTATACTCTGTAAGTGTCAGGAGTTGGCATTCCTAGAACTTTTATAAAAGCTGGTCAGGCATGGTGACTGCCTACATGTCCAGCACTTAGAGACCAGAGACACAAAGAGGTCCCTGAGGCAAGCTGTCTAACCAGACTTGCCAAATTCGTGAGCTCCAGCCTCAGCAAGAGACTCCATCTCAAATCAAGTAGAGACTATTTGAGAAAGACATAGAATGTCAAACTGAGGTATGCATAAGCAAACACACACGTGCCTGTGTACATGAAATATACATGCATACCACACACATTTGTGCAGAAAAGCAAAGCACTGAATATTTTAAATAAGCAAGCCTTAATGTCATTTTCCTAGGATGTGGGTCTCACATTTCTAGTGTAAGGTGTGGGTGTCAAACATAGCCTGATTACTCATGTTCTTATATTGAATTGTCTTAAGCTCAATAGAACTGCTGGTTCTCAGAGACTCATAGAACACATAGGAAATAACAACTTCACAGATTCAAAGAGATTCAGAGATTCCTAAGGATATGAATTACCCTTTATATTCCTGCATCCTTGGTTGACCATATTAGCTATGGAATGCCCTTCAAGAGGACAGAATTCAAGATGCATTGGATACACCCAGCTGTATCCTCACACTTGTCAATTTGAAGACAGAAGTATTTCAACCATTCCTTGAAACGTCTGTCCTTTAAATTCAGTTTTGGGTGATATTTGGATATATCCCATTTTGTTAGTGCGTGTTCTCTTTTGTGAGACTGCTGGAATTGAGGCCAGCATCTCCCACTAGTCTTGTAAACCAGGATACAAATTGAGATGGTCTCTGGCTGAATACACCCCAGAGAACTCAAGAATTGTTCAGTTTGGCAAATAACAGTGTTCTCATTGACTGACACAGTTACCATTGATTAAAATATGCTCATATCACTAAGTATTATTTGGGGCGGGTTGAATTTTTTTTCTGTGCTGCATTAGACCAGCATTAAATATCTAGCTGGCTTTTTCCAGCACCATTATTATAATTAGCTTTTACAATATGAACTTGTGAATGCCTTTTTCCATTGTTGAAAAAAAATGCTTTGTCCAATATGTTTACCTGTGCTCTTTCACTTAGGAATGGTCATCATTTGGTGACATGAATAAACTTCTTATGAGTAATCTTTTATTATACTTTTACTCTTTAAATTATTACATATAACCACTTGACTGTTTAAAAGAATCAATTTATTTTATATCTTGGCCACAGATGCCCCCACCATCCTCCCCTCTCAGCCCTTTTTCCCCATTTCCCCCATCCCCCCCACCCCCAGTTCCTTCTCTTTGGAATGAATACATCCAGGAAAGGACTGATTTCCTATGAGTATCAATAAAACATAGCATATCATGTTGCAGTAAGACTAAGCACCTCCTCTTGTGTTAAGGTTGGGCAAGGCAACCCAGTATGAGTAGAGCCCCAAAAGCCAATAAAAGAGTTGGAGACAGGCCCTGTTCCTGCTGTTAGGAGCTATGCAGGGCGTCTAGGTCATTCTCATGTGGGCTTCCTGATTGTCAGTTCAGTATGTGAGCCCCCATGAGTCCAGGTTAGTTGATGGTGTGAGCCTTCTAGATAATCACTTGGTTTTTTAAATTTAAATTAGAAACAAAGCTTGCTTCATATGTCAAAGCCAGCTCTCTCCCTTCCCTCCTCCCCCACACCCTCACTAGCACCCCCAGCCCCCCACCCAACCCCCACTCTGCTCCCCAGGGAGGGTGAGGCCCTCCATGGGGGATCTCCAGAGTCTGTCATTTCATCCCTCATGTGTTTAAGCACTCAGCTATATGGGAGAAATGTTTCTTTCCTCCCCACTCTATGCGACAGTGCTTTATTTTTCCTAATTTGCAAAAGAAGTCATGTCTCCAACCATTACTAATTGATCATTTTCATTATAGACTTTTTGTAGAGGCCACACAACTTGAGTTAAAATTTGATTACTCATTAGGATAGTTTGTCTTTAAGAAACCCTGTCTCGAGGACTGTTTTATGTTATATTTAGACATACTTGTGTAGCAGGAAGGATAGATATAATGACTTTCACTCTCCATTTAATTACATTAGTGGGTGATCTTGATTGAGCAAGCGTGCAGTTTCTCTGAGCTCTGGTAGGCATTATGCAAAGTGGGACCAGTGTAGTCATTGGTGGGTGGTCATGAGTGTTGGAGATCCTCAGGATTGTAAAGCACCTACTAGGTGCCTGGTCCACAGACCAGTTCCCAGGAGCATTAGCTTCCCCTTTCCCTCCCTTTCTTTCCCAGTGGCAGATGAGCTCAGTGTTGTCATTTTCCTTTATCAGCGTTTATAATCAAACATTCTGCCCAGCTCCGCACTCATCGTGGAGATGATTTTTTTTTAAATATTAGTTTTGACTGGGTGGCAGCAGTACACATCTTTAATCCCATCACTGATGAGGGCAGAGGCAGGCTCATCTCTGTGAGTTCGAGGTCAGCCTGGTCTACAGAGTGAGTTGAAAGACTCCAAAACTGTTTCTCAAAAAACAAAAACAAAAAAAGTTTTGCATGAATTACACCTGTTTTCTCCAAACAGATGTAACTGGAACTTTATTTTGATTTCTTTTCCCAACTACAACAACAACAAAACTCCTACTTTCCTAAGTTTATGGCTTTTAAACATTAGGCAGTTATTACTTTTATCCTTGTTATGCCATTGCCTATTCAAGAGTTATGTTAATATGTTGCTAGTCAAGAATAAAAATACTATGGGGGATCCTAAAACTACCACTATTTATCTAAATTCTGTGAAATCTTAAAAATAAATATAACTCTGCAGTTTTAGTTTGTTTTCCCCTGGGGCATTTTACATTTGCTTTTAAAATCACTTATACTTTTCTTTATCTATCTCTGAAGCACTCAATAGACCTGATCGTATTCATTCCTTCAGTTGTCAGTCAATTTCCATTACAGGTCTTGGTGCTGCCAGCCTTATCATGTTTGAGCCAGGGATTCTATTTCCCAACAGCAACTAATATCCATTAGTGTCTTCCTTAAACAGTGACAGTGTTTAGTGGGCTTCCAAAGTCAGTTTGGAGTTGAGCTTTGGAATGTTATAAATTAATATGACCATACTTGGCTTTAAACATGGTGTCTGAGGATGAGATAAATGTTTTCTGTTTAATGATGATTAATAGCCTATTTGGATGTATCCATCTGAGGAGCTGAAGATAATTTTGTCATCAGTTCACTTCGGTAAGTGCACAGATGAGTCTTGCTTTACACCCTGGAGGCAAACAGACCAGATGCCCCTTTAATTGCTTGGGGAAGATGTGAGCAGGCATGTCTCCCTTCAAAGGACACTGATTGTCATTGTGACAACTTTCACGTTTGATGCTTCTCAATGACATAGAAGCATCATTGCATTTGTTCAGGAAAATCTTTCTGGACTGGACTGTGGCTCTTTACCTCGATGAAGAACCAAAAAGGGTTTCCAGTGAATGAAGGCAGCAACACCGAAGTCATAGCAGATGTACATGCAGATCCACTCAGAGGCAGACATGTTTGATTGATGCTTGGAAATTGCTTATGCCCTCTGGTAATACCAGCTCCGAGGCCAGAAGTTGGTGATTCACACTATCTCCTACAGCCTCATGTCTCTCTTATAATCTGTTTATGAGACAAATAGTCTCTCTTAGGGACTGGTTGTCAATAAGGGACCTTGAATTGGTCCATAGCAAGCATGCGTATGTGGCAGTTCAGATGACCTTTAGTTTCTAGAGAGATGTATATTATCTCTTAGGTATGATCAACCTTGCTCTCGCCATCATTTAAGTTCATCAGGTTAGCTGTGTTATCTAGTCTCATGAGCACAGTACCTACACAGCAAGGAAAGAAAGTTGGAGTTTTCTTACTGAGAGAATCAATAAGCACACTTAGCTTTTTCATCTCTTGAATGATTGTATAAGTAAGCAAACCATACATTCCATCAGATCCTGAAATGGTAATCTAAAAAATTCCAAAAACACTTGCTTTAAACTCAAATGCTATTCAAAAATACAAATTTGGGAACATTGTGAAATGACATAGCATTTTGTAGGTAGTGAGTGTTTTTAAATATTTACTTATTTATTGGTCAAAGAAGTAAGCAATCATCATTAGATGATAAGAAAGAACGGAGTTATTAAATTACTTTGCAACATTGAGAAAGATTATTGTTTGGAGTTTTTCTTAAAGTCTTACTAATTTGAAGAATTTGTGATTGGAAGAGGGTAGTCGATTTTTCTACTCTCAACTTCTAGTTCTATGAATCAGGAGTCAGAAACTCTGGGAGTTAAGTGACTGGACTATAGAAAGCAGGTTAATGAGTTGAGGTGAGGCTAGAAATCAGTCTGAAGACTGATGGAAGGCAAAAGGAGTTCATTTCATGGCTCTCTCAGGCTATACCCATCAGTGCTATTGAGTGGGTATTCAAAAAACGATGGTGGGTGGGACTGGCAGGAAGAAAAAGGTATTTACAAGAGATGTTTTCTTGCAGAAAAGACTTCCCGTGAAGGACACACATTGTGTACATTAATTTTCAGTGGGCCCATGACACTGAGAATGAAACAACTTTGTTCCTTGGTGATGACTTGAGACTTAGGTTCTTGTTAGTGAGACATTAGTTCAACAGGCTGTTAAACAGTGCAGGCTGTAGGTAATGTCTGTCTCCAGAAGGGGAGGCACTGGGCGGGTGAGTGAGCAGGTTGGTCCTGGCAGATTGCTTTTAGGCAGCTATATCTATGTTCCTTCACACATGTGATGGAGTTCCAGCTCTGTTCTTGAGTTCTCCATGGGGGATGGACAGTCAGCATTCTACTCCAGCTAAGACTTGAATGTAGGAGAATGGATATATTGACAAGAAGAAAGGTCTAGAGAAGTACTTATCAGAAGAGGGAAGTTGGAACCTAATGTTTCACTTGGTTTTGTCTTGAAGATTTTTCACATTTACCAATATCATTTATTCTTCATTCAGCGATTACTAATTGAGTACCTACTTGCAGACACAAACTGTTCCAAGCATTAGAGCTATTGAAGGGAATGATAATTTTTGTCTGTACAGTGTCTTCATTCTTGTGAGGGGAGGAATAAAATTACATCTCTTTTTCTCACCTGCCCCTTTGACATACTCATTTGTTCATTCTTACCTCCCACTCATCTAGAAATATCTAAGAATTCAACTCCATTATTACGTGTCTCACCTTCCCTGACCTATGTTAAACTTTTCTGTAAGTCAAGATAGTTCCTTTAATCCCATTGAGTTCTTCATTTGCCCAGCAGATCCTACCTGGCTGAAGTTCTTACGCAATATTCTTGAATTTATGGGACTTTGATGAGTTTCATGGAATTCCCATTTGTTGTTTCGAATGCCTTCAGACAGTTTTCACCCAAGATTTTTTTTGCCAACACCACTATATCAATTACTGGAATTTTGGGGGTAAAGTCGAAAGTATAGAAGCCAAGGTTTGTGTTTGGGTTAAGTAAGGTCTAAGATGTAGGTCACTTAGGGAAAGGGCATTGCAGCTGGTAGCAGTGTCTTCAGGTGAGAATGGCTATGATGAAGAAACAGCATGCAGCTTGTTTACAAAGATGACCCTGGATTTTAGACATGGGGGATACTGAGTGCTTGTCATCACAAGGAGATCAATGGCTATTGCTGACTGTTGACCACAGGCACAGGGAATAAATACTGTGATGGAGCTGTTTTCTAGGGCCCTCAGTGAAGGTTCTACAAATGACATGCCATCTTGGTGAAGTGAAACAAGATTTTGATTTACGGTGCTTTTTTAGGGTGAGATGAAGTGTCTCAAAGGTAGTAGGTGTTACTGAAAATGACATTTTATCTTTGAAAGCCTGAGTGGCAGTACTCATTTTTCTCCTTTAACATGATGATAGAAAAATCTAATCTTTAACAATATCAGCCCTCATCTCCCTAACTTATTACCATTAGAAAGGTGATTTGGCCTCACATTTGATTCCTAGGAGGTTGAAATTGAATCAAATACAATGACATTATAAATCAAAATGTCTTTGGATTCTTTAATAGAAAAAAGGTATACAGTGCGTATTTTATTTTTAAAATAACTTACAAGATAGTTAATTACAGTAGCACATATGGTTGACCTTGTTTAATTTTATTATTTGTTGTGTTGGATTTATTCTTAGATGTTGTAATGCGCTCATTTTCTTGTTGTGATGTCATAGAGTAGGCTGCTCCAGTAGTTTTCATATCATCACATGCTCTTTTTTTTTTAAATAAAATAACTCCAACATCCTTTTTCTTCAAGGATGTGTTTGATGTCTTTTTTTACTTTGAATCTGGGTTGCCTGACAAAGAGTTGGAAGTGATGTGTTTTAGTTCTGAAACAGAATCACAAAACTGACATGCACTTCCACCTTGTTCTTTTGGGATGTTTGCTCTTGGAAACCATCCAGTTAGCTGTGAGTATGTATATACTGGCTTGCTGCCCAAACAAGGTCCTACCTACAGCATCAACTCATGAGATGCTGGAGCCTGCAGGCATAGTTAACCCATCCCCAGGTTCTCAGCCACCCCAGCTGATAACATGTGTCCCAGAGAACAGCTCTGTTCAGATTGAGGACTTCTTACCAAATGGAAGAGTTATCCTTTTCAGTCTTGGAGTTTGTGCCCAGTCATTTCACAGCCGAAGACAATGGGAGCACGTTGCTAGCATATGTTGACAGAAATCTGCCCTATGAATCATGTTTTAAAGAGCAGCTACATATTTAGTTTATCTATACTAAAGGACAAGATCTTGACTCTCACAGCTAAGTAAAGACTATGAGTCCCACTTGTTGGATATTCACTTTTGGATGAGCATTTAGTGGTGTGGTTTAGATAGAGTGAGACTGTCTATACAGCTCTGTCATACATTAGTCAGTGGACAAGATGCTTATTCCCATCATCCACAGAATGGGGATGATATTAGTACCCTTAACATAGAGTTTGAAGATCAAATGATTTAGTACATGTAAAAATCTTGGAACAGTACTTGACAATGCAAGCAGGGAATGGGTGACAGATACTGTTAGTAATAGAAACATAACCCTGATGCCGTAGGAATGCAATTCAAGGATTTGTCACAAGTAAAAGAACTCAAACCCAATAATGATTATTTCCTAGTTTCTGCATGTTCTTGCCAATGATGAACCATGTAGTAACCAAGCCATGTAGTGTATTTTCGTCATGGTTTCCAGTTTCACCTCAGTGATGTTCTTTGATGACAGACACTAACCTGCAGGGATACTGAGATGGTTTTGTGCTTGACTTGATCTTCATGGCATCCTTGCATCTGCTTTTTTTTGCTTCAGAATTTTCAGTTTTTAAGTAGAGCAGAGGCTTCTTTTTATCTGTGCATTTCTAACTATGGCTTACTTGCTTGTTTTTTTTTTTTCTTTTTTCTTTTGAAATTGTTCTCTGTGGTCAAGTAATGTATCTCTAACCGGAACATCTTCATCTGTGTTGCCTTTGCTATAATTGCTGTCTTCTGTGTCTTGTAAAGATAGGAGAAGGCAGGCTTTAAATCTGCTTGGTGGGGAGAGGAACTTCCTGCCTGGAGTCTGATTTTGAAAGTAGATACACTATTGTAAAAAACAAAAGCCCTAATACTTCCTGGGCGAAGCATTAACTGCATTCTCAGTAGCAGCATCCAAGGGCCTGTGCTGTACCCTGATAGTTTACAGAGATGCCACCAGCTGATGAAGTGTGGACATTGCATTCATCTTGCTATTTAATGAGTTTACATGTAGATTGTCTTGAAAACACACACGACTCCTTCAAATTAGCATATAGCTCAGGGAAATATTTAAAACGCTTATTTTATTGATGAATAATTAATTCTTACAAAACATGTACCTTTCTTTTGTCTGCTTTCATGTGTATGCCTGTTCATTTGTATAGGAGTGCACATGCGTGTGTGTATGTGTGTGTGTGCATGTGGAGGTCAGGATAACCTCTTTTCTCAAGTGCTGTCTCTTGTTCCTTGAGATAGGGTCTGGTACTGGCCCAATGCTTGCCAATTAGTCTAGGCTAGCTGGCCAGTAATCACCAGGGGCCTGCATGTCTCTGCCTCTCAAGTGTGGGGCACCATGCCCTGCTTTTTTTGTAGGTGTCGGGGCTAAACTCAATTCCTTCTGGTTGTGTAGCAAGCACTTTACCAACTGCGGTACCTCTCCAATCCCTACAAGCCTTATTGTTTTTATTTCTTAGTATACGAAGTGGTGGATTTCTTTACATCATTTCCATTCACATGTGCCCTTTGTCACACATTCTTCTCCAAAGCCCTCTCCCATTCCCTGGCTGGCTCCCTTCCTCCTCCCAGAGAAGTCCCCCTTCTGCTCCCATGCCATGTGTTTCTCTTTACTCTCTTTTGTCCCGACTCTTAGTGTATCTTACTCCTCTCAAAAACTTCTCACTTCTTTCTAGTTTCATGACTCTCAACATTTATTATATATACAGTCTCCATATGAGAGAAAAAATGGTGAAGATGTACTCACCACTTGACCCTTGTCATTGCAAGTCCATGCTTTGAATTCTTAAGAAAAAGTAGCAGTAAAGATTTGTTTGTGTTGCCCTTTTTGGGCATTGATTTAGAAGAACATAAACTTCACATGAGGAGGAAGCTGTCACATACCTTTTGCTTTATAGAGAAACCTGAAGCTTCAGACAAAGCTGGAAAGGGACTAACTTAAGTTGCATTTGGTCATAACAGAATGGATGCTTTTGTCAAAAACAAAAAAAGAAAAAGCATTGTGGTGTCAAGAAGGTGTTTGGTGTTCTGGTGACAGCTCTGTGGCCATAGCCTGCTCAGGTTTAGGCCAGCTGTGGTTGACTTTGCATCCCAGGAGAGGAGTGAAGGACCAGCAGCTCATGAAAGATGCATTTTATCCCTTTAAAGTCAAGGAAACAGAGTGGTTTTCCAGTCACCCTGTTCATTGAACTTCTCATCATTAATAAGTCATATGACATCTGCTAACACCAAAGGCTTTATCTTAGTTATCTGCTGCTGTGTGATAAATTACCCTCCACTATACCTGAATCCCAACATACCCTGTGGGTTGTTAACCCAGTGACAGCTTTGCTGGTGCCTCTGTCCCCATGCTTCTCAAAAAGGGTGACCAAAGTGAAGGCAGGTATCTGAGAACTTGACAGGAATACGCCCTTGATCACATGTTCGCTGGACTGAGTACCAGGTGTGTTGATGGTTTTGGCTTTAGTTAACTCACAAGCTATTTATTGATCAGAATTCTTTTATTCCTTCTCCTGGAGCCTCTCCATGGAGCATGCCACAGCATCATACTTAGCTTGTCGTAGAATAAGCAAGAGTAAGAGAAGGCAGGGAAAGCACAGTGGCCATAATCTTCTATTTTAGTTGTTACTGTGATAGAGGAGTTATATGAGACAGGGTCTCACTTTCTGGCCTAGGCTGGCCTCCAGCTTATAATGATTCTTCTGCCTCAGTGTCTCAAGTGCTGTTATTTTAGGTGTGAGCCACCATGAAATGCTTCACAGTTTTTTTTTTATTTTGTAAGTGATACCACCAAGACCACTCCACATTTCTGCTTTTATGCATGGCAGTAGGTCTAACCCATGCTCAGTGGGAGTGGCTGTATAAGCTATGGGCACACAGAAGGTAGGATCTCTAAGAACCATATTACAAGTTTTCTACCACACCAATCAAGGAAGACAAATACGTTTAGTGTATATGTTATTAACAAAGTCCCAGAAAGAGAGGTGTATGAATGATGTGTTGTATGCAGTTAGCCATTGCTATTTGTAGAGTGAAGAGAAGCACAAAGTGCGAGGATTCTAGGAACCAAAGCTGTGCCGCCTAGTCAATGAATTAAGGAATGTCTTTGACCCTCCGTTCTCTCAACAAAGTCGTAAAGTCATTGTCTAAGTTACTTGAGAAAAATGAAGCATCAAAGCATGCATTGTAGGCTCTGTCACCTGGAGCTCTTCTATTACTGTATAGTGGAGATGAAACAGGAATCCAGTTTCTAAACAAAACAGCAGATTTTCCATTAACACAAGATGGTCTAGCCCTGATGTACAAATTCTGAGACAGTGTGGAAGCCCAGTATCCAGATAATTGACTTTCTTTATAAATTACCACCGTTTTGAAAAGGTCATCTCCACAACTGTGTAGGCAAATGTCAAGGGGTGCCATGCACAGGAAAGTGATCATCAACTATGCTGTTAGGATACCTATTCCAATGCAACACTGTGTGAATACGATTGGCTTTGAGAAACGGTCACTTTTTAAGCAGAGGGCTTGTATTTTAAATCTGTCTTCGGGTTGCATAAAGATATGTTAGGATCTTGGTACAAAGCAACAATTTAAAAAATTTCCAACCACTTTTAAGTCTAAATTACAACTTCTGTAATAGATAAGAATTGAAGTTTTTAAACGGAATTCCTTTACATATCTTTGGATAGATTGATTATTCTGTCTCTAGAGTTCAATTTATTGTTGAAGCAGAACCAGTAACTCGATATTATGATCATTATGTATCCATCCCGTCTTCATCCAACACATTGGGTTTGAACACCTGTGTGGACAAGGCACTGAGGAAGTTGCTCTCAGGAAGATGTAGAGTGGCCATCAAAGCAGTAATCACGTGAAGGCAGTAATCAGGTGGGTTTTAGCTTCCCAGTAAGTATCATGGGAAACCCTGAATGCAAAGGGGATCAGAGAGGAAGGGACTACTTCAAGCTTGCAAATCAGGAAAAAAGTCACTCTAGAGCATGGCTAGCTCCTGAATACAGATTAGGCAATTAAGCATTTGAAAGGAAAGTTTGCTGACATTGTCACCTTCTCTGCTAGAGTGCTTGGTTGACAGTATTGTATGCCATCATTCAATAGAAGGCCCTTTACATGAGAACACTTAATCCCCCTGCCCTTGGAAAATAGGAAACACTACATTGGCAGATAGGACCCAGCCCTGCTGAATGTGGGTCCCTTGTATGCACACACGATAATCTGACCAGTGTCTAAGATGAGGGTAGAAGGCACCGAGTAGGAACAGGACAAGTGGCAGAGTCAAAATTTACTGGAGTGGCTCTGTCAGTTATTCATGGCTGTGGTGATACTGCCTCTGGACTGAGATGGCTGTTATCTTTGGGTGAGCAGGCATCCTCTTGTTTTGTTTCTGCAGTTACAAGAATGCTAATTTCACAGCTGTAAGAAAGGAATGAGGTAACTTGTAGGGCTCCTCAGAGAGGAGCCAGGTGCATAGTAAACACTCCATGTGTTTTAGCTCTTACAGTTGTTTGAAGTGTGATGAATTCCCAAGATGCCAGTCTCTTACATTTAGATAGGAGTGGAGTACAAAAGGCCTTTTCAAAGGCAGATTGATGAATTGTGTATAGTACTTTGTCTTTTCCTAGATAATGGAGAACTTAACAAATTCAGTGAACTGTACTAGATTAGTCTCTTCTGATCCAGGAGTGTGGAATCTTACGAAAGAAAGGACATCACAGAAACCCTGTTAGTATTCTACTGTCTGTACAGTTATCACAGTGTGCCCTTGTTCCCCTGGGCTGCCAGAGCAAACTAGGAAAAAACCGGGTGGTGTAAGACAATGGGAAGTTCTTGGTTCACAGTGCCAGAGGTGGAGGTTCCCAGTCAAGGTAGCAGCAGTCTGTCCTCCCTTGGAACCTCTGGTTAGCATCACTTCCTAATTCCCCCTAGCTTCTGGTGTTGCTCACACTCTATATATCTTGGCTGACAGCATTCCTATGTTGTCTTCAGTTCCCTGAGGCCATTCTCCTTTTAAGTTTAAAATTTCCCATAGCATCTCTCTCATAAAGATAGCAACCATATTGGAATTGGGGCATGTACTGATGCCAGCATCTTAATTTGGTTACTGTAAAGATCCTGTTTCCTGATAAGGTTATGTCCACATAGGTATAGTTACACTGTTTTTTTTTTAAGAGAAATAATTCAACATTGAATTCTGTCTCTTAACAGTGAGGAGGCTTAAGGCTCTAGGAGGGGCTAATAGATGCTTTGATGAGTATGTGGGGACAAGGGAAGAGGATTCAGAGTAACTTTTGAGTAGTGCCTAGTGTGGATGATCTGGCTGCTGAGTCATTTTTTACTCCTGGGTCCATTAGTGAATTCCGGTTCAAAGAGAGCATGGAATTTGTTATTGTAGTGGGGGAAGAGCCATGCATTTTTTGTTTGATTCCTTGGGAGGGCTCGGTGGTCTTAGCAAATCACATAACCTGGGGAGAAGCCCAGATGATGAAAAGCTGCTGACCGAGCTTAGAGAGCCAAGATGCTGCTGAGGCCAGACAGCCTGGTCTTCACCAGATCCTAGAGCCTGGACCGGAGGCTGTGTCATGGTCCACAACCCTGCCATTTGTCTCCGTGAATCCTGAAAGCAGCAGATAAGATTTTCAAGGGCTTAGCTGCCTGCAACTTAAGAATGAACTTGGTTAGAAGTCAGATCAAGCAAAGAAAATGAAAATGTCATTGCACAAGAGAAAAATGAACAAACCGGTGGAAATTTATTTCTGAAATAATGTTTTGTGTCCTCCTTGTTCCCCGCCGGTTATTTTAATTTGCTTTTTGTCTTAGATTTTGAAGGAAATGCTTCTCTTTTTGGCTATAATCTAGTAATGGCTAGTGTTTGAGAGGGAATAAAGTAGAAACCAACTTGTCTAAGTCTGGAAAGAATGCTGAAGCTGTTACACAAAGGTCGAACACCTATGTGGTGGCATTCTTTCTTGGGAAGCATGTGGGCCATTTTGAGGTGTTGCTAAGAGTTACAGGATAGAGACTATAGGACTGAGAGAGTGGTCATATTCATTGACACAGTGAAAACTATATGCGTTGGGGATATGGCTCAGTGGAGAAGTACTTGCTGTACATGTGTAAGCACCTGAGTCTGTATCCCCAGCAGTCATGTTAATCTTAGACATGCATGGTTGCCTACCTGCCATCTCACTGTTGGGGAACGGTGGAGTGGGGTGGGGGCGGCACATTTCCAGGACAAACCAACTAGTTGGACAAGCTGAGCTGGTGTGGGAAAGACCCTGCTACAATATATAAGGTGGAGTGTGGCCGAGGAAGTCAATCTGTGTCAACCTGTGGCCATCATGTGCATGTGTACTCAAACACATGTTTATCCAGTTATGGGAACATGCAAACACGCATGCATGCAAAGAAAAAAAAACTAGATAAAGCAACTGTATACCTTGATTTTGATAAAATGCATTGGAACTTATATACAATTTATGATTCTGGCTGTTCCCAGCTTAAATGGTGTTTTTAAGTTGAATGTTGAAAAGTTACAACATGGAGTTCATCATTGTCATTTTATTAGCGTAATGAGTGGTAGTTACATCTTCATCAAAAAGTCATTCTACAAGTCTTGAAGTCTGAATCAGTGTATTGACTTACATTGATCCAATTTCTTTATTTGAACTGAAAGTTTATACTTTAGGACTTTACAGAAAGAAAAATCCCAATTTGGGAACTAATCAGTGACAGAGGGAAGATCTACTCACTGATCTACTGTAAAACTTAGGGGTATCAACTATTCTCGTATACAACAACCAAAATAAAAGACAAGAAAGTCAGAAACAGTGATAATACATGTACTGGATTCCTATTCATTCAAAGTTAGAAATAGGCAAAGCTTGGGGCACTGGCTGCTCTACAAGAGGACTACGGGTTGATTCCTGTAATCTGCATGGTAACTTACTCACAACCACCTGTAATTTCAGTTCCAGGGGTTCTGACTTTCTATTCTGGCCTTCTGGCCTCCTCAGGAACCAGAGATATGTGTGATGTAAAGACATACAAATAGCCAAGACACCTGTTTATATTACATACACATACATACACTTACACACACACACACACATCTCTGGTGTGCGTGTGTGTGTATGTAATATATATCTAATTTTTAACATGGTATGTTAACCTTATCATAAACACACACACACACACACACGCACACACGCACACACACATACACTGCAAAGCTAACCTTACAGTTTTAAAAGTTAGATGTGATAATGCTGTATGCATAGGTGATGATTTTGGAGAAGGCATAGCTGAGACTCTATGATGATATTTAGTTCACAATCTAGGAACTGTTGGTTTCACCAGTCCATCTTAAGATGCGTTCATCTTAAGAAAATTCATCAAGCTCTATACTTAACCTGTGTACTTTGCCACAACTTGTATATTAAAAAAATAAACACAACTATGGGGAGTTTATGGGGACTTGCGTATTAAGATAATTTTATCCTGAAGAAAATTAGATTTTGTACAGTTATTAATGTATGTTATTAAAATTTGTCTTGAAGTTATTTATGGCAGATTTGGGAATATATCCACACACATAAAATTAAGAAAAATATTTACACCAAAATTGCTGACTGTTTCTCTGGGACTTTACATTGATGTTTCTCATAATTAACAACTACTTTTGTTTCTAAAATTATATTTTTCAGCTACGTAAATATATTCAAAAGCCCTCTTGGGGGACAGGATTAACTGTAATTTATATTCATTTAGAATACAGAACTTGCTTATCAGATTTCCTCATTCCTTGGCAGTTAATGTGGTTTTACATTTTAAATTTTAGGAATCTGAGAACTGGACAAAAGGAAAATAACAGGAAGGGTGGGGGTGGTGAGAAGAGTCTCAGGAGGGTGGGTATGACAGGTGGTGACACAATGTCAGAAGACAGGAGTCTACGTGTAAAATCAAAAGCAGGATGAAGGAATGCAGTCTGGGCCACACACCTTACACTTCCTGTTGGCCGTCTGTGTTGGACTCCAGTTGATGGACTGGATTTAGATCATTGGCTTAGTTGTTAGAGAATATAAGGAATTTAGATTTTATTTCAAATTTTACCTATTTAAATTGCTTTGGCTGAGTGCTTTATGAGGAATGCAAAGTTTGAGTTAGGTTTAATATTATTTTCTCCCAGCAAGAACTTATTCTTGTACTGAATAACCAAGTCATTTATAGGTAAAATATTTAAATGGCAGTATATGTGTGAGATCATTGGGGATGCATGCAACAGGAACACTAGTTGAGTGAGAGTGTCCTAGTCCCCTACCTCGCTGGCATCTCTCATGCGTCCCTGGAGTACCCTCTTCTCAGCCTCTGTTTTGCTTTTAAACAGAATGTGTGGGTTTGGTTTATCAACACTTATAGTATTCACCGATGTTTCTCTGCCATACTTTGATCTATTGGTGCATTTGTTTGCTTGCCAGTCATGAAGCACTTCCTCTCTGGTGGAAAACAGTGAATGAAGTGGGATAGACTACAAAGAAAGTTATTAGCCGAGCAGTAGTGGTGGTGCACACCTTTAACACCAGCATTTGGGAGGCAGAGGCAGGTGGATCTCTGTGAGCCACAGCCATTACACAGAAAAACCCTCTCTTGAAAAATAAAAAAATAGAAATTTATTAACTTGCCAAATAAGTGTATAAAAATGTGTGGCACCAGTAATAATCTCAGATTACTGATTACAGTTTTCTCTGTCATCCTGACCCATCAAGAATATATGTTGATACCCACTGTTGCTGAAGCTTTATGGGAAGCAGCCAATTGGTATAATCTTACTAGTGGCAATTTCAGCAGCTGGTTGAGACTCAAAGCATTCTTACTCCATGGCTAGAGACCACTATAGGACCATTGAGCCCTAAGTTCTTAAAAAAAAACAAGAAAAAAAAGAGGAGGAGATGCCAAAGTTGAGAATTAAATATGAAAGTAAAGAGTTTGAACGAGGGAAAAATATCATAATTCTTTTCAAGTTGATCAATAGAACAAACATCACAAATTCATCATTAAGTGGCAAGTTAAATCAGCCTGACTCCAGGGCAAGGCTGTGAACAGCTGTGCTCTGGCGGCCTCAGACATATTATTTGTATATGTCTTTTGATTATAAAAGACCAAATCTTGTTTGCAAGATTTTTTGCACTCTGCTGTAAATGCCCTGATCTAAATCTGGATGGTGTGGCTCTTGGGTGACTGGGGTAGTCTCTGCCTTGTCCTTGTTTATGAACATTGTTTATGAACAGGTTTTCATACCCAATTTTGTGGCATTCCTGTGAAGTAATTTGTGTTAGCTTGGTTGCCACTGGATTGCCTTTATATATCACAGTGATTTTTATATTGTTTACTACACAGATACAGGAAAGACACCTAAGTCCTCTGGCAGGGTTTGATGGCTAGATCTTTGTCTATATCTCTCTTCCTCCCTCATTTTTTAAATTTTATGTGCATTAATAGTTTGCCTGCATGTATGTCTGTGCACCATGTGCATGCCTGGTGTCCATGAAAGCCAGAAAAGAGCATCAACATCCCCAGGAACTGGGGTTACAGATGGAAATGAGACTTCATGGGCTGGCAACCAAACATCTGCATGGACAACAAACATTCTTAGAGTCTTAAGTGCACCAAGCTGCCCCAGAACTCTATGGAGAAGAGGATAACCTTGACTTCTGCTCTTACCTCCAGTCTCTCAATGCTGTAACCACAGTTATATGTCCCTGCATGCAGTTATGCAGTGTTGGATTGAGTCCAAGGTTTCTTAGGTGCTAGGCAAATGCTCTAGTTGAATTATATCCTTTCCACTTTGTATTGTTAATGGTTAAGATATCGGACTTGAAAACTCATGGGCAGTTACTTGTGCTGATTGTAGCTCCACTGCAGATTGGCTGCATTCCTCCTTGCATGTGCTGATAATATCAAATATGTGCTCAACATGGGAGAGCTTTCCTTTAGTTTAACTGCTGCTGTGAACTGAATCTCTGTCTATAAATTTAAACACCATCGACTGTGGAAGATTTTTCTTTCTTTTACTGACCAGCTCTTCTCTGTACATTTCAAATATTATTTCCCCTCCATTACCCACACATTTTTGGTGCAAGTTTGGCATGAGGCATTTTCACTGCAAAATAACCCTTGACCCAGCAGGGTGAGTTGGAATCATAGGCAGTAGAAACATCCCTGAATGTTTCTTCTCTGGAACAGGCATCCATAATTGCTCTTGAAAATGAGCCCAAAGCCAATAGATGAAAGGAACTAAACCAAAGTAAATTGTCACCCTCAATTCAGTTTGTGCTACCAGATTTCAGGGATGCCGCTCATTGTAAGGGAAGCTGGGCTAACAGAGTTGGGGAGGATAGTGACAGTAGTCACAGTGGATACAGTTCAGCATTTCATTTTCATAAATTTAACAAAAACATATGGTCACTGAATACATTTTGAGGATGTGTCACATCTTGGAAGAGGTTTTGTCAAACTATAGGCTCTGAAGCTAAATTCTTAGCTAGCCAGCAATCATCTTCTCAAGGCAGTGATGGAGACAGAGTGCCCACTGTCTGCAGATTCCTGTTAAGACTCCATAGTGATATCTTTACTGGTTGTTTTTATAGTTAATGATTGTCTTTCTGCTTTTAAAAATGCTGCAGAAAGTGGCCTGGGTACATGCCTATAGCCCCAGCTCTTGGTGATAAGGATTCGCCATGAACTCAAGGCCACAGTGACATTGTAAGACCCTGTCTTAAAAAACAGCAACAGAAAACAAAACGCTAATGAATGATATCAGTATTTAAGTAAGAATTCCAATTTAGACAAGTCAAAACCATGTTCATTTTGCCGTATCTTTTCAGTTCTCTCTTTATGAATATGTTCATTAAATTAATGTACCAAGTTTATTACTGAATGTTATGTATATTTGAGATGTTCAAATTCATTCTTCATGGACTTGACATTCTTGGTGCTAAACCAGTCAAAAGTATAGACGTGAAGTCTATAACATTTTAGATATAAGCATCCAGGAAAACAGTGGGTGAAAGGTGAGACAGTCTGAACTTGGCAGCAGGCATTGAGCCTTCAGATGGGTGTCTTGGGGAGAAGGTGACATTGACCTGAAGGAATTTGACAGCATTGTGGCAGTGTAGAGATGTAAACTTTCCTTTTTGTAAGTTCGGAACAGCTTGAGTTATGTCACAGATGTTGAGAGTCATGTTAACATGACTTGACTTATTTTAAAAGTATCCCTCTGGCTATTGGGTTGAAAACAGAAGAAGCTGAGTTGTAATAGGGAGATGGGCTAGCAGACATTCTAGCTGTTGGTGCTGGATGGATGATAGGGATGTGGGTCAGGGAGGCATGCGTGTAGATATTGAGAAGGTGCCGGCTCTGTGTTTGTCATTAATAGCTGCATAGACAGATTGCTGGCTGAGGAATATCAAGGCAGTCTAGCGTGGTTCTCGGAAGCTAGTTCTCACCAGTTCAGCTACGCGTGCTGTAGTTCTCGGAAGCTAGTTCTCACCAGTTCAGCTACGCGTGCTGGGGAGGTTGACTTAGAAGGACTTTTCATGTTGCGTGGTGGCTTCTTTCTTTAGAAATGGGAAAATCAAAATAAATGTTTTGAATTTATCTAGAAAGATCAGAATGCAAGGAGGTAGATTGAAAAGCTGCATCTTTTGATTCTCTGTCTTCTTGTTAATTGTTATATAAACTAACTTTGTAGGTTTAAATAACTATGTCAAGATGAAATATTATTTGAGTGTGTCTCTGTGTTGGATATTTCTGTGAATGTTTAATGTTGAAAAGGAGAAAGAAATGGATGGAATAGGAATAGGTTAGAGTGTTATAAAACCCTGGAATTTAGAAAATTCAAGCATTGAATATTCAATATGCCTAAGGGTCTGCTCTTGCAATTTTAATGCTTGAATCACATTAAGATGTATTAGGAGAAGCCGCAACTATCAATTGGCTTTCACCTGATGTGTGTACTCTTGGAAAAGGCAATATTGTACCTGCAAATTCGCTTTCATGTAGGCTTATACCTAGTCATTTGTTGAATGGCATTGAAATGAATTGTCATTTCATGTAACGGATTTTTTTCTTCCTGGAGTTCTTTAAAGATTGGATAAAGTGGCACCAGCCATGCTGAGATGTTTTGATTTAGGCCAATGGAGGTCAGATTACTTGACAGCACATGATTTAGTAAGGTGAATCCGTTCAGTGTTCTTTAAAACTATATCCTCCTCTGTGGTGGCGGCAGGATCAGAACCAGGGGAATTCAAAATGGCTTGAGTAGGAGGCAATGTTTTCAAGTACTTTTTCTTCCTCCTCCTTTTTCTTTTCAGTTATCATGTCAAAAGAGAAAATAATTTAAATCTGCCTTGAGCCCCTAAACAAGCTGCACATAAACATTTTTATTTATTTACTTTTGGTGTAAGGCCTGTGTGCAGGCATACAGACATACACACATATAGAAAGAGTTTTCAAGCGTGGTTATACCAGAAAGACCACAACTACGTGATTACTGGACATACAAAATTAAGTTACTATGTTCATAGGAAAAGAATGTCTGTTTTGGAAAGAAACTGAGGCAATGTTTTTTGGAAAATGTATAGGCAGTATTGAAGAAACCCAAGAAGGCTTTTGGGGGTTGTCAAGCCTGCTTTCATCCCAGCCTTCTATGTGTCATGTGATATTTCAGAGCTCACTTTAATGCTGCCATTGTCTCCTTTTATCTTCCCTTCTCACCCCAGCCTCCGTTTAGGGGGTCAGGGATTCTTTTGAGAGTCTGAGTGAAGTCCTGAAAGCTTCCCCTCAAAACTATGCCTTCATGCACAGGAAATCTGCATAAAAGTTCAGGGCTCTCCTGGCTTCAGGAATCCATCTGGGGACCTCATCTGAGTGTAAGGGAATGAGGGATGTGTCCATAGCAATTTGTGGCTCCAAGAGATGCCACGGGAACAATTAGAGTGTGCCTGTGGTGATCACCAGTTGTAATGTACAGCTTGTAGGATGGGCCAGAGGATTTCTGTATGGAAAGAGTTGTTTGCTTTGGATTGTTTCAGAGGGGGACAGTCCTTCGCCATAGCCACCAACCACATGCTCTTACATAGTTAAAGAATTCAGTTCTCTATTCACAGAAAGAGGTGTTCAAGTGCTAAGTGACAGAGTGTGCTACTAGTGGCTTCTGAATCGGACAGCAAAAATATAGAATGTGTCATCTTGTTAGACAGGATCTTCCTTCCTTCCTTCCTTCCTTCCTTCCTTCCTTCCTTCCTTCCTTCCTTCCTTCCTTCCTTCCTTCCTTCCTTCCTTCCTTCCTGAGCAGAGTCACTCTGAAATTGGGAACTTTAGAGTTTAAATGAATAGAGTGAATTATGGAATGGCAGATTGTTAGTTCACCATGGCCAGAAGCACTGTATTCCGTTTAGCCACCCAGTGCCTATCCTGTTGATTGGCTATCTCACAGCATAGAGAACACACTGTCATTTAGAGGAGTCTTGCAGAGATGATGCCTACCTGTTCCAAATGATGTAGAAGACTCTGCAGAGAGCTGTGGGGCATTTATGTGAGAGGATGACTCTGCAGTTCAATACTTCCTTTGCTAACAATGAAGACACAGATGCTAGGCTACACACTTTCATCACAGGCCCCACAAATGGTTAGTGGAAAAGTACTACATTAACACCAGTGGTTTTAAGAAGTGAAACTCGCCGGGCTTTGGTGGCGCATGCCTTTAATCCCAGCACTCAGGAGGCAGAGGCAGGTGGATCTCTGTGAGTTCAAGGCCTGTCTGGACCGACAGCCTCCAAAACAATACAGAGAAACCCTGTCTCGTAAAACCATAAAAAAAAGAAGTGAAACTCAACATCTTAATTTCAGCCCAAGTAGATTTCACCCCCAGAAGAATCATCAGAGACAAAGAGGAACAATTTATAATGAAAAAGGAGTTAGTTCTCCCAGAAAGAATAGCAATATGAATACTCTGAAACAGAGCACCAAGAACACGTGAGGTGAAAACTGAAGGCAAGGAAAAGTGACAGATTTACTATAGTAGCTTCAGGCTTCAACATCTCTCCTCTAGTAAAGAGTAAATCAATGGAACAGAAAATCAGACACACACAGATGAACTAGATAGTGCTATCAGTTAGCTCCATCTAATCAACAATTGTAGAGTACTCTATTCAGCAACAGCAGAGTCTATTCTTTCAGACTTTGGGTGGAGATTAGTCAAGAGTGAACAAACGGAACCTGAAATGTCCTTTATCAAATTTAAAAGGATGATGTTACATTAATAATATATAATTGGGTGATAATGAGCTTAAGCTAGAAGTTACACTATGAAGATATTTGAAAAGCTATCAAATATGTGGGTATTAAACAGCACACTTTTAAGTAAAAAAAAGATCAGAAGTCACAAGATCAGTCAAAATATTTGGATAAGATGAAATGTAAAATTAACAAAATTGTGGGATATAGGTATAGCAGTGAGAGAACAACTTATGGTATTTAATGTATTAATCTGAAAAGAGGATAACGATGAAGCAAAGTGATGTCTTTCAACATACAGTTGGATTGGTGCACTGTGGAACATCCACACAAGCATAAAAACTTGGAGAAGAGGCACCAGCCCTCGTATCTAAACAACTGATGTATCTTCTTCACCTTCAGGCATGAGCATTTCTGTTTTCCAATCCCTAATGTAGATTACATATAATGTCTTTATATAAAATACTATAGGGTAAGAAAGGAGAAGGAATTAACTTTACCATAGTTACTACATAATACCTACATAAATACCTTAGAGTATGAAGGCTGACTCAGTGATAAGCTGTAACATCATACATAATGTGATAAACATGACTCATTGTATCTGTGGTCTTGTTGCCTCAAACATACAGTCCCTGTCTAATCATGCAAAGCAATGCCAGTGTTCCCTCCCTCTCTTCCATCATGATCTCTGAGACTTGCCAAGAGGTGGTGTGATGTAAATACCCCATTTAGAGTTGACAACTCCAAAGCCTTTTATTCATTGCACCTTGACCAGTTGTGAGGTTCTGTGTTAATTGCCCTCTACTACAAAATGAAACTTCTGTGATGAGTATTGAGATGTAGCAATCTGTGATAAAGAGACGTCATTGGGAGTCAGTTTATTACTAAGTCCGTTTAGCAGAGTAACATGAGTACGTTCTTCCCTAGGGCTTGTGACCTGTCTGGCGACAGGTTCTTGCCCAGATGCTGGTTTCAGATATGAGTGTTGTCTTGTGGGTCAGACCTTAAATTCAAGCAGATAAGTGAGTGGTTATTACTTCAGTGGCATTGGTCCCACTACTGCTCCGTGTGCAATCTTAAGCCTGACAAAATCCCTGCACGGAGAAGGGAGGTTTCCAGGGCACTCTTCCTCCTTACCAAGGAACTACAGCTGCTGTGAGAGGAAGAGTTTTTCTCTAAGGGTGTGATCCCTAGTATGGCTCCATACCTCAGAGCATATATGCACCATGGTTGGACTCAATGGGTTTAGAAAAAATGAAGAGACAATGTTGTGCGAATCCAATATAGGGGGGTGGATCTAAGAGAAATTGGCAGCGAGTATGATCAAAACACAATGCAGGTCATTCTCAAAGAATAAAAATAATTTTTAAAATTAAAAAAAGAAAACCAACCAACTAAGCAAATATACATAAAACCCAAAGCAATGTCAAGCAGAACTCCTGTGAAGGGCATATTCTGCAAGTTTGAGTTCTCCCCAGAATTCTCAGGATCATCAAATGGGGGGCAGTTTGAAGACTGCTTCCATAGTATCCCTAAGCACTGGATTTGATACCCCAGTATTGCAGAAAACTGCATGTAGTTTCACATTCTTGTACTCCCAGCACCTGGTGGTAAAGAAAGGAGAATCAGGAGGTCAAGGCCAGCATCAGCTTTAATTAGTTTGAGTCTGATGTGGGCTACATGAGACCTGCCCACAAAGAGAACAGAATGGATAGCCAAAATGCAAACATCTAAGATACAGATGTTGGTTAACAAAAATGTATCAACAGTAGTACACTGATTTGAGATTTTAACAAGAGGGAAAACAGAACTATGGATTCTTGGAGTTCATTCTATTATCTGTAATGTTTCTTCACATCTGCAACTCATTTAAAATATAATTTATTTTAAAAATTACTGCAGATACACATTTTTTCACTTGAAATATTTCCATGCTGACTGTTACAGTTTCAAAATTTCTGCTAAATAAAGCTTTTTGTATGTGTGGCATCTAGTTTGTTTCTGGAATATAGTAATCCTTTTTTTTTTTCCTGTAGAAACATTTGTCACAACAAAATCAAAATGTCAAAATTCTATGTCTTCCATATATTTTCAGTGCCTGTTATTATCCACTATAGTTTCGCAATGCTCTGCAAAGATTAACTATGTAGAGCCATAAGTGAGAAATGAAGTGGGACCATCCTTTCCACTCTCTTCATATTATCGTCATATATGAACAACCAGTTTGAAGAAGGCATCATCTTTAAACCAGACTGGAATTTGCAGAACTACATTCTGCAATGGTGCCAGATCTGGGGAGATCTGCTATGTAGAAGTCTTCATGGTTCATTCATGCATTAAGAGAGAGAGAGCTTTGCCGGTTCCTCTCCTGGCAGAAGAGCATGTTGCCATGACAGCCGTTTAGGGATGTGGAGATGCTACTTAAGAGCAACTCAAATGAAGAAAAGGGAAGAGTGCGTAGGTCTCACTGATAGTACATGGAATAGGGCGTGGATTCTCAAAATGAACCTTGAAAGTCAGTCAGCCTCATTGCACACAAATCATGCATTACCATGATTTGAATGTGGTTTGTGTTGCCTAGTAGTCCATTGTGATTGGCATCTTGTTTTGTACAGTGGCATTATTTGAAGGGGGTGTAGGAATTCAGGACACCTGAGAGGTGGAGAGACTGTAGGTCTTTTCGGTGTGAAGTGTTTATGTGTGACCCTTTTGGTAGGTTTTTAGACAGTAGTTGTGACTCAGAGTAGCCTGGCCATTTCCTTTCTCTACTTCTGATGAGCTGCAATCTCTCGTTTGGCTCCACCTCTTGTTCTCACGAGAGGCCAAAGGCCTCTGTTACTTGAGGCCAAACCAATCAGACTGAACCTTCAAAACATTAGCTAAATAACGTTTTCTTGTTTTACTGTTTTTTTCACTTAGACTATATCAAGAATCTCATTGTTCACTCACTCACTCACACACACACACACACACACACACACTCTAAACATGGGAGAGAGACAGAAATATAGTTCATCTTTCAACATGCTAAGCAACATATAGAAAAAATTAAAATGCCTATAAATATTTTCTGTTTGGTTACAGATCAAAGATTTATCATTTAGAAGATTGACAAAATTTATGAGAAATTATAACAAGGGGGAAGGTTTTTCAAGCAGAAGGGCTCTTTGTCATTCTCTAACATATCTTCTTGAGACAAGGTCTATCATGGAAGCTGGAATTTGCTGACTTAGCTAGGCTGCTGAGGCAAGAAGCCCCAGGAATCCATCTGTGCACAATACCTCCCTGTAGTGCTGGGGTGACAAGACCACATCTGGGCACATCAGGCTTTCTCTTGGGGACTAAGGGTCCCAACTTAGGCTGTCAGGCTCATGTTACAGTGCTCTTACCCACCAAACCATGCCCCAGACCCTATCCCCTTTGTCTAAATATATGAAAGAACTATTATTGGAAGACACTCTTTCTTCCATCAGTCCCCAGTAGCTGTCTGATCTCTAGTGGATGACCTTCCATCTAAAGTACATACTGACAGCACTAAACACATTGAGTGGATTTCAAAAGAATATATGAAGCTGAGAGGGCAAGTGTGTGTGTGTGTGTGTGTGTGTGTGTGTGTGTGTGTGTGTGTGTGTGGTGGAGGTATCAAGAAAGGAAGAAGCAAGGAACACATTTAATCAACACATTCATATATATGAAATTGACAACAATAAAAGTTTTAAAAGAAAATTAGCCTTCAAAGCAAAGAAATATGAGAAACTCATAAAAAATAGTGTGGGAATAATTAGGGCTAACAGCAAAGGCTGTATATCGGTCACTTAGAAAAATAATCTTATGTGATAGCTGCACCTTTAAAATTATTGTATATATTAAATTATTAAAATATGTAATATAGCACATATACATATATGTGCATGTGTGAGTATATGTTTATATACATTCATACATTTATATACACATACTTAACATAGGCACAACTGTCAGTACTGTGAGTGAGGGATCCTTTTCTTGCCTAGAGTTTTTACAAGGGTTTGCTGGCTGGTGCATGTAGATATTTATATGTTCCTGGCATGGATTTCTCTTGAATGAATCTTTGATGTTGAGAAAAATAAAGCTTCTGCAATTCAAAACCAAAACAAAACTAAGAATTTATATATAATTAAATATATTATTTATATATAAATAAATGCTTATGTATTAATATAAATATATATTAGTATATATAACAGAAAAATAACAATGTGTCTGTATTTGCAAACAGGAGCCTTGATGCTAAAAATGACACTATTTGGGTCCTTCCTAATCAAATTTGACTGATACCCTTTATGTGAGAGGAGGAGTTGTGTATGTATGAACTGAGAATGACCACAGAGACACATGCAGGGAAGATATCATGGCAAGACCAGGGGCAGGGAACCTTTCCAAGTGGAGGAATGAAAGCAGATCTGCTGATACTTTGATCTTATATGTTTTGTAGCCTCAAGAACTGAGGGAAGACATTTCTTTTAAAAACGGTGACGCTCATGGCATTTTGTTATAGCAGCTGTACTGTAATAATGCTGGGCTATCTCAAAATCAGTGCATACCTTTTTTTTTTTTTTGCTCTCTGTGGTCATGTGTAACTCAGGAACAGATGGATCACTGTGCTGTGACAGTATAGCATGGCAAATGATGTAACATGGGATATTCATATTGCTTTGGGAGTCTGGGAATGGACTGCAGCAGAACCAGAACCGGAGTGATCCTGGAGGTGGGGTGGAGTTAGGCTGAGTAAAGACAGTTGGAACAGAATAAATATTAAGTACCAGGTAGAAATGTGGGACAGTGACACATTTAGAAAAAGTAGTTCATCAGGGATGAAGGATTGAGGGAGTGTTAAGAGCACTCGTTAGCATAGTGTGGTATTCTCTCCGTCAGATACAGGGTATCTACTACATCACTTAGCACACACATGTGTATCTGTGCTTCATTGCTTAATTATGTGATCTGTCCTCTTGGAATAATTATCCTTTTGTTTTCTGGTTTCTTTTGTTTACTGTTGTATCTTTCATTATCAGGCACAAAGGTGTCCAAAATAACAAAGAATTCTATGTAGGTAAATGAATAAATTTTGTGATTTGTTCTTTGGGAAAAATCATGATGGTGCCACTGTAGGGGAATGAAGAATGGCCTCCGGCAGAAATAACACTTAAAAGGCTACGGAATAGTCCTGTTTCATCGATGGAAGAGGTGTGATGAAAAATAGGACTCAATATAGGGCTTTGGGAAAAGGGTTGCCTCCAAGTCCTTGCACCGAAAGATAAGGTCATTTCTGAGGCAAGAAGTCTGGGGAAAGCGAATCTGAGCATCTGGGAGATTGTGAGCTCAGTGCAGGTTCCTGAGCAGAGATTCAGGGAGGTCCATGCTGGACTGAGAGTCTGAACTCTCAACTTAGATAAAAGAAGCCATGGCACTGCTTGCGATTCTTCAGGAAGCAGCTTGCAGGCAAAAGACAAGGACAAGCTGTATAGTGAGTAAAAGGAAGCAGAAAATTGAACTCAGCCACGAGAAGTTCGGAACCTCTCCCACATCACTCTGGAGCTTCTATTCTATATTGGGTTTTGCCTTCTAGAACCTTCGGGATGCACAGCTCTGTAATCACTCTGAAGCCATGATCTTGATGTCTGACTGCCCACACCTTTTCTCTATCTATAAAGTGGGCTCAGTTATAACACACCCTTCTATTACCAATTTGAGCTGAAGGCCAGGTGAAATGGACGCGAAGCCCTTAGTTGACAATAAACAATAGCGTCTCTATTACTAGAACTCTTCTAATTTAATTATTAATTTTACATCCTGGCCACAGCTTCCCCTCCCTTCTTTTCCTCCCAGCCCCTCCCTCCCACCTCTGGTTTGTTACTTTTAATTATGTGTAGGTGTATGTGCGTCTCTGTGTGGGATATGTACATGTGTGTGCAGTGAGCATTTGATGGAGGCCAGAGGCATTAGACACCCCTTGAGCTGGGGTAACATGGCTGTGTGCTGCCTGACGTGGGTGCTAGGAACTGAGCTTGGGTTTTCTGTACCAGCAGTATATACTCTTAGTCGCTGAGCCGTCTCTCCAGCCCCTATTATAATGTTCAGTTAATTGCAAACTTGTGATATTTCCAGTTGAGCACATTAGTGTACATGTTTCCCAAGACCCACCATGGGTTTCTGGGGGAGTGGCTTGTGTAGTGAGACAGAGAGTTCTTTTATGGTGTGTTTGTGATGATTGTGGATGGTGATTAAAATACACAGTTAAATTTAATTAATGTTAAATCATCAATCTACCTACTGATTATAAGTTGTAAACCAAATGATAGGAAACTTTAAAGCAACCACCTAATAAAGCAAACTGCAGGAGAAAACCTGAATCTTCATTATGTTAATATTTTTCTGCTTTCTTTTTGTTTTAAGGTGGAGGTCTATGTCAGTGCTTGAGTACATATAAGTCCTGGACCCATATAGGCTTAAATGTGTGTTTGTAGTTTTTTCTGTTTTCTTTAATCCAGTGGTTCTCAACCTTTCTAATGCTGAGAGCCTTGTATACAGTTCCTCATGTTGTGGTGACCCCCCAACTATAAAGTTACCTTGTTGCTACTTCATAACTGTAATTTTGCTAATATTATGAGTCATAATGTAATCATCTGATGTGTAGGATGTGTGATTTGTGACAAATGGGTCATGATCCACAGATTGAGAGCCACTGCTTTAGTCCATATCTTGATGGACTAACTTTATATGGGAGCTCCCTGTCTTCTGTCTGCGAAGAGTCTGCTTTCTGTCTTTACTACACTCCTCAGCACAAATGCCCCTGTTTAACTGTAAGCCAGGCTCTGAGAACACTCCCCAGAGACTTTCCCCACCAGAGAAGTCCTCTTCGTTTGACCCACTTCTCCTCTTATTTCTATTCTCCTTTGAAGTCCAGGGTGGGAAGTTCCTTTGTATAAAATTGTTTATGATAATACATTAATCTTGTTACTAGGTTTCTGTCCGTAACTTGCCTCTCCCGAACATTTCCTTATATAATGGAAGGAAATAGACTGTTGACTTTCTAATTTTAAAACTGCTAGCTTGGGCTGTGTTTCCACCACTACTGTTATAGCCGTGGCAAAAAATATAAATACTATGTAATTGTAAATGTATAACTGAAACATATATATGTTATATATACACACGTGTACACACTCAGACACACACACACACACACACACATCTCATACCATGTGGGTAAGTCTTGCCCCCAGGGTAGGCTCTTAGGCAGGACTGTCCTATTTATGGGTGACCTTTATGATTTAAAATTTGGTTCTGAACACTACTAAGGCTGTTTTGCTGTAAGAAATAAATAAATGTATAGGGTAATCCTGCATAAAAATGCATGTTCTGAACTACATTAGGGTAAACAAGAGTCATTTGTAAAATTGAGCTACAGTCATTCATTTCTTCTTTACTCATGCATTATTAATCAATTACTATTTCTCAGATGCCAAGCAGTAATGGTAGTTTCTTAGCATTTTGCAGTGAACAGAGTGTAGAATATGATGTTGATTTCCTTATAGCTTGGTGTTTATTGGGGGAACAGACATTAAACAAATGCCCATGTAAATATTCATCAATACTGGGTGAACAAATGAGGTTTGTGCAAAGCTGGGACTTGAAGCTGCTCCTAAGAAAAAGGAAGGCATATAAGCCAGTGTTGTGAATAAACCTGTAATCTTAGCACCTGGGAGTCTGAGGGTAAAGGATTGCAAGTTCAAGGCCAGCCTGGGCTAAATAGCAAGACCTTGTTCAATAAATAAATAAATAAAGCATGCATGATTGAAAAACAAAACTGAAGAGAAAAGGAAGATGGAAGGAGGATATATACTCTTCATGTCTCAAATTTCTGAGTCTCATGAATCAAAGAAATCCATTTTGTGCTGCACTTTTTCCAAATTATCTTCATGATTAAAGGATTTCCAGGTCATCCAGGCTTTTGTGGTTTTCTTTCAACTTCTTCCTGTGTCATCTCTGGAATTCCACTCAGACTCTAAATGATCATTTGGTGTGTTTCACATCCTCAAGTAGGGCTTGCTCTTTTCACAGAAACTCATTTATCCTCTTTACCTACACATATTCTTTGGAACCCGCTGCTCCCTCAATCAGTCATCAACTCCCTTTCCTTAGAGGTCAGGCTCTGAGAAAATAGGAAGGTGACTAATGCAGGAGTTTAGAGTTCGTGCAGTTTCCTCCTTGTGTCTATAACTTGTTGCACGTATTGTGTCCTGCTTAAGAACAGTAGAGGTTAGCAAACATTTTAGGGGCCATTATGAAAAGTTGGTTGGAATTAGTTCTTGGTAAAACTGAATGCAATGCGTATTTCTGTGCAGTGTCAGCACTGGAGTACTGTTGCCTAACTCTGCCTTTGGTGTTGAGATGTTCTGTAGTTCTGTGACTGGTATTTCTCACTACTGGTCCTTCCTTAACCACCTGTGGTTTTCAGGTGGTTGACCAGTTGTCTCATCTCATCACCTTCTATACTGAGCTTCTCTGTATTGTACTATTGACCTTTGGGACCTAACTACCTTTGGTGTGGGGACCTGAGTTGTGTGTTGTGTGCTATTTGGGGATATCTCTTGCTTTCCTTTGCTACATGACCTTATTTGTGGCAACCAAAAATGCCTTCAGACATTGTCATATCCCCCATGGGGCTGCATAACTTCCTCAACTCTGAACTGAGAATCACTGTTTTATACTTTGTCCCTAAGCAATGCCAGCCTCAAGAATCCATCTGTGACCTAGTTGCTAATCACACTCCTTGCTGTGCCTCTGGTCAGCCCTTGTTTTTGAGCTCTAGTGGGATGTCTTTTGTATGTTTCAAAGAGTCTTAATACTACAAAAGACCGAATGCAGCGGCTCCAGTGTCTCCTGCCACATGAGGCACAGCCACTCCCCCATCTCCTTCACTCTGTTTCTATGCATGTTGGAGTGCTAATGATTTCATATTCCAGCCCCGCCACAGGTCCAGTTCCGTCTCTTCATATTTACAGGTGCTGCCATCACGGCTTACATTACCAGTGGACCTGTGTACTGGACAACTGGAAGTTTCACTTCCTTTTGATTCATTCTCTACACTACTCAGAGGGTCTTGTAAAGCAATATATTTGAAAAGTCACTAATGTGCACACTTAGCTGCTTTCAGGCTAAGGACTCAGTGGGAAGACCACGTGGCCTGTGTGATTCAGCTCTGTTTGCTTCTCCCCTGTAAGACACACCTGTTTTCCTGAACATTCCTTATATTCTCTAACCCCCAGGTCTCTCTGCATGGACAGAAGCTACCTGCTACTCCACCCTTCCCACCTAGCTGTTCCCTGCTACTAGGGATGGACAGGTGTGTCTGCTTCTTGGATTCAGGAAATTAAACAGGACAGCATGAATATCCATATACATCTTTTTCCCTGAACTGAGAAATGTGTCTCTAGAAATATGAAAGTGGAACAAGAAAGAAGTTAGACACTGAATTATCTATACATATATTTGTACATATGAAATTGCTTTGGAAAATACTTTCTGTTTACCAAATTTGATTTTTTTTACAATATACCAATATGCTTGAAAATATGCTACATGATAAAGATTCTGAGGGAGGTAATTTGTGACTACTAAACTAGAGGTGTGTGTGTGTGTGTGTGTGTGATAAATTAAGTCTGACAAACCTGTCACAAAAATAACTTTTAATAGAAGCATAATATGTGCTTTCATAACTATGTCAGAATCAATAATACATCATCAGGTTTTTTTTAAGATTTGCTCACACAATGTAAAAAATGTGAAAATAAATGTATTTTAGCATATAAACAGTTGTAAAATATAAAAATATGGCTTAGGCAAAAATAATAAGTTGTAGAGTGTGGAATTTGGAAATGTATTGAAAAACAGACCACAAATAAGACAAATTAGAGAAAATAATGAAATATATTCTACACTAAGAATTCATTTCTTTAATATATACATTCTCCATTTTTTAAAAAGTGTACTATAGAGTTTACTTGTTAGGCAAAAATATTTTAAAATGGGAATTCATAGGGTGAACACATTTAAAACACAGTCCATAGAACCATATGCACCAGTAACATCTGCTAAGACCAGTTTATTCACTTCATAGGAAATTATACCTAAAAATGTCAGAAACAGAAGAGAGCTAATGATAGAGTGGGGGGGTGCAATGGACATGCATCTTCTGTGAGTAGGTTCTGGGAATTTCTTTCATAACATGTGTTACAAGCCTTGAACTCATGATTCCAACCTAGGGGTGATTATCTTGAGTGTGATGATTCCTTACCAGAAAGTTTATCCCCGTGTTCCATTTCCATATACTATCCAAGCTTAGAGACAGGGCCAGTGTCCGCCAGTGGGTGGTATTTCCATGGATATGCACAGTGGACAGTTTTAAAGATGATCATTTAGACTTCTTATTCACACAGAGAAAATGTTTATGATGGGTTAGTAAGTCAAATGTAGAGGACATGGCTAGGTTTCAAATCCTGGGTCCTCATACTATTCTTCAACAGAGGGAACAAGCTTGTAGGAACAACCAATTGTCAGGCTGGCCAACAAAAATACAAGATGCCTCAAAGTAAGAAGTATTGAAAACACACAGTCTAAACTCACAATCTCACTTTTTATTCAAAGGGACCTGGGTCCCAATGGCCAAAGATTGGACAATGAGTATCAAAATAAAATAATATTAGATTATAATACAGTCCACAAGACAAATACCCCTGAGTTTATACTAATACTAAAAAGCACCAGGTGATTGAACAAAAGATAAGAGTGGAAATTTCTATGCAGAAAAATTCCTAGTAATTATCTTGCCTTTTGATTTTCAACGACTAACGTTGATTTATTTCCCAAGTGTATGTGTGTGTGTATGTGCATGCCACAGTGTGTATATGGAGGCCAGAGACTATGTTGTTTTTTGTTCTCTCCTTCCATGTTGGTTCCAAAGATTGAACTCAGGTCCTCAGGCATGGCAGCAAGTCTACTTACCTGCTGAACCACCCCACCAACCTCCAAATAATCTATATAGCAGCTCTACCCTGGAGGATGCAATTTTACTTTCTACTCTTACAAGGTACTCATAATGGTGTCTTTTTGAAAGTATAGCCAGGTGAGTTTACAGTGGCAAACTCTAGTGAGCACCATGTCAGCAATGTGACCAAGGTCAATATTGACAGTGATATATCCTATTGATTATATGGTATGAAGAGAATATCACTGTAGCTTCATAGTCTTTCTTCCCTGACTCTCTAAATCCAACATTATCATGAGAAAAGCAGACAAATTCAAGTTGAAGTCCAGTAGGATGGCTCAGAGGGTAGAGATGCTTGATGATTTATGTTCCAATTCCAGATCCACAAGATGGGATTAAACTAAGTTCTGTGCACATGGACGGACACACACACACACACACACACACACACACACACACACACACACAAACACACAAGTGGGGGAGTGGTAAAAAGATGAAAATAACAAAATTTAAATACCAATTGTTTGTCATTTTACACAATACCTGCCCTATCATTCATCAAGACAGTCAAAACTAACCAGAACTCAAGGTAGTCTTAAAGGTGTAGTGATAGGATATAATGGGTTAAATTCTGGTGGCTATAAGAGAACACTGGGTTAAAACTAAGAGAATTGAGTAAATAGATTTTAGTTAATAATGCATCAATAAGTCATGTAATTTTATCTATTACAAGTCTTAGGTGGACATATTGCAGTTTTGCTTCCTCTGTAGGGTCCATGAAAAGAGAATCCATTCTAGCTCTACTTGACTGTTACCTTGATATCATTGACCTTTCAATGTGTCTGCGACCAAATTTACTTTTTTCATAAGAATCAGTGGTTCTATTGGATCAAGTAATAGTCTAATAACCTCATTAGAACCTCTTTAATTAATACTTTATTGAATATGGGTAACAATCTGATGTAGTAGGGAATTTTCCAAGATACAATTTAGACCACAAGGTTTCATTTACAGAGGAAAGGAACTACAATTAAGTAACAGAAAAACTAGAGTGACATGCAGCAAACTCAGATTTACTTTATTAAGTGCAAAGAGGGATAAAGACATAAATACAGGCACATAATATGCTTATCAGTATGTATGCAAATGTTTCGTGGGTCTGCTCATTGAGAAAGCCTAGACATGGTGACAACTGCAGTTATGAAAGTCTTCCTAGTGTCAAGTTAGTTTCTAAATACCATTCTTTAATAGAGGAAGAAAGAGTGGTTTTAAGACTGAGGTGGGAGAAAGGATCAGCTAGGGAGAGAGTTTAGAGAAGCAGGCTATGTGCATAGCTAGAAAGTGTCTCATCAATTCTGCTTGCATGCCAAAAGATAGAACTCGGGTCTCTTTCTCTTGAAAGTATGCTTGGAAGGGAAGGAAAACAGAAGCCTTATGGTAGAGAGACCTAGTAGTCTTCCACTCAGGCTTGGTGTCATCAGCAGCTGACACCATGTCCCTCAGGTGGTAATGTGAGAATATTGCTTCCCTTCACTAATCTTCCCCTAAGTCCATAACCCTATCTACTGATGAAAATGACCTCCAGAACAAAGCGAGGAGGAATACCCCGTGAAAACAGCTAGCTAATTCCTTCAAAAGTGTCTCAAAATCAGTACATCGCCTTCACATAGTGTCATGTTTCTAAGGTTGAATGATGAGTGAAAATATTTGGGTGAAATTGCTAATACTCAAAAGAAGAATCACTTGATTCACACTACCCCTTGGGTTAGGAGACAGCTCTTTAAATCATTAACTCTCTATGTACCTCCATTGACAGGACAACCACTGCAATGTAGAAGGAGACTTTCTCCATCTATCTCGGTTCTACTGGACTAGTTTTTCTCCATCCACTATGTCCTTCCAGGCACTTAATGAAATGACCACTCTGTGGCTTAGTGTCAGTTACGATTGTTTAGCCAATGGCTTAGGCTTCTTACTGGCTAGCTCTCTCTTAATTATTAGCCCATTTCTATTCATCTGTATATCACCATATGGCCTTGGCTTAACAGTGTTATCCTGGCATCTTGACTACCTGGTGACTACATGGCATATCCTCTACTCTGCCTACTACCTCTCTCTATCCATGCTTGGATTTCTCACCTGGCTTTACTCTGTTAAGCCACTGGCTGGCTTTATTCATTAATAAAAGAAACACATAGTCACAGTATACAGAAGGACATCTCACCACTGCATGGCCTGGGATCTTGTTAGAGATACAGATTTCTGAACTTGAACCTCAATTTTATCATTTTGAATCTTTGGTAACAGAGCTTAGCTGTGTTTCACAAAGCTCTCCAGCTGACTCCCTTCCTCCAAATCATGGTCTCCCACCCACCCGCTTTGAGTGTGTGTGTGTGTGTGTATGAATGTGTGAATAGGTGGATGTGGGTGTGTTCATGTATGAACTTGGAGCTCATCAACTGGACTAAGTTGGCTGACCAGTGAGCTCCAGATACACGCCTGTTTCTACACTTCTATCCTTGGCTAGCCCAGGAGTTGCAGGTGGCTGCCATTGCCCCAGATTTTTATGTGGGTGCTGGAGATCCGAACTCAGGTCTTGGTGTTTGCATGCAAGGCACTTTAGCAATGGAGCCATCTCTCCAGCCCACAAATCATAGCATTTATATTTTTAAAATGCAAAGATTAGCAATATGACCTTCAGATAGTATCATATATGTCAGCAACACAAACCTGATTTAGCAATTGCCAAGCACATTCTAAATTTGTCAGTAAATGGTGCCAGTCAAGACCAGATATTTCCACTGGCTGCTTGCAATACCTTCAAGCCACCCCCCTCACTCTGAGTGATGTTTCATCAACTAGACTTTCTTATACCACCTCTGCCAAGTTCACACGCTTTGCCATCTGGAACTCCATTTCTGTCCCCTCCTTCCAACTCTATTCATCTCCTTCTCATAAGCTCTGTTTTATGTATTGATTAGGTGCATTTAAAAATGCCAGTTTTTCCTGCTGGGTTGCAATTTCTCAAGGGCAGGGGATTTCAGTATTTATTGATGGAGTCCAAATTCTGAAATCTGTGCCTGTCAGAGACAGAGGTGTGAAATATTTCAACAAAGCCATTGTGACAATATTGTCCAGTAAGAGTGGGCTACAAGTTCTATGCTATAGGCAGTTTAGGAGTTGGGCATATTTAATTTGACTTACAAGCTTCCATAATTAGACTGCACAGCCTAATTATGTCCACAGCCACTCAGCACTGCTTTGCCTGAGGCAAGAAAGGGCCACATCTTAGCTGCCTTGAACACTCAGCATTTTCCCCAGAGCTTAGTTCTAAGGGGAGGGGAGAGCAGGATTCTGAGAGAAATTTCATTCACAGAAGGTTTTTGTAGTTTCAAAGACCTTGCAATGTACTTTTCTGTGCTATTGTGCTACACTGAGTTTGTTTTCTCAAATACTGCTGAACTCTGCCATCACCTTTCAGTGCCAAGAGTAGCAGTTATGGGCTTCAAAGTTGTTCTTAGCAGAACACCTAAGGAGGTGTCAGAAAGAAAAATAAGAGCTAAGGGATAATTCAGAAGGGATTACCTGAAGCAAGTGGGTTCCCAGATGGTAACTAACCAAGTAGAGAGGTGTTAGAGGCCAAACCTACATGAGTTTCAGGGTCCTGACTCAGTGAGATAAATGAGAACTTAGTGTGGGGAACTCTGGAGGATTCCCCGAGGATTGTTGTGAGCACCATGGTTTTAAACAGTTTTGGAGGCTGTGAAGGACCCTTGTGATTGCTGAGCTGGAGATCAGACACTGAATGTGGACTGTTACTACAGGAGTGTAATGTAGTCAGCCAAACCTTCATTATCTAGGTTGCATGTGGTGCCAACATGGTATACGTGTGTGTCTCAGGTGTGTCTTTGAGCGTCTAATAAGGGTTATCCAGTGCTGCTCAGCTTTGTCTCATCGTCTTCCTGCCTACTTCTTTTTCTTGTCTTCTTCCTACTTCTTTACTTGTTTTCTTGGTCTGTCATCTTTGGTGAGGCTGGAACAGCTTCCTAGGAAACCTAGGAAACTGACAGTTAAGAACATTGCTGTGGTTCAGATATGGTGCTCACAGTTTGGTCACATTTTTTTTGTTTTTAAATTTTATGTATATGCATGCTCTATCAACTTTATGCCAGAAGAGGACATCAGATTCCACTGTAGAAAGTTGTGAGCCACCATGTGGCTGCTGGGAATTGAACTCAGGACCTCTAGAAGAGCAGCCAGTGCTCTTAACCACTGAGCTGTCTCTCCAGCCCATTGTCACATTTCTTAAAACCTAGCCTATTTATTGTTTCACTGAGCAGCATTAAAATTTCAGAAATTCCTTGATGTCTGTGAACACTGATCTGTGCCAAAATCCAGCGACACCAAAACATCCCTGTATTATTTTCTTAAAATCGAGATAAGGACATTATCAGCCATTCAGAAGGCCACTGCAAGGGTCATCCGTCATCATATTCCTTATGGGTGTTTACTCTGGGCATGGCACAGTATAGTGTTGCATTAATGTCCGTGGCTGGAGTTCCCTTTACCATCTTTATCCTCCTGTCTCCCCAGACTATCTATAACCCCTCTTACTCCATGGTCCTTCCTATCATAGAACTCCATGATTCTAGTTTTCCTCTCACATGGATTATATATGCATATATATATCCTGGTCACGCCTGTGACTTCTACCCAACAGAAAGCACATGGCAGCAAAACAAGTCACTGAATGCTTGAGTGTTATGGATTGTTTTTTAAGTTGAAAAGGCATAAAAAGATGTTCTTCATTTGTGGCTGGCAGAACAGTTTCTTCCAAGAGGTGGCATAATTTCTGTGCTTTGAAAATCAGCCCCTGTGTAGTGTCCTCTTCTGGTTTGTGTTGCAGCTCTGCTCAACCAGTTTCGGAATTTGAATCTCTCTGTGTGGCATAGTCAAGCTATACAGAATATTTATAAAAGTCCTCATGCCACTGTAATCATAAACTTGAATAACTTTGCAAGTGTGCACAACAAAAATGAACTAAAAGTGGCATGTGTTTACTCATCAGAATCATGTTCCTTTCAGGATGCTGAGGCCTGGATCATGTATGCAATTTATGAAATCATTCATCCAGCCACAAGTGGAGAATGTTTTTAATAAGATGTCAAATCAGATGCAATTGTGGTCCTGAAAGATGTTGAATATATCGAGTCACAGAAATTTCTCTATTCCTTGAGATGAGGCATTATGCTTTGTATTAAAAAGAAAAGTAAATGTTTAACTGCTACTCATATTTTTATTTTCAGTCCTATTTTTTGCCATAGCTAAGAGCAGATCATATGATCAGTCAAGGAAAGACGAGAACAGATTTTGGTGGTGTTGTTGGTTCCTTCCTTGTGAAAGTGGATTGTTGTCCATTCACTTACTGGACTTCCTTAATAGGTCATCTATAGGTACTATTACACTGTGACTCCATTCATGTTCTTGAGTTTTGAAATGTAACGCACTAGATAAACTGAGTCAGTGCTTTGATAATATGACAGTTCTCCCCACATTTTGCTCTTATTAGTGTGCACTGTACATAGCGCCTGGCTTCTTAAAGACATTTCTGTTCAAGTGCGCCACGTGCTTTCACCTCTCATCACCCCTTTCTTTCCCCTTCCTCTTCCCATGACTCCTCCTCCTCCTATCCCCAGAGTCCCCTTACTTGCTGGAATCACTTTCTTGATCCCCATTGTCAGGGTTGCTCCCTGCCTCCTTCCAACATGATCTGGCATCAGTTTTGCTGTAACTCAATTCCTGACAATGCATCCTGCTGACTGCTGTCTCAGGACGTTTGTACCATGACTCTCCTTGCCTGGAATTAATCTTCTCATCACACCATTCAGCTGCTATGTTTCATCCTTAAGATTTCAGTTTAAAATGTCATTTTCTCCAGGAACTTAACACTAATGATATAGAGTGATATGTTGCTAAGATGAACAAAAATAGTGCACATATAAGGTCTGTATTATATATTATTTTATATAGGTGTTTTATACATAGTGCACACCAATTGAATTCATGGATGCAGAGTTCACAAATATGCAAATTTGACTCTATAAAATACCTCACCATTCAAAATCCTTTGTTTCATGCAAAAATATTTAAAATATGGCTTAAAATTGTTTTCTAGTTACATATATATGTGTATATATATATTTACCTGAGACAGAAATGATTTTTCAAAGTAAGATCTATGTCCTTCTCTCAAAGTATTTTATGCAAATATCCTCACTTTTCCCCCCAAATCAAATCTATTGCTTTTAGCACAGCTGTTGTTTTGCCTCACACAAGTACTTATTTTTGTTAGTGTTTCCTAGACAGTGAGAGCTCCATGTTGGCAAGGATCATGACATCACTGTCTGACATAGTAGCTCTCTAAAGTAGATCTAGATAACCAGCACAGCTATCCTGGTGACTTCTGTGTATTTTCATTTTGACTCTTATGGCCCTTTGTATTCTTCCTTCCTTCCTTCTTTCCTTCCATTGTATCTGAAACAATGTACAATAAGGACTTAAAGTTCTGGGTTAAGAAAGACAAACATGGAGTAGGAAAACTCCAGAGGAGGGAGCTGGTACGTAGCTGTGATCAGTGTACAGTCTTTATACAAACACCTTTACAAACAAATGTCATATGTCTTAGTAAGTGTACTCATGTGGAAGCTGGGGATAGTGTTGTGTCCTGTTTCATTGCTCTCTAACTATTCCTTAGAAACAAGGTCCCTCACTGAACCCAAAATTCCCTGTTTCAGCTAAGTTGTCTGGCAAGCGAACTCCTGTGTGTCTGCTAATCTGAGTGAGGATACAGGACCCTGTGGTCATGGATTAGGAATCAAGTGCCACCGAGCCACTCCTTGCCCAAGAGCCAACTTTCTAAGGGTGCTTAAAACACCACATCAGGGACATGTCATGGACAGAGAAATAGGGTGATGAGCATGAATTCATTTTTATGCCTACTCTTTGGAATGAGAGAGATAATTTGTCACCAAGATGATTGGATAGCACAAATCATTGTTGTTGAAAACATTTAAGAAGTAAACAACACCCACATTTGTCATTGTCTTTAACTTTGTCCTTGCCAGCTTCTTGTGCCTGTTAATTTCAGGGTTGAGATGCCCTAGCATAGCTGTAGGCTCACATTAGGTAGGACAGCTAGCAGTGCTAATTGTACACACACCTCGCTTGGCTCCTCAACCTAACTCTCGGGGGAAAATTGTAGAATATGACTTTATTCATCTTTCCCATCAGAAGAATGCTTGTTTTTGTTCTTTTGTTTTCTCCCTTTAGAGAAAACTCTTAAGAGTGTTCCGAGGCAGATCACATGTCCTGAGGCCCAGGTCAACGTAGTGTTCGAGGCCTTGGCTCCTGTGCCATCTACTCCAGCTCCATCTGTCTGTGTGAGACACAACTGTTGTGTAAACACAACTGACCCCTTAGGAGAGACTGGACACCAGTTTCCCAGGTCTACTACCAGACTATCTCTTTGGCACTCTGCACCTGCATATACCCACCCAACTGTGCCCAACTGAAGGCTAAGAGGCTTAGATCTTCAGCCACCAGGAAGACTCAGGAGCAATCTAGCCATGATGCCCTGCCCCTGCCCTAATACAATAACTGGGAGGCATGCAAGAAGGAGCAGCCTCATGCCTATGACAATAAGTCTTGATGCTCAACACTCCCACTAGGGACAATGCCACCTCAGAGTCTCCTTCTGGTCTGATGACTGTGACCAGAGGGCAGATGCCTCCCCATGAACAAAGTGTAATGAACATTCTTCAAAATATTGCGCACCATTTCATTAAAGCCAGTGTTAAATGTAAAAAAAAAGTTCCCTAGGAAGCAGCTACACAAAATTTAATGCACATTTTATTTTCCTAGCATCCTCCTTTTTGTAATAAAATATTAGAGAATAGGTACCCATAATTATATCTGTAGATTATTTTCATAGTGCCAAAACCCTTTTAACAAACATTTTCAACAAAACTTAAGTGATTGCCTTTTAATTAAAGGAGCTAAAATAGATTAATTTGTGGGATAAAATTGGAAATAACACAGCATTGGTGTTATGGGTCCTCTGCTCTTCTGCCTGTGGGTCAGCTATGTGCTTTTAGCAGCAAATATCTTCATTAGTCTATAACTGAAACTGTCTACTATTTAAGATGGAAGTGAAAGTAGATAGGGAACAAAATTCTACAGTTCCAGCTGTCTGTGGTTGGAAGTTTGGTGCTTGTCCTGGATGCAAGGTTAAGAAGGGATCTGTAGAAGGCCTGCCTTTACCCCTGTCCTCTAATTTAATTTACCCATGAACCCTTGGAAACCAAGCTTAAAGCATCTTTTGGAGTTCTTCATTACTCTAGGCCATGGCTGTGTGCCTCATGTTCCCAGGTCACTGTACATGACCGTTGATCTCTGTACCCTGCGTCACAACATTCCATCTGGTCTCATGTCTGTCCCTGTCCTTTATGATTGTGAGCTGCTTTGGGACACATATACATTGTCACTGATTCATTTTAGAGCCTGTCTTGCATATCACTGTCCACTGGGCTTAGATATGTACCATTACATCCAACAATTGGACAGTAAATCTGAGTTCTAAAGCGCAGTCATGTTGAAGCCCATTTAGATAAATACAAAGAACAAATAGTTATCTGACTTCTTTGTGCTTGAGAAGCAGAATAAAGCAAAAAAGTCCCTGACCAAGAAGGATGTCAAATATCCAAGTGTTGAAATATTTCTAATACATAAGAAACATAGATATTTTAATAATTCTTTTGAAGCCAGGTATTGATGGTGCATGCTTTTAATCCCACTATTCCAAAGGAAGAATCAGGTAAAACTGTTGAGTTGGAGGCCATCCTGGTCTACCGAGAGAATTCCGGCACAACCAGGACTACACAGAAAAACCCTGTCTCAATCCTCCCCACAACTAATATTAATAATTCTTTTGATGAAAACATTCACTATACCTTTGGTTTGGGAATAAGACTATCATCTGAGTTTTGGTTCAAACATTTCTTATTCAGGGAGCCATTGGTGTATGCAAATGTATCCTGCCACACTGAGCAGGTGAGCCCATAAAGCTGTCTGACCAACAGGGTTCTTCATGTTCAGAGATGACTCTACAAGGACTAAACCTTTGAGGGAGGGAGAGGGGGTGCACAGCACCTCCCGTTTCTTCACTGAAAGATGGAAGCAGACTCTGGATTTCAGTTTACAGGGCCCACCCCCAGTGGCTGTGGCTTTTGCCTGAGACTCAATTATTGATGAGGCAGTTAAGTTTAGAGAATCTGGCAGACATCACAGAGAAATCTCGCCCATGAGAAGATGTGAACAGGGCCTCTGATTTTGGTTGCAGTTCCAATTCGTAGGGATTTGACAGCAATGGAGTGGAAGCAGCCATGCAATCAGAGCATCAGTCATTTTTATGCCAGGAGCCACCCATCTGTCACCTGCTCAGGACAGTACAAAAATAATCACATCTAAAAGCTAAACACATGAAGCTGTGTGTACCATCTCATCCATTTTATCTCCTCCAAACTTTTCCCTTTTTGCATACTCTCTCCCTCCAGTGTTCAGGAGCAAATCAAGCAATCAGCAACAATCGGAATGATTAAGGGGAGACCGTGGGGCTGGGAAAAGAGCATGATCTTTTAAATAGTTCCACATTTCTGTTCTTAATGTTACTGTAAAGACAGGGGTCTGGGAGAAGAGATTCATATGCAGACTGCAGCAGCCCTCACTCAAGATCTTGCAGGAGAGAAGCAGAATCTGTGGGAACTGGATGATTCATCACTGTGTGTGGGCTGAAGGGGACAGGTGAGAGTATTTGCTACCTACAGCATCAGCAGAAAGCTCCAGCCATTGTGTTAGCAACAGCACTGGTATGCCCTTCCTGGCCTCTTTGGATGAAGGGAATGCACACTTCTGTTAACTCATTGAATCTTAAAGGGACACAGGGCTGGGCATACTGGGCAATGCTTGTAGATTTTCCACCCTACTGTAACCATAGTTCAAGGGCCTGTGTCTATCTCAGTTTTCCAGCTATTTCTGATGCTAGCCAGAATATGAGAGAACAACTGCACCAAGGCATAGAAGGAGTAATACAGGCATGGTGTCAGGTTCTGGAAGGAAGTCATGGTGATATATTTAGGTTAACTGTTCTTTAGAATGGTGGCTTTAGTGGGAAAATAGTATTAAGAACCACAATTACTTGATGAGTATTTCACATCGTGTGTGTGTGTGTGTGTGTGTGTGTGTGTGTGTGTGTGTGTGTGTGAATATGTGGAGGTCAGAGGATGACCTCAGGTAAATTATGGTTCCCTGGCACAACCTTGAGTTGAGGCTGGGCGGTGGTAGCGCACGCCTTTAACCCCAGCACTCAGGAGGCATAGGTAGGTGGATCTCTGTGAGTTTGAGACCATCCTGGTCTACAAGAGCTAGTTCCAGGACAGCCTCCAAAGCCACAGAGAAACCCTGTCTCAAAAACACCAAAAAACCAAACCAAAACAAAACAAAAACAAAGAAAGAAAAGAAAAGAAAAGCTGAGGCAATGTCTCCCATTGGTCTGGAGCTGACCAATTATCAGAGACTGACTGGTCATTGGGCCCCAGGAGTGTCCTGTTTCTGCCTCTCAATTTCCAGGACCACAAGCGAGCATCACCACACCTGGCGTTCTTGCTTGCGTTCTGGGGATGGATGGAGCCCCTTACTGCCTGAGCATCCCAGCCTTTGTCCATGTTTTTCAGGCAAGTCTGTCACCTCACGCTCTCTGTTTGGATTGAGTTATGCAAAGCTTTGCAAGAGACTATCCTGTCAGATAGGTGTGTAGACTATCCAGTTCTCTACGTAAGAGAACTCTAAATGTACTTGGGGGTTGTGGGAGGTGGGGGTCGAGCAGAAAAGGGCAAGCAAATAATGAGAAGTCAGGAAGACAGGGCTGGTGCCTGAGATCTCAGGAAGAGAGGGCTGGTGCCTGAAAAGGAAAGAAACAGATCTTTAAGGGAAGATTAAGCTGCTGACTGTGTAGTAATCTCCCCATAGCCTTCTCTAATGGCCTGATGAGGGCAAAGCTGGGAATAGTTTTGTCGCAGGAGGAATGGGGTACATGGTGAGGGATGAAGGAACCGTCAGTTTAGAGTTTGTGCTGAGGTTTAACAGACTGGACGTTTGAGTTCTGCTGGGGGTGTCAAGTGGCTGACACTGACATCTGTCTTCCATTTCAATGATCACAGGTAGAGGAATGTTTCTTATTTTTCTTTAGATTTATTTATTATGTACACAGCGTTCTGTCTGCAGGCCAGAAGAGACTGTCAGATCTCATTACAGATGGTTGTGAGCCACCATGTGGTTGCTGGGAATTGAACTCAGGACCTCTGGAAGAGCAGTCAGTGCTCTTTACCTCTGAGCCACCTCTCCAGCCCCAGGAATGTGTTTTTAGTGAGAGTTGTCTTGTCAAAATGTTAGAGTCCACACTCATTACTTTAAAATTTCTGTGGACAGAAGGGCAGAAGGGTCCTGGAAGGAGCTCCTGTGAGATAGATTCCTGGGCCCAGTAGTACTGTGGAGATGTGGTAACCTTTCTCTTTTAGGCCCTGGAGTGGCTTCCCCTATCTCCACTTTCTCCGTGTCTTGTAAGGTCATCGGACTAAGGGGCTCGATCTCATATAGCAGAGTTCTCTATTCCTGCTGTGGGAGTCCCACTTTCTGTGTGCCAGGGAGTGACTGTATGGGAACTCTGTTCATCAAATTGCCTGCCAAAACCAGAAGTGCTCCAATTCAAACCCATCAGCATCCCCCCTTCATCAACTTGAAGTTCAAGCTGCGTGTCACATTTACCTAACAGGAAATTACACCGAAGATAGATTTTATAGTTGCCTCAGGGTGAGGCTGTAAAAAATGGAGAAAAACCAAGTTGTCACAATTCAGACATGAGGAATTGAGAGTCGGGAGAACCTGTGGTTTTACAGAGTCCCATGTCTAACAGAGCAAGAACCTGGCAGGGGAATGTGTTGGCCCAGTTGCAATGAGTACCCTTCTGTGGTGCCAAGGGCTTCTTGCTTTCCTTACCATCAAAACCAAGGATGGTCAGGGAAGGTATCAGCCATTCATCTCTTCTAGCTTTCCCCAGAAGGACTGCACCACAGCGCAGTCCATTCTGTCCAACCTGCAACACCCACAGGCTGCAGCTGTTGGTTATTTGAGCACCAAAGGGCATCACCGATTATAATCTTAACTTGAGTCAAAAGTAACTTTTGAACGAACTTAAGAGAATAAGTTGGGCTCTGCTGTTTTCTTCCATTAGATACAGAGGAAACCATAAGGATATAATGAGGGAGAAATACTGAATCAAATTTGCAGTGTTTCAATTTTTTACTTTTATCACAGTTGTAGGACCACAAACCTTTTCTTATTTAATAAAAACCACCAAAGCAACCAAAGAGCTTCTAAATGTTCTGTAAGGTTAAATACAAAGAACGATTCTGGTGCCTTGCACTCCTGAGTGGAATGATCTGCCCATGCTTTACTGTGATGGCACTTGCACTTAACAGATGCTCCCTGCCTTTTTCCCTTTGTTTTTTGTTCTAAATAGAAACATCTGCACAGGGAAGAGCAAACTCTTGACTCAGTCTTCCAAGGTTCCTCAAACGGTGTCTGCCGGGTCTTCCAAAGGACATAGTACATTGGTGGTCAGTGAAGGTGTGGTGTGTGCTCAGATGGATGTATAAAAGGTAAAGTGAAGGCGTAGGTGTAAAGATTTAACTATACCCAAGATAAATGATAAATGGGTGTTTATTGGGGAACACTTACGGAGAAAAATGCAGAGAACCTCCAGAGCGTTTCTCTGCTATTCCTACCCACCAGAAAAACCATGCAAACACAAGCCATGTCTCAAGCTTATCTCTTTCTGCTTCTGTCCTCCTGAAGTCACACCCAAAGGGGCGTGGCCACCATTACAGGTTCACCGGCTTATCACCAATGTAGTGAAGAGATCTGATGATTTCATTAGCCCGTAATTCATGGATTGTAAGTAACCCTCTATTGATCATGGTAGATATCTCAGAGTGATTAATAATTCAGATAGCTCATGGGTTTGTGACTGGCTGCCATTTCATTCTGAGTCTTTTAAATTACTTATGTATTTATGGTTTTGTGTTGTAGGATATTTTAAGGTGTGTTACTTTTGTTTATGTTCTGGAACAGTTGTTTAATGATGCAAAGATGTTTTTGTTTTTTTTTCAATTTTTTTTATTTTAAATAGCTTGTTTTACATGTCAATCCCAGTTCCTTCTCCCTCCCCCACTCCCCTTTCCCCCCACCCTCCCACCCTATTGCCAAATCCTTCCACATAGGGGATATCAGAGTCTGTCATTTTACTCTGGGTAGGGTCCAGGCACTCCCCTAAGAGTCCAGGCTGAGAGAGCATCCCTCTTTGTGCTATAGGCACACGAAGACTGTTTGTATATCAGGGATAGACACTGATCCACAGCTCAGGGCCCCATAGGTTGCCCAGGCCTTCTCGCTGACACTCACATTTGGGGGGTCCAGATCAGTCCCATACTGGCCTCCTCACTGTCAGTCTGGGATCCAAGAGCTCTCCCCTGTTCAGATCAGCTGTCTCTGCTGGTTTTGCCAGCCCATTCTTTGCCAATTTGCTCATCACTCCTCTCTCTCTGTCACTGGGTTCCTTGGGTTCAGTTCAGTGATTAATTGTGTGTTTGCCTCTGCTTTCATCAGTCACAGGATGAAGGCTCCCGGATGGTTATAGACATCAAGTTCATTATCAGGAATGGGCATTCGAGGTGGTCTCTCCACTATTGCTTAGCTTGTCAATTGGTGTTATCCCTTTGGATCACTCGAGGTCGCTCTGGTGCCTGATCTGTATTCGATCCTATGATTCCCTCTTCCTCCTATTCTACCCCCACCCCCTCAGGATAGTGCCAGTTTGCACTTCCACTGATAGAGAGTCTGGGAAACAGGAAAGAACCTAAAAGATATGCATATATGCATAGTACCCAAGAGAAGAGGATGGAGACAAGATCCTCTGAATGGATGGGGAACACGGCGAGGAGTGGGGAGGAGTGGGACCTGGGAAGAAGAGAGGGGGTGAAAAGGAAGAGAGTTGGTCATGGGGGAAAAGGAAGCAAAGATGTTTTTGATTAAATAAAATTCACCTGTGGTCAGGAGGGTGGGGTCAGCAACTTAGCTGACAGGAAGTGGTAGGGAACAACCAGGTGGAGAAGAGATGAGGGAAAGCATGAGGACTTCTAGAGAGAATCGAAGAGAGGAGGTGAGCTACTTGCTATTCAGCCTCTCTGAGGAGCGGAATTCCATCTCAGTCTTTGACTCGAGTTCTTCAGAGGAACAGATTTGGATAAGTTCCAGTCTTAGCCGTGAAAGAGTCGGTGTCTGAGGGAACAGAATTTCCTTAGGCCGTGACTCTTGTGGCCTAACCACTACTGATAGCAGCAGAGTTGCAGTTGCCGATTTGGACAGCTGTGACATAAAAGGCAGAAGCAATTAAAGAGAACAACAGTTTTGTTTCATATGCAGCAGGGATGACATGGAATGAAAGCCATACCAAGGCAAGGCTAGGTAACGAGAAAGAAGAAACAAGGGTCATCTTCACACATAGTCCCTTGTTGCTGTCCCACACAGTTCTTCACAGTAAAACCGCACTGGGGCTGGGGTGGGTGGTGTTTTACTTTGGAACTGAGAAGTTAAGTTTTAAGGGCCCAGCTCTTTTTGTAGAAAAGGGGGGGGGGCTGGTTGTATGCATTTGTGGTTCTAGACTGAACTGCATGAAAGTAACTGGAGGGAGATATACATTCACTGTCACAAGACGTTTTAGAAATGGCAACGGTGACCTTATAAAAAGGGGTGAATCATTGGACCATTAAGTTGAGACTGAACAGACTCAAGTCCCAGATGTGACTGATAGGACCCCGGTGTGGCCTCTAGAAAAGCACCGAACAATGGCCTGAAGTGCTTCAGCAACAGGAGCTCATGTTTCCATGTGAGTATTTTAAATTGTTTTTTAACCAACGCACAAAACATAAATATGCAAATTGGTGGAGCAACATGTGATGGTCACAGGTGTTTTGTAATGTATGGCTTAAGGTACACCAAGCTCTTCAAACAGTTTCTTTATGGTGAGCATTTCCATAGTCTAACTTTCTAGCATTTTGAAACGTACATAGATTATTCTGCTGTTCTCCTTTACATAGAAGTGCGTCAGAATGGTTCACTCCTATGTAGTCACTACCTGGTATCTATGGTCAACCTTTCCTCACTCCTGTCATCCTCCTCCTCTCCTCTGCCACTGTTTCTATGCTCAATTTATAGTTGACTTAACAATGTGCTGTGCAGTGTTTTACTCCTTTGACTTTTTGGTCTTTTTGGCTATTTGGTGGACCCACCACCCAGCTTCCAAATACATCACACACAAAGACTTATTCTTAGTTATGAATGCCCAGCCTTAGCTTGGCTTGTTTCTTGCCAGGTTTTCTTAAAGTACCCCATCTACCTTTTGCCTTTGGGCTTTTACCTTTCTCTTCTGCAAATCTTAGTTTCCTTATTACTCCATGGTCAGCTGGGTGACTGGATCCTGATACCCTCCTCTCCTTGTTCCCTTGCTCCTACTCTCTTCCAGATTCCTCCTTGTATTTATCACTTTATAAACAAAAGTCACACACCTTAAAATATTTTACCACAATGATTTCCAGTTTTATCCTCTCTCTGTCTGTCTCTGTCTCTGTTTTTCTCTCTCTTTTGCATGCACGCTTGTGTGTGTGTGTGTGTGTGTGTGTGTGTGCAGGCATGCACATGCATGCATACACACTTAAACCATCCCAGAGTCCTCCAGCTTGTTTCCATTTCATGGCTACTGTGAACAGAGCTACAGTAGCAGTTGGAATGCATATGCCTCTTCAAACATACTGTGTGTTCATTTACTTTGGCTATATGGGTAATAGAATTGTTGGATTATATGGTAGTTTCATTATAGCTTTGTAGGAGCCTCCACACTGCTTTTTTGTAGTAGCTATATTTATAGTCTCACCACCAGTATGCCAGGTTCTCCTTTCTTCACATCCTCTCTAGCACTTGCCATCTTCAGTCTGTTGGTGGCAGACATTCTTGCTAGTAGAGGTGATACCGCACTGTGTATAAGTCACTTGGTTGGCATTCCATGGGTAGCTTGGTCATGTAAAGACAAAATATCATGTGAGAGTCTTAAGACACACTATTCTAATGTAACCAAGCTTGTTGGGATTTTCTGGGTAACATTTATGCACCTCTTTGAGTACTGATAATCACAAGAGCATCATCAAAACTTTCTATAATTTGCTTAACTCTGTAGAGCTGATCAAGTAGAAGATGATTTCATGGAGGTAGGGTCTATTGATCTGGCTGATGTAAGTTAGTCACTGTTGGAGGATGGGGAGGAGTCAGGCAGCCAAAGACATGTGGGAGCAGCAGTGGGGTTTAGGGGAAAGGAGAGGGATCTGAGAGCATCCCTTTCTAAACAATATTAATTAGTCCTAGAATGCTCACTCAATTTTTATTTATTTATTTATTTATTTTTTATTTTATTTTTCAGTTTAAATTTAGATAAGAAACAAGGTTGCTTCACAAATCAGTTCCAGGTCCCTCTCCCTTTCCCTCCCCTCCTGCCATGCCCTCCCCCCACCCCCCCATTATCCCCTCATTTCCCCAGGGAGGGTGAGGCCCTCCATGGGTGTGTCCATAGTCTGTCATTTCATATAGGGCAGGGCCTAGACCCTTCCCCAAGAGTTCAGGGTGAGAGTGCACCTCACATTGTTGGATGGGAATCCAAAGTCCGTGTGTATAGTTGGGATGGGTACTGATCTGCTGCCCAAGGCTCAATAGATTACCTAGGCCTCCTCACTGACACTCACATTCAGGGGGTCTTGATCAGTCTCATGCTGGATTCCCAGGCTAATGCCTGGGATTCTAGAGTTAACCTTTGTCATGTCAGCTGTTTCTGAGGGTTAACCCAGCCCAGTCTTAATCCCTTTGGTCAACAGTCCTCCCTCTCTGTTACTGGCTTTCTTGAGTTCAGCTCAGTACTTAACCAAGGGAGTCTGCCTCTTCTTCGATCAGCCACTAAATGAAGTTTCTGTTTCCCAGACTCTCTGGCCATGAGATTGTAGGCTGGCACTCCCCAGATCTATGTCTAAAATCCATATATGAGAGAGTACATGCCATGTTTCTCTTTTTGTGACTGGGTTACCTCACTCAGGATGGTTTCTTCTAGTGTCATCCATTTGCCTGCGAATCTCAAGATTCCATTGTTTTTTTCTGCTGAATAGTACTCCATTGTGTAAATGTACTACATTTTCTCTATCACTCTTGGGCTGCAGAACTAAATAGAGAATTCTCAGTAGAGGAGTCTAAAATGGCTCAGAGGCACTTGAGAAAGTGCTCAACATCCTTAGCCATCCGGGAAATGCAAATCAAAACAACTCTGAGATACCATCTCACTCCTGTCAGAATGGCTAAAATCAAAAACACCAATGACAATTTATGCTGGAGAGGATGTGGTGAAAGGGGGACACTCCTCCACTGCTGGTGGGAGTGCCAACTGGTTCAGCCACTTTGGAAATCAGTATGGAAATTCCTCAGAAAAATGGGAATAAACCTACCACAAGACCCAAGCAACTCCACTCTTAGGCATATATCCAAAAGATGCCCATTCATACAACAAAGATGTCTGTTCCACTGTGTTCATAGCAGCATTATTTGTAATAGCCAGAACTTGGAAGCAACCTAGATGTCCCTCACTCAATTTTGATAATACTGAGCATGTACATGTCTGCTGTCTGCCTTTTCTTGGTGATTATATAGAAGATCTAAAAGTTTGATTCACAATAACAAATTTGTCATTGAAAGTGAGACTTGGGTATAGGTGCCTCCAATTCTATGCCTTATGTTTCTTTCTGTCCAGGGCCTGTTCTAACCAAGAGGAACTCAAGATTATCAGTTCTTGACTCAAACCTTTGTGTGTGTGTGTGTGTGTGTGTGTGTGTGTGTGTGTGTGTACACTCACACAGTTGTAAATCATCATCATTAACTTCACTTTTGCCATGAAAAGTAGCAAGAACCTAAAAGTCATATGCTAAGGCTTTCCTTTTAAGTATAAATTAAGTATATGTATATATTAAAACTAAAACAAATATCTAAAATAACTAAAATCCAAACTACTACTCAGGAAAATAGATGAAGTACTAGTTTCTTCCTTAGTCCCCCTAAAAATCATTTAAAAAAATCAAGAAAATGAATGACATTAGTCTCTTTGAAATCATCTGAAATCTTAAACATAGTGAAAACAGCTACTGTATGGTGCTTGTTTTATATAAATGTCTGGAAATAATAAGACTATACACTGTTATTTTTCTTACGGTGTGAGGGATCAACCCCCAGAACTTTGTACACACCCGTGTATGGCACTGTACCACTGACCTGCCTCTCCATAAGCTGATACCTTGTTAAAATATTGAATGGCCCATAGTTGTAGTTGAAGTAGGAGGGGGATAGCTAGCTAGATTTTCAAACTCTTATTTTCCTTGAAAACCTTTCTTAGTTATGGTTTCTATTGATGTAATAAAACACAGTGTCCAAAATCAACTTAGGAAAGAGTTTATTCAGTTTATAGTTTCAATCACACTGTCCACCATCAAAGCAAGTCAGCACAGGAACTCAAGGCAGAAACTGAAGCAGAAGCCATGGAGGAATGCTGCTTCCTGACTTACTCCCTTTGGCTGGCTCAGCTGGCTTTCTTATACCATCCAAGACATCCTGCCCATGGGCAGATCTTTGTGAATTCAAGGCCAACTTTGTCTGCTTACTGAGTTTAATGACATGTAGAGAGACCTCATCTGAAAAAAAAAAACCAAAAACAAAACCAGAGAGACAGAGAGAAGGCACCACACATTTGCCTACAGGCAAGTCAGGTCTTACTGGAGACTTTGCGAGTTCCCCTTCCCAAATGACTAGCTTCTGTCAAAGTTGACATAAAACTAACAATTAGCCAACATTATATGAAGATGAAAGCTTTGCAGTGAGAATGTGACCTTTTGTCCTGTGTGGACTAATTTCTTAGCACATACCCCAGCTGGGATGATAACATAAAGGTTATAAGGTGTATAGTTCATTCTCAGCTGTGACCTCAAGACTTATACTTACTTTGTAGTATTTTTGAAGATGTGTATTGGAATGTATTTGCTTTTACAGAATTAATCAGTCTTACCGAGATCAATGAAGGCTGAAAATTATTCATTTGTAGACATGGAAATATGTCTCCAATAGATGCTTGTTGATTAACTATATTGTAAATGGGTGGCCCATTCATTCACTCACCTTCTACCAAAATGTAGTTAGTTTTAACTAACTCAATGGCTCTTAGCTTTTAAACTAGCATGGAATAGAGAAACTGCAGAGTAGTCACTTTCCCTGCCAATGGATCTATCAACCTGACTCTCCCATCTTTCTCCAAAATGTTTTTACCTCTTTCCTGATGTCAAAACTTTTTTCCTTAGATATTTCTTACTCAGTAGATTTCTCTAAGGGGAGCACACTTTTATTCATTCCATGAGGACTGGTATCAAATGGCCAGAACTCTTTATATATTCACAATACTTCTATATGAATACAATTCACAGAAATATTATGATAGCATCCATGTGTCATTAAATGATCTGCTGACCACATTATACAAGTAAATAGAAACACATGAAATAAAATTTAATTATACGATCTGTTTAGCCTAACATATCCAAAAATTAAATGGTCATTTCAAAGTGTAATTAATATAAAACTATTAACGAGCTGTGAAAATTCTATTTACCGTCCGTCTTTGCTATCCAGGATACTGCTTAGACATTCATAACACATCTGAGTTCAAACCAGTCAAATTTCAGGTGATTAATTTTCTTTATGGTCTGGTGGTTTCTGTTTGGGCCAGGGTCAGTAGTTTCAATCCGTTGATCTCTGTCATTTCTCAACATTTCTGAGATTTGCTTTTTTAAGTCTCACTTCCTGTTATCTTTGCTGTGACCCACAAGGGTAACTTTCTCCTTTTCTGCTGTTTGTTTTTCCCATATCTTTTCTTTTCTTTAAGAATTCTAGCACGGATGGTTGTACTTTCTCTTGTGTCTCTTCACATTCTTCCTTCTGTTGTCACCAACATCTTCATTCTTTCATCTTTACTACTAACACTCTACATCTGACTGCAGTCCCTGGCATTCTGTTACCTGTCTCTTTACTCTTTCTCCTGCTTCTCCTTTGGATTTGAGGATAATCATTTTTACAGGTAGATTCCTTCACTAAGCTTTTGAGTCTACCAGGTTTCAGGAAAATGAATCTTTGATCCAGATACCTAGTTTAGTAAATACCTATTATTTATTTATCTTGTGCTCCTCTAAATGCTGAATGTAAGTCATTGACTAAGTGCCATCACTTTCTGCCGTCAGGAAGTCAGCATTCTATTGGGGAAATCAAAGGAGATAGCCACATGTCAGGGATATTGATATGTTGATATTATGACAGCATGCCTAGGTCAGTGAAGATGAAAAGCAGGAGATTTTTCTTTGTGTGTGTGTGTGTGTGTGTGTGTGTGTGTTCTTTTCCTTTTACAAAGATCTGAGGAAATCAGTCAGTAGGGTTCACCTGGGGAAGGGTGTCTTCTGTAGAAAGAACAGCAGTGCTAATGCTTTTTACAGTTGGCACTTGCCATTGCTAATAATAGAAGTCAGAAAAGCTTTTAATCTAGAACATGGTTCTCAACCTTCCTCATGCTGGGACCCACTATACAGTTCTTCATGTTGTAGTGACTGCCAACCATAAAATTATTTTGTTGCAACTTCATAACTCTAATTTTTGCTACTCTTATCAATCGTGATGTAAATATCTGATATGCGTCCCCTATGAAAGGGTCATTTGACCCCCCCAAAGGGGTCAGGACCCAGAGGTTGAAAACCACTTATCTAGGGGAAAGTGATCATTGCTTTCTCTTCCACACTGAGAACTCATGGTAACTCTATAAAGATAGTAAATGGCAGGATCCACAGAGCAGGAATGAAAAATGAACACTCCGTTATATTGCATGACTAAGACCATACGTGTAAAATGCCAGGTTTGGTTCCAGTTATGATTTGAATATTAAGTGTCTTTTGTAAGCTAACGTTTGAATACTTGGTCCCCAGCGGATAGCACAGTTTGAGAACATCATGGAACCTTGAGGAGGTGGAAACTTGATAAAGGAAGTAGATCACTAGGAACAGGCTTTGAGGCATTGTATAATTCAGCCACCATCCTTGTTCACTCTTTGCTTTCTGAGGACAGATGTGATGTGATCAGCTAGCCTTTTATATCAGCTGCCATGTCCTCTCTTGCAGATGCTCTGTCTTCCCCATCACGATTGTCTGTATCACTCTGAAATTGAAAGCCATAATAAACACTTTCTTCCTTCAGTTGCTTCTTTCAAGACATAGCAATGAGTGAGTAACTGAGATAATGGTAAACCCACCTTCCATGATTCTAGACCTGACAGGTTTTACTCATGCCAGACAAGCACGTGTTCTTTCATAGGGGCGATGTAATACTGCACTATAGTTCTGCTTATAGCTACGCTTCCTCTCAGCATTATCATAGATTCCAGAGGTTAAGAGAAGAATAAGTTCCAAACAATACCCATCTCATGTCAGATGCCACATGTCAATTTGAAGGGTCCTCAGGCCACTGGTGTGCTCGGCTGATGACAAGCTTGAAAGCTCTCACACCTCAGAGGTCTGATAGTCATCAGGATGTCCCACAGATCTCAGAAAAGCATTATACCTATTATATCCTTACAACAAGGCTGCAAACAGGAGCCAACAAAATGAAGAGAGAGATGTAGACCTTCAAGTGTTCCACTGGAATCATGGCATATTACTTCTGGGCACGTCAGTGTGTTCACTTTCCTGGCAAAGACCTCCCGGGTCCTCAGTGTCCAAAGTTTAGAAGAACTAGGGAGCTCTATTACTTGATAAGCTGTATCCTTGATCCCCATCTTTATCCCCCTTTCTGTCCCCAGAAATCAGTGAATATAACTTGGCTCAAAGTCCCCACTAATTACATAGTTGGCTCTTTTCTAGCTTAGATATGAAAAAGTAGTACCTACTGGGAATTCTTCCATCAGCATAAATTTATGTGTGGTCTGAGAACTTAACAGAAATAACAAAGATACTTTTATCCCTTAGGAAACACCAAAGATACAGTAGTTCTGTCTTTGGGACCCGGGACAAAGACAAGACCCATTATTTATACAACAGATATTTCAAAACTGTCTGCCTTATGATTTTTTTAAATAAGACTATGGTTCAGAAGAGGAAAGTAGCAACTAATGGAGGCAAAACCTCTGGACTATTTAAAGAATTCCCACGTTCAGAGTTCAAGTTCATGTCTTTGTTGAAGGGGCAGCTGTTTGGGATGTAAGTGAGTGGTAAATGAAATGCATATTTAACTCATCTTTTTACTGAAGCCTCTCCTAGAGGGCATGGCATTATAGATAGGCTTAAATTGCTCAGGATAAAGTTGATGTCACCCACTCCCTTGCTTGAGGGCTTTGGCAATTCCCATTCCATTACCTCATAGATGAAGGAAGGTCTTAGCTAATGAAGTTCTTTCTGGTGTCTCCTGGGCAGAGGGTAAATCTCACAACACATATTTGCTCAGTTGCTTACTGTGTTTCTTCCATCTCCTTCCATGATCCCTGTAGGATTTTTCAAGTTTTAACAAGCACTTACTTGTGTTTGATATCTTCTTAAAACAAGGGCCTAAATAAATAGCATGAAAATTGTTTTTAAAATGAAGTATTAGAGTGCTAAGCAATATTGTTATGGCTAAAAGGGTTTTAGTAATTTCTTAAGTTTCTGTCACTCATCATTTTTATTGTTATGATATATTGAAGTGTGCCTTTAAATTCTTTCATGTGTTTGTCCTATAGATAGTTTTGAATGTTTGCTACATTAAGGGAACAATGTAAGACCATCCTGACAAAAAATGACCAGGACTTCATCTCTCCTTTCAGGTGTAGAAATACACCTGGGAAGTTTAGTCAGTGTGGTTCTTTGTTAGGCATTGTGGGAACATAGAGGAAGGGAAATGCAAGTGACTCCTTAGGCATATGACTCCAGGGGCCAGAGAAAGTTCTGAGGAGGCAGCAACATCTGACGTCAAAGTGACAGGGGCTGGAAAATTGTATGGACAGAGCCAATTCTAGGCTACATGGGAAACAGGAGCAGGGACTGTGGGGGAGGGGTGGGAGCTCTGCAGCATGCTGTGGCCAAGTGCCAGCAGAGGCAATTCTGTGCAATTGTGATCTGTAAGATGTGACCCTAAAAGCCAGGAGCGAGCCTCAGATTGAATGCCACATTAGAAGTCCTTAGAGGTCTCTTCCAATTGGTCAAGGGCAAGAAAAGATGACATCCAAAGCAAAGTGCACGAGACCATGAATTCTGAGAGGATATTTTTCTGTTCCGCTTAGGAGACAGGAGTAAAAGCACCCCAGGAGACGATGGTGGGGGCGGGGGAGGGGGAAATGGAAGGAAAATTGACATGTAAGGGCACTGTGTCATTCAAAGAACAGCTCATTGTAGGTCAAATCACCAATGGCCCACAGATTCTTGTGTGATTCACTTCTGGGTTACAATTTTACATTCTGCAAGCTAGACTTTAGCGGCTGTAGATGACAGGTGCTCTTAGAATATTTTCCATTTAGGAGGAAAGCAGGCATCACTTCGAGTGAGTAAACACTATTGCCTGTGTGCGAATGTGGTAAATATATGGGTATAAGTGTACACGTCATCAGAAGCCCTGCTCCCCAGGGGCAGGGGTGTCACTTTCTTCATTGTATTCACTATTAGGCCCCTAGATCTAAGAACAATGACTGGTACAGTGTCCTTCCTCTATTATTATTATTACTATTATTGTTTGCTGAGTGAAATAACTGAGATGGTCATTCTTGTTAAAATGTTTAGAGGATCGAGTTCAATGTCAGATAAGATGCATTCAGTAGGGAAGACACCTTTCAAAATCAACCAAACACTCAGCTCATTTTGCTTCCCTGAGACCAGAGTTATGTTTGCAAAAAGATGTCTACAGAGGTTTCCATGCAAGATAGAATTTATTTTTAGTTTAATTATGCAGGGGTGACCTCATCGTTTATTTTGATTTCTCTGGAGAATGAATGTGTTGATGCTTCTGAACACTTGCATGGCTCCTCTGGGAAGAGGGACAATACTTAGCCATGTGTCTGGATTGCCAGTAGACATGGAAACGTGGTACCAGGCTTGTTTTCTGATGCCAATTGTGTTACAGAGAAGGGTTTGATCACTTTATTGGAAGTTAGTTTGTTCTAAAATCTTATGCTCAGCCACTAGGTTCAGTATCCAGGAGAAAAACTGATCACTGATCTAATGCTAAAAGATGTTACATCTAGGAATGAGGGTTAGTGGACATAGATGACCGTTGGGATGATTTCATCCCAGTGGTAAAGGCACTCAAGCTGTTTCCTGTGTATGTGTAAAAACTTTATCCTGCCACTCTAGTTAGCAACTGAGAGCATAATCTGTGTGTTAATGCCCAACTGAAAGACCTATTATCTCAGAGCTGCACTTGATTTCATCCTTCTTAAGAATTAGTTAATACTATCAGCGGGTGGTCTTACTGATATCCTTTAAGTACAGGAATGTGTTCTTCAAGTAGTAAAGTTTCTGGTTTGTCACATTTCCCAGACAATAAGATCATAAAAAATCACTTAGGGACTAATGTGGGGGGTTCCTGGGGAATGTCTTTTGGTTATGTCTACATGGGTGGAATGTTCGTGAGATTTTCAAAATGACAAAATGTGTGTTCTTGGATCCTATTTCCATCAGTAAATTTTGGCCAGTAGCCTTCTTTATCTCTATAGTTGCAGCATTGTGATTGGTAACAGTCGGCCCTTTTTGCCTTCTGCTTATACACGAGGAAATACTTAATCCCATCTTGTTACTTGCAAATGCATGTATATGTTTACCTCTCCTGATAAGACTTTTACTTCCCTTCTGCATCCTTCATGTGCAGTGAGTATTAGGTTAGTCAGATTTCCATCTTGGGCAAAAGATCAATAATAAACAATTCAGCTCATGGTTTCAGGGGCTTGTGACTTTGTCAGGCCACCAATCACCTTGACTTAACTGTGCCTACTGAGGTCCCATCCCCTTCCCACAGTGGCTACTGACTAACACTCTATATACAATCATCTAGGGGACATTTACATTCTTTAGTAATAGGAATGGTAATTAAAGCCACCAAACCATACAGATAGACTCTTTTATTTGGAAAGAGAAATCCTTTAGAATATGACATAGAAAATATAGGGACATGTGACAATTTAATAAAATATTGGAGATATCTAAAGCTTCATGGTTGTCATTTCACTATTACCATGGAAATGCCAATACCATATATTTCTTCTTTGGCATTTTCTCTTCCATTTCCAGAATTCATATGTTGAGGTTTGAATTCATGGAGCCTCATCCTTCTATTTAAAAGAGGATTTATGCAATGGTCATCTTACTTGTAAACCTGGGATAGTGTCCCCAAACTTAAGAGATAGTTATGCTTGTAATTTTGCTTAGGGATTTAAATAGTGCTTGTAGAAGTTAACAGCTCTCCTATTTAAACGATGCCTACTATCAGTATCTCCCCATATTTCACTGCCAATCTAGGGCCCTTTTGTCATTGTTCTACTTAGTACTGAATCACCTGCCAGAATTTATTCTCGGTTATCCTTCGTTTTAGGAATTCAGTGCCCTCTCATCAGGCAGATTTCATTGCTTTTGTTTTTTTTTCTGGTGAAATCACGAACACTGAATGACACCCACCTCTCTGTAGACATCAGCCCTCCTTTCTTCTCAGGCCACCTTATGAGACAGTATCCTCCTAGCTCCCAAGCGCCTTCTCTTCTTTCTCTTTGTCTAGTTCATGTGGTTGCCATTTTTAATGTTTGATTCTTGGTCCCTTGCTTTCCCTTTTATTTTGTTTCCTATGAAGATGTTTCGCCTCTGTTGCTTTGACTTTCCATGTCCACACGAATCAGCAAACCCTGGCAGCGAGAGCGCAGCGTGCGGGGATGGAGCTGAGGAGGAGTGTACTGAATCACAGGAGATGTCTTCCCTGCACAACATTCAGGGTCTAGATGCATTGTGTTAGGAAACATTTCATTTTCAGATAGGGAAAGTATGAAAATGACTCTGAGCATGTGATAAAGTTGGGGAGACGATCGCACTGCCCTAAATTAGACTAGACTCTAGGGGTTAAGGCAAAGTGGGTATACAGACCTTTCCTTGCTTTAAGGTTAGAATTCAACCCGTTTTCTTGCAAAGTTGTTCTAGTAGCTCTCCAAATCCTCCTTTTGTTCAACACATGAGATTGAGTAGGACTTCTATGCCTTTGGGATTGAATGGAGGAAAAACTCTAATTCCAGGGTTCACAGAAAGTTCAGGGAAGGAAGCATGAAACTTAAAGATCTGTGGGGGAGGGGAGGGCATTTCACAATGTCTTTCCTTGTAGAGTATGGTGTCAAATAACTCTTATGCATTCTAACTGAGCATAAAAGGAAGCAGACTCCCAAGGAGTGAGTAAAAGACTAAGGACTTCATGAGGGTAGAGCAGGAACCTGGGTGACAAGAGCCAGAGATGGCAAGGGGAAAACTCATAGAATGGTGAAATGACAAGCACATTTGCATTGAAATGGGAATGACAGAAAATAGTGGGATTTTTTAAAAATTATGTTCTAGGACACCAGAGGACAGTGAGATAAAAAGGCGGGAAAGCAGCTCCATAGAAGTGGAGATTTGGATTATTGATCCTCCATGTCAGGATCTTGGAATATAAGAACTGACAAGTTCATGGTTCTGTGTGTCCTCACAGCTAGTCAGCTGCAAGCTTAGAATGCTGTGTTACTTTTCAAACACAGTGGTAGACATCTTAGACAATGTACTTAAGAGGGGGAGGGAGTCAATTTATCTCAAATTTAGCAAAGATTTCAGCCACTAGTTGCTTGACTCTGTTGCTTTGGGTTGGCGTAGAGGTCACTCACCTCATAGTGTCCAGGAAATGAAAGAGAGAGAGGGATGGGTCAATGTTCCAGCCTCTATATTTCCAAAGACCTTTCATCATATCAACCTCTACTTTTCTCATGCCCCTCAACACACAAACACACATATGTGTGTGTCAGTCGATCTGTAAAAGGACAAAGCTGTGTGTTATTCCTTGGCTTCTTTCTATTTATTTTGTGGGCGTGTAGCCCACAACTTGCAAAGTAGTCTAGAATGGTTAGCCAGACAGCCCCAGGGATCTACCTGTCTCTACTTTCCCCATCAAACTCAGGTGAGTGATCTAGAAAGGGAAGCTCTAAACTGAGCTGTTCTCAGCCCTTTCTTTAAGACAACCAAGGACAGTAGTTGCCATTGTTAGCAGTTTTCTAGTGACAAAGAGAAAGAGCATTATCTACCTTGAGGGAAACAGTGAGATCCAGAAGAAAGGAACACTAAGGAGAAGAGATGAACAGTGCAGGTCCTGGATATCAGTTCTGCATGTTATCCGCATGCTTGAGGGTGGTCATCATCTTTCTCTCTTTGTCTATGTCTCTGTCTCTGCCTCTCTCTGTCTCTCTCTCCTGCTGTTCAGTATTTACCAAAACCCAAGTACTTTGTTTTAAAGTTATTTCTTTGAATTGGAAGAGCTATGTTGAATTGAAAGCATCATGGTACAATTTACTTTCATTCATAAAGAGAAGAAAATTAAGTACCAAAGGATGCAAGAATAAAAAGCCCTTAGAAGAACCATGGGTCCCAGATACATGGCTGGGGGTGGGGAAGCTTGAAATTGTCTAGTTCTTCTAAAACTTTTCCGTGGAAATTCATGTGGGAAGTGCTTTTGTGAGTGTGGATATAACTGTCTGAAGTAGCTTGTCAAAAGCATGAAATATCTTGGCATCTGACTTTTTAATGTTAAAAAATGTGAAGGAATTTTACATTCCAAGGCAAAATATTTATATAGTGATTTTCTAAACTATTCTCATAAGTTCAGTGTCTATCCTAGGTTGACCTCTCTGGCACACTGTTGTGTATCCCCAGGGACAGATGGTATGTTTACTCAAGTGTAAGCATACAGCATAAGCCGTTAGCCTCATGTTGAAGATCAGAGATCTGAAGCCCAGTGGGGCAAATAAGTTGCCCAATGTTCTGAAGATAGTACTGGGAGAGCTGAGGACAAACCAAGTATGTTCTAATTCCAAAGATTAGTACTCCCTCCAAATGCATCTTATCTCTGTGTGGGAAGCACAACAGCCCAGAGTGGAACATTGATTGTAACTGTAATCAGGTATCTAGAGCATTGTCATTGGTTAGACAGTCCCAATTGGAGTGCCTCATATTCCTCTCCCTTCCAAAAGTTCCTTTCTTCTTATATGTAAGGACTACAAAGGTCCTGTTTTCATTTTTCACACCAAAGCTAGGAATTCAAGCATGGAAGGTACTTATAGTTTTCAGATAGTAAATGAGTACCTTACACTCCTCCATCTGTACTTTTTGTCCAAGCTCCTACCACATTTTCTCCATATTTGTCTGATCAAATATTACCCATTTGTCACTGCATGGCTCTTATGTCCCCTATAGGTGCCAGGGTTGAAGCTGTTCCCCAGCATTGCAGTCCTACTGAGAGAGGTAGTAGAAGATCTCTATAAGAGTAGGGACCCCCCCACCCCAACACCTTTGTTCACTGTATACCTCAAACACCTAATCTCAGGCTCATCCATTTTCTGGCACAAACTGAATACATCAACATATTTAATAAAATAATGTTTCTGTGAGATAGTCATTAGTGGCTTTTAATGGAATAATAGAGCCATGTGTAAGAGTAGGTTAGAATACTTGGACAGTTTATAAGGTAAGAAGGCTGAATGAGTAAATTAATATCTTCTCACCTAAAAATCTGCAAGCAGATAATAAGAAGCTGATATCAGAAGAACTGTATGAGATTTTGATAGAATATGACAGGTTGGAGTGGCACCAATGTCCTAGAAGCCTTTCTTTTATTCTATGAGACTATTTAGCACAGCACCTAATATGTAGTATGCATTCAATAAATAATTGATGAATGAATAGTGAGCTCTCTAATTAGATTTGGAGAATATTATGATTAGATTAAATAGTTTATGTCCCACTGTGCCTATGTTCATTACTTTTTTTTCTTTGCTTTTAGTGGTGTGATTTGTGATAATATTAGTGCTTTGTTATTTTAACAGAGAACTATATTTCTTATGGGGAAATGTATCCCAGTGAAATGTGCTTTGATTCAGTCTTGTATGCCAAAGAAAATCCAGCATCTTTGGAGGACACAGACAGACACTGAGCTTGTACTTAGCACAGTTGCTCCTGGTATCTGAAAGGAAATAGCTACAAGGCTAACTTGCCAAATACACAAGTTGGCAATTAAAGTCCAATGGAATTGCCCGGTAGACTACTGAAATACTTGAAAAATGCCTGACCTGACACTATTCTCTTGTAGATGGGAGGTCACAGACTTAGAGAAGCAGGGCCATGCACAGTGGTTTCTGTGCTGGGAACTAGTAGAGGCAGAACTGGAAACATGGTTCCTCACCTTAACTTCATTTTTCAGTTCTTCAACCATGTGAAGGAATCTAGAGTAGTTAAGAGCAACAGACTTATTTTGAAAGTTGAGTATTAAGTTACATGTAGGTTCCAGCTATGGCGGTCACATAAGTCACTAATGGGCAATTTGGAAAAAGGAAAACAATGAAGGAACCATCTCCTTAGAAGATGAGAAGATTACTACATGTAAAAAACAAAACCTGGGGTCTGTGCTAATGACTCAGTGGTTAAGAGTTAAGATCTTGCAGAGGACCTGGGTTCAGTTTCTAGCACCTACATAGCAACTCACAACCTCACATAACTCCAGTTTCAGGGTATCTGACGATTTCTTCTAGCTTCCATAAGTACCATGAGTGTATCTAATATATATGGACACATTCAGGTAACCCTACTCAAACATAAAATAAAGTGAATAAATTTTAAAAAGACAACTGAAACTATTGTCATAGGAATTGACAGCGTTGTCTCTAAAACTCTGAGCATGGTTTTTAAACAGCACCATTGGGATAGCTTCTGAAGTCCTGTGATGGATAATAACTTAGTCAACACTACTGAATGCTGCCTAGCTATACCTTCCTGTGCAGAGAAATATCCATCAACTGACCTCTTAAACATCCATGACTATTAATCCTGTGTCAATATGCTAATGGACTTTCTATTTAATAATTTTCATATTTTCAGTTTCACCCTGTTCATGCTCACAAGTTTTCTGAAATGTTTTCATTATAAATATGATTTGTAGTTGTTACCATATGATTTCAGAAATATAACTGAATATAGTTGTGTGTGTGTGTTACAAATATAATGTGAGTTCTTGCTGCAGGATACCTCTGATAGGCCACTCATTCTGAAGCTTTTTTTCTTTTTTTACTTTCTCAATATGCTTCCTGTTCAAAGGTTGCTAGTTTATACACTGCTTGGCCATCTATCTGCCCGGTCACACTTCTTGGTAGTTCCACGTTCAACTGGACTTTGTAGGCAGGTGTGTGAACATGCAGATCTTTGATTAATCATTGAAAATAAGACGTCTCCCTCTGTCATGGATGGCAATTAACAAATTCTTTTGGCATTGATTTTTAAATATTTTTATAGCACTCATGTATTTTTTATTACCAATTAAAGCTTCTTCCTGGGAGTGTTACTTTCTCAAGTACTCAAAATTGTTAGAAAAGCCATGTAATTGCTTTTAAAATGAAGTGTCATATGTAACATTTCTATTTTGAGAGAGAGGTCTTATTTTCCGGTGTTCATTTTTACCTGGCTTCTCTGATGACCTAAGTGTCATTTTTCTGGGAGCCCCTGAAGTGATCTCTTACCTAGCCAGTCCAGTACACGGTACTGTTAGATCAACTATGTCTCTTGTATGCCACTCATTTAGCAATTCTGCTATTCTGTTTGATGCTCCTGGACAAGACAAAATAAGCTCAGAGGATGTGACTGTCTCTTTGAGAGGGTGGTGTGACTCTTGACGTTCCACAAAAGCATCCATCTGCCTTACCTATCCATAGGGTCAGTCATATATATATTCCCTAGGGATGTTCTAGATTTTATGTAGAATTGTTTAAACTTAGTTCATTCAGTGAGTGTTTGCTATGTGTCTGCTGTGTGACAGGTGCTTTACACTGTGACAATTGTGACAGATACATTGCAGGCTTCTTTATATTTGATTAGCATTGGTTCACTACTTTCTATGTTTCAAGCATTCTGCTAAAATATGTCAAAAAAGTTACTTAATTCTTTCAACGTCCCATGAAGCCTGTAGTTAAGAAACTACAGTCAAGTAGGAAAGATGGGATGGGAAGAAAGGTCAGTGTTGAAAATACATAGAAACAAGTAACACTGCATGTATTGGGCAGGGTGTGTGTGTGTATGTGTGTGTGTAAAACAAACAAAAAGAGTCATTGAATATGAGAACGAACTAGGTGGAAGATACATTGGAGGGGCTAGAGGCAGAAAGGGAAGGTGGGAATGATGCAATTATATTTTAAAGGAATCTTCTGCTGAGAGTTGGGTCTATAGAGTGCATAGTCAGAGCCTTGACAGAACTCTTGATGAGGGCATTTAACTTGGAGACTGAGAGGACCTGCCAGGAATTTGTGGTGAATCAGCTGATGTGTGGAGTGTGCTGTAGTGGATATCAAATGGTTGAAGAATAGACAATATTGCAGGGGGAGAAAAGTTTTCAAAGAAGTAAAAAAAAACATCTAAGAACTGCTTGTGTACCATGTAATTAGGGCTATCTGCTAATAATAGGGCCCTGATACTAGTGGCTCAAACTTAGGAGTTCCCTTTTGTCTCCTGCAAGAGAAACCATGAGCTAAGTGGGAAGGGTTTGTATGCAGTCTACACAGTCATCCACATAGTCATCCGTGGCCCAGTCTGTGGCTGCTTTTACAGTCAAGTCCTGTTAGGCCACCTTTCCATCCTCAAGGCTACTTCACCATCCAAAGATAACCTCTGCTGTACTGGCCAGCATGCCTGCCATCCACACAGCTGGAGAGAGAAAAGGAGAAAATTGTAAGGTGTGTGCATAGCTGGGTCAGCTCATGTTAGAGCTCTTCCCATGTGTACTGAAGTCTTTTTGGATATTGCTCAATACAGGGAATTTGAGAATCCTGGGACATTGATTAATTGACTTATCTTTTTATAATTCAGTCATATTGCCACCTAGCATATGAGAGGGCAACTTCAAAAGAAAACTACCTAGGGAGTAAGCAATTGTAATACCAGGTGTGTGTGTGTGTGTGTGTGTGTGTGTGTGTGTGTGTGTGTGTGTGTGTGTGATGTGTTTCTTCACACACCTTCTGATGAGCATCCAACATTTGGAAAATGGTGAAAACCCGACAAGAACACATTTGTACCCTGTCTTTATCTGCAGAGTTTGCAATGTAAACAGCTGCTGCTGTTTCCCTTCAGATGACCTGAGAGCTTGGGGTGTGATGTTAAGGGAAAGGCACATGATTTGGCTTTTTGTCTTTTCAGGTGAAAGTTTCACCCTATGTAAGATGGTTCAGGGTTATTGATGTGTTCTACAAGCAGGACAGCCAGGAATATCAGCAAGAGTATCACTGTTGATTGCTTGGCATATTCATTGATTGTCTTCATTCTTTTCCAATGAGAACTTCAAAGGTGTTAGTTCTTCTTATAACTATGTGCTACTAAATGAAATATAAACCATAAAAGATAAAGTAGGATAAACAGTAATAATTCTCATGGAAGCAGTGGTCCTATCTTCAAATCAATTTTTCTCCGAAGAAAGGAAAGACAGTAAAGATTAGTGAGGTACTTTGTCTTGACAAAAGAAGCTAAAGATGCCTCAGTCTACGTTTGGAGTAAAAGACAACACCCTTCAAACTATAAACCAACCCTCCAGCCACTTCTATGCTTCCTGATAGGCATTCCAAATTCTCCAATGATTTTGGGTAGAAACATATGGAAGCAACCTTCCTGGCTGTGACCAGTCCTTGTTGTTTTTTGTTGATGTTGTTCTATCCCTGAGGTCCAAGTGGGTTAGTTGGTGCAGTGAGTGGGGGGCACCCCAGGCTGGGGCCTTGTCCTGTTCTGACTTCCAAGGTAACAGAGCCTGCACTGGTGAGGATCCATGTACAGGGCTCCAAAGCAAGAAGGTTGGCTCACCTGGGAACTGGAAGTGAAGACCCAAACCATATTAACTGTGCCTCAAGTACCCAGACATCCTCAGATGAGCCAGTGGGGTTTCATTCCTCTGATAGTACAGAAGGGCCAGGAAACGGGGTGAGGGTGGGAGTGGGGGTAGGGGTGGGGAGCTAAAGAGATTCCCCAGCTGTAGCAATTTAGGCAAACACAGGTTGGATTTATGGGACGTGGGTTTCTTTGCTGTTTTATATATTTTTTTCAGTCTCCCAGGATGACACAGCAGGTTGGAGGTTACCCTAGTATTTTCTTTACTCTTATAAACAATTGTGTGAGCAGAAAGGGTTTGACGTTGCCTATTATTTCCTCTGGGTAGGAAATAATGTGCCATGACAGCCAATAAAGACTCACAGATCACTTGCTTTTAGTGGCAACACCAGGGCTCCTCATTTTCCATTACTGTGACTTTACATTCTTGTCATGGGGATGGCCATATTCTCAGTGCCATTCCAACTGAGAAGAAGTGACCTGGTCTCATGCTACAATTGTGAGGAAGTAGTCAGACGAATCCTTTCATGTCTTGGATCCTATGACTGAGTCACATTTTTGGAATTCTTTCAGTTTTGTGTAGGATAGCACATGGTGAGGAGGTAGAGAGTCTTCTTCCCAAAGGATTATGGGAGCCTTCACTCATACTGATAAAGGCATTGATGGTTTCAGAAGCCCCAATATTAAAGCCCAGGCAACTAAAGGATGGAGAAGATGTTTACTACAGAGATCTCCTGCCTCAAGATTCCACCATTTTTTTCAGGAAAGCTTTCAGAGGCAAAGGCTTGATAGAGGCCATTTATGTCTGCTAGTACTCATAATATGTGTACATTCTATAAACTTTGAACCCAGATTCACAAAATGATTGGACAGTGATTTGGGAGAAATTTCTTTTAAAATGTTTTCTGTGGAGGGTACATTAGGTGACTGAGGAATGAGGGAGCTGGGATAAGTTGGGGGAGCAGGGGTGGATGTGGGAGGCATTTCAGCTGGACCCAAAAGCTCCCTTTTAATCCCTAGGTCCTGAGGTTCCTTCTATCACTTCCCTAATGGTATTTGTCACACAGGGCAGCTCATCTGAAAACTCCAGTGTGCAGTAAGGGTGCTCTTTGGAAGCTGTCATGTATCACGTGTGTGTGTGGGGGGGTCTGTGTGTGTGTAGGTCTGTGTGTGTCTGTTTGTCTCTCTGTGTGTGGGGGGGTCTGTGTGTGTGTAGGTCTGTGTGTCTCTGTCTTTCTGTGTGTGTGTGTGTGTGTTTGTGTGTGTGTGTTCCCATGAGAGCAGGTGTGGGTACAATCAAATGACTGTCCTTTTAGTCAGCATGATGGACAGGAACAGTGAGAAGGGTAGAGGAGAATGATATAAGTGCTTGTTTCAGGTAGTGAGAAGGGAGAATTTCAAATGATCTTACCACAAAAAAAGCATAAATTTTGAGGTGAGAGATACAACGTTTACCCCGATTTCATCATTATATTTTGTATAACTTCTCTCCAGGAAAGAAATTGAGCCACAGACACAGGGGACCCAGTAATGTTGGCCAGCTGAGGATTTTATAGGTAATACAGATTGAGATCTGGCAATATATATATATTTGCCTCATTTTTCTAAAACTGAAACTGTTTCAGGGGTACATAATAATCATATGTATGTATGGGAAACATGTGATTTCAATATATGTACACATTATATAATGAACAAATTAGGGTAAATGCTATATCCATAGGGTCATTCAAATTTTTCTTCTATTTTGAAATATATAATTGTTACTTGTAGTCACTCTGTGCTATAGAAGCCCAGGCCTTACTTGTCATATCTAACTAACTTTCATGTGTTAGTCAACCCTTCCTCCTCCTCAACTATGAGATTATCTTTTGTAGCTGCTGCATATTGCCAAATTGTAATTCTTCATGATCCTGATATTTTATGATTCACTTGACTTATAATTGCTCAAATGTCTGTATTACAATCTATTCTTTAATCAGTGTTTTTGATGTACTTGAAAGCTTCATCTCCATTAGATTTGTATTATGGGTAATTGTATTTTACAATATTTCTCATTAATTTGTATTATACAAACATACATTGTATTCAAGGTTTCAATTAGAATTCCTCTCTAGATTGATGTAAACTGAAGAAAGTTAAAAAGAAATATTGAAGAGTTTATATATATGAGCTAAAATTTTTTCCTATTTTTTCATGCCTACTACTCATCGTTCAGATGATTACTCTTATCCTATGTAAGTGTCTACAATCAGTATACGCTATGATGCTTTTTGACTTGCCTGGCAAGAGGGAAAACCCAACTTAAGAATTTCTTCTATCATTTTGGCCTTTGGGCATGTTTGGGATATTTTCTTAATTGCTAAGGAAGTGGGAGGGCCTGCCCACAGTGGATAGGCAGGCCTGAGCTGTAAAAGGAAGGAAACAGACCATGAGGCTATGACCCAGGTACTCAACAGCTATCCCCTATGGTCCCTGCTCCAGTTCCTGATCCCAGGTTCCCGCTTTGAGTTCCTGTCTTGACTTCCTGGAAGAGTAAGAGAAACTGAACCTTTTTCTCCCCAGGTTGTGCTTGGTCATGGCATTTATTACAGCAATGGAGGAGCAATGGCTCACTTAATGTTGCGGTTTCTCTTGTTGAAAGGATAAAGTGAGGTGACAGTGGGCACCAAAACATGTTCTTGCTTTGTTTCTCAGGTGTCATTGACATGCATCCCCTTACATCATTAGGAAGCAGACAGCAGTCTTATGTCAGCTAAAGGAAGGGGGAATGATGTCATGATGGGAAAAAACAAGCCTCTGTGTAGTCTAGAGGCAAAGGCAAGAGGGGAGGAGTTGCATGAAAGAATTTAAAGTTTCTCTCAAGTACTGCCCAGAGGGCAGATGTTCTCATAATAAGTTGTCATTCTCTGTACACAAAAATATCCCCCTGGAAGAGAGGGCAGTTCTCAGGCTATAGCATTCAGATTCCCCAGAGAAGGGCAAATCTTAGTTCTGTTCTCTCCTCACCATACCAGCTTCTGGCTCCCGTTCTTCCAGGTAAACCCTTTCCACCCCAGCCTCCAGAAGGAAAGTCAGTGCAGGTGCAATCTGATACCCTACCTCCTCCTGCTCTGCTTGCCTGCTGGTTTCAGCTGTGGTGGCACTACCTGCTCTCCTGGTTCTCAGACCATGGATGTCAGTGGTACTCAATGGTCTGCTCTCCTGTGTCTATAGGTGCCAAGTCTCCTTGAAGGTCTTGACACCATTAGCTTTTGCATATGTAACCCAATTTCATGAAAGTCACCCCCACCCTGTGGTGTGTGTGTGTGTGTGTGTGTGTGTGTATGTGCGTGTGTGTATACTAAATTCCCATCATTTCTCTGGAGAACCCCAATTAATATAGTTAGATTGAGTAGTTTTGGTTTAGAGAAATAGAGAAAGATGATAGAATGTAATTATTTTGAAAATTACGAACAGAAGAGGGAATATATAAATGACTTCCCTTGTCATGTTTAATGCTTTTTAGAATATCTGATTTAGGAAGAATTATTCTGATTCAACAGGGAGGCAGGTAATATTTTTCAAGTGTTTCAGAGCATTCTTTAAAATGTCTCATGATTAAAATTAATGCAGTAATTTCCTCCTCTGGCACATTTTAGGTGTTAAAATACACAATGATTAAAGTGAAGTGGTACACATCATGTACTATAAACAAAATCATTTTTAACTTCATAGTGCCATATTAATTTTAATATGAAAATATACTTAAATACCAACTCACTATGGTTGTACACTGTGGTGTCTTTACTTTAGACAATTCAGGCTGGATCCTTTGTAGTTGTTCTTTGCCTGGCCAGCACGTCTTTGTGGGTGAAGTAAAGTGGCAGTGTTTGAGACCAACGCCCCCCACCCCCACCATGTTAATGGGGTGAAACCAACTCCCTTCTCCTGCCTTGTTGGATGGACTGAAACTAACCCCTCCCCCTCCCATGTTGAATGAAGTGCAATTGAAGTTAATGCATTAGGAAGGCCTAGAGACCTTAGAGCTGCATCAGTCCCAAATGAACACACAGGATGGCTGTTGGCCGTTTGTAATGGTTTCTTGTTGGCTAGCTCTGACTTAATGATTAACCCATAACTGCTAATCTGAGTATTTCCACATGGTCTTCTCTTACTGGAGAAAGGGTCTGAATCTCTTACTTCTCTCATGTCCTACATGGTGACTGACTGTGCCTCTGTTTCCCAGAATCCTCCTCGAATCCTAGTCCCACCTATCTTGCTTCCCTATTGGCCAACAATGCTTTATTCATCAACCAATAAGATAAACATATACCTAGAAGGACTTCCCCCATCAGAGCCCTCATGATTGGTTCTGATGTTTTAGTTATTGACAGGATATGAGCATATCCTAAGTTATAGCTATGTTGGTATAAGCAGAGAAGGGAAAACCAAGCATAGGCAAAATATGAGACAAAGGACTTTTAATACACTTTATTATTTTTTATTTTTAAATATTTTTAGATACTAATTCAAGTTCCCCCTCCCCCTGCTCCTCCTGTTCCCCCATCTTCCCCTCACCCCACCCCCCACTCTTTTGCTCCTCAGAGAGGGTAAGGTTTCCTGGTGGGGAATGTTGTTCTGTGTATATGTTTATCTTATTGGTTGATTAATAAAACAGTGTTGGCCAATAGGGCAGCAAGATAGGTAGACTAGGATATTAGGAGGATTCTGAGAAATGTAGGCAGAGAGGAATCATTTGATTCCAGGACGTGATATAGCTGGGTGGAAACTGACACTAGGTAACCATAGAGGTCTGTATAGACAGGCAGGAAGTATGTAGTTGGTCAGAATCAGTATATAAGCAGGGACAAATAGGAAATCTCTCTCTTCTCTTTTCACTGCTGAGACACTGAACAGTCAAGATGTAGGATGCCACAGGAGTAAGAGGTCCCTGGACCTTTCTCAGGTAAGAGAAGACCACGTGGAAATACATATATTAGTAGTTAAGGGTTAATAATTAGAGCTAGCCAATAAGAAATCATACCAATGGCCAACAGCTTATAACTAATATAGTGTCTCATGTGTTATTTGGGGACTGAAGCGGTGGCGGGCCCAGCTGGGCCAAGAAACATTCACATTACACCCTCCCACTTTAAACATGTGGTGTGATGTTTTCAGACCACAGTAGAGTATTAGTGGGAATTTTTGTCTCTGTGACAAAACACTTAAGTAAAACAACTTACTAGAGGAGAGAGGTATTCGTGCTCACAGTTTCAGAGATTTCAGTCCCTAGGGGCGGAGACAGAATGTCAGAGGGTAGCAGCTCACCTGTCGCATCAGGAAGGAATCAGGGACTTACCCTCATAGTGCACCCACAAGTGACCTACTTTCTCCAGCTAGGCCACAGCTCCTACTGTTTCTTCCACCTCTTACAAACTTGTCACCAAGTGAGACCATCTCTCAGACTTGTTACACCATAAGGAATTCTTGACATGTGTTGTATTTAAAAATCAGATTTAAAGAAAAAGATTACCAGGACAGGCCTCCTAGGAGGAGGGTGCCTTTTGTTCTTAGACACTGTGATATTAAATAGCGTTTTTTTTTCCTACCATGGGCTTTAGCTCCTGGATTTTTCTGTTTTTCTTATGTTTCCCTTAACAGGAAAGAAAAGTTAGTGCTCTGATTGAATTCTTTGAGCATCTTGTTGGGATTTGAGAATTTATGAGCTAATGACGGATACATTTTATTTTTTGAAACCACATTACTTTAACACTTCCATTTGAAGTTGTTTGTTTTTGATTTTTTAACACTTGACGGCTATTGTTTCTTTTATTCTTGAGAAGATAATATATCAGTTTCCCCCATCTTTCCTCTCTCCAAACCCTCCCATGGTACCCCTTCTTGCTCTTCGAATTCATGGCCTCTTTTTTCATTAATTGTTGTAACCTGCATCTATGTATACATAGATATTTCTGACTGTATAGCCTGTATCTACACACTATACAACACCACCAATACTGGAATTGGAAGGGATTGGAGAAAGCAAATAAAGAGACTGTTGTCTGCATGGAATCACCACTTCCCAGGGTGGCAGAGTCCAACATGCTGCAACCTGAGTCAGTGTAAACTGTGTGTGGGTGGATCTCACACACAGGGTCTTTCAGGATTCCCAGCAACATTCTAGCCTGGGAGGGAGGATGTACAGGTACCTCTTTTCCGCTGTAGGAACTACAACCTATAGTATCAAGGGGGACAAGACATAGTTTAATTTAGAAGTAAAAACATTCATGATTTCTGCTTTCACTGTGTCTCACGTATACTCACTTTATGTTTAAGGCAGATGTGGTGGGCACCCAGGTCTCATCCTCTCCGTGTGTAAGGTGACATGATGCCAGTCAGTGTTAGAGGTCTATAACTCACCTCTCACCTACTGTTTCCCACGGAAGCCTGCTCAGCCCTTTTTTTTTTTCTGGGACTCATCTTCTATGGCTACCTGAATGTCTGGTTCATACTCAGAGCTCATCAGACTTGTTCAGTGAGTAGCAGCAAGCATTCCTGAAGAACCAGGTTTGAATTCTTGCCAACTCATTTTTCAGCCTAGATGGCATGGACCCCACCCTGATTCATCCTCCTTAATGCTTTCCCCTCTGCATTCGCTGCATGCAGAAGTCCCATGGTTGGAGCTCAGTAACCATCTTCTGCCTGTCAGAAGTGCTAAGTGGCTAATGGTGGATAGCAGTATCCATTCTCTCATGCTGTCTGCTTCCCACCCACACCGAGTGACTGCTGAGAACACAGACTCTGTACCATCCGCACACTCTTTCTGTCCCCCTGTCCTTTGTCACAATCCTCTCTTCTAACACTAGCTGGCTGCTTGTGTAGACAATCCCCTATTACATCGCCAGATGGCTTGGTCTGGGAAGCCCATAGACTTTCTACCCACAACTACAGGAAGTATGGCCATTGTGACTGTCTAACTCATGGAATTTCTTGCTAATATTTATTTGCCAGATAAGTAGACATTTGCCAGGAAGAACATGACAGCATTTCTTTCACTTAGTGAGTTTTCTGATTTTGGTTGTAAGAACTTTTCATTTTGGCATATCAAATCAGATTCTGGTTTGCTGTAGTTCCTATTAGACTCTATATTTGATATGGGTTTTATTTACTTTCAAGAGTTCTTTGAGGTTCCTTTAAAATCGGGTAAGTTAGAAGACAAAAGGTGGCTGTCCAGTGGGTGATCTATGATTCACTGAGTAGCAGCCCTTGTGTTCATCGGCTTTAGCCTGATTTTGTTCAGCTTTCCCATTAGGTTCACACTGTGTGTTCCTTTTTTGCTTCTCTTTTGCAAAGTTGTTCACACACTCTTCACTCAGGTCTGGGGTTCATGAATTAAAAACCTCCCATGCTCGTTGAAATGCTAGCTTCTCACCAAGAGATTAATAACTTGGGAGTCCTATACTAAGAACCTGTCTAATGAAGGACAGTTTTCTTGTCTCCTGCAACCTGTTGTCATACAAGTCATTAGTTGTAGTGGCCAGACTACTATGGCCATTAATATATGAGTAAAAGATATAGTGATTGACAAGCCTGTTAATAATTATATTGAAGTCATGGTTAGAACGACAAAGATAAGATGATACATGTAAAATTTGCAACAGTATGTTTCGTAGCTAATGTGGTTGCAAACCTCTAAATTCTATGAATTGTAATTTAAAGCAATAAAATGTTCTTATATTCAGTATTGTATGACTTTAATTAATTAACTTCACCCATGGAATATCATCTAGAAAAGAGACTAGTATTATAAAATCTACTTGGAATTATAGTAAGTAAATACATACATACATACATATCTACACACACACACACACACACACACACACACACACACATACACACACACACCTCTCAAGGAAATTACAAAATTTAAGGTCTTTTTCTTTACAAATTCATAACACATACATTTACAGAGTACTTTCATATGTACACATAGGAAATCTTCTGTGGCATTTTGATTTTGTCACAATTGTGTTTTGTAAAAAAAAAATAGGTTGGATTTTTGGAACTATTTAACTTTCATCTGTGGAATATGTTACATAGAAAATACGTCCTGGTTAAGGACAGCTTGAATCAATGAGCGGGGCTAATATGCCTGATCAAGGGTCTTTGAAGGCCTTACTCTAGTTGTTAACAAAAAACAAGCAACAACACCTGCAAGAGTTTGTTTGGTTCCTGACACTAGTGTTAGTGATTGTTTTTCTGGCAGTGTCTTGATGTAAATCTCTTAGATTGAATTAAAAGCGGTAGGCTTCTTAGGAATGACTATTTGTGCAGATAGAAAAGTGGATAAATCTGGAGAAAAAAAATTCAAGGAGAACATTTCTCCTTGGGTAAACAAGAACAACAGTTATAACTATTTCATAGAATGATTATTAGAATTTAATGTATGCTCTGACATATAGTGTGATAAGCTTCTACTCATATCATTACTTTGTTCCTCTGATCCCAGGAATGAAAAGGAATTGTCCAGTAGCAGGACTAGTTTTCACTATCAAATGCTATAAATAAACAAGCATTTACATACCCTTTCATTTGACTTTATCTTACTATTATAACTTGTATTTATAGCTTGAATGGCCTCCTGATATAAGTGAATAGAAAACATTCCTCTTTAGGCTGAAGACATTATTGAATTTTCCCAATGTTGTTGGCCTTATCATTTTATCTGAAAGAGCAACTTAATGTAAACTCTGCCAGAAACACTGAAACATTGTTATTTTGTTAATAATTCACACATTGCTTAACATTGACAAACAATATCCTCCTGCTTCAGCCAGATATGCTTGGAACATATTTTAAAGTTAATCTTTTTCTGGAAGATCTTTGAGCAGTGAATGTTGCTAAAAGTCAGATGTTGTGCTGAAACAGATGTAGACCTATTTCTGAGAACTTGAGGTTTATGTCAGTTTTAGCTATATTTCCAAACTCTGTTGTATACCATGCTCCAAGAATGCCCAACAAATGGGGGCATTATTGTTAGGCAAGTTTGATGTTTGTCTTATTGGTTGATAAATAAAGCACTGTTGGTCAGTAGGGAATCAAGATAGGTGAGACTAGGAATCGAGGAGGAGTCTGGGAAATATAGTCAAGAGTGGAGAGTTGCCATGTGGTCCCAGGAAAAGAGGACACATGAGGCTGGCATCCTCAGTAAGATAAGACCTTATAGAAATATATTTATATTAGTAGTTAAGGGTTAATACTTAAGACAAAACTAGCCAATGAAAGCCCTGGACCTTGGCCGACAGCATTGTAACTAACTGAATTTCTCTGTTATTTGGGGTTGATGAGGCTCTGGAACCATGCTGGTAGGAAGAATTCTTGTTACACAAGTTTATTGCACATTCTGTACTATATGAGAGGTTGACCTTGGTATGTTACCTAATTTTTCAACACATAAAGTAGAGGGCTAATCCTGTACTACTATGTTTGGTATGGACATTTCTTTCTTCAGACATGAACAGAAGCTTCCTGTATTAGCCAGTTTGCTAATAAATTTGAGAGGAACTTCCAGCAGAGACAATTGAGGAGAGAAAAAGGAGAGAATAGTAGACATGTCTTCCGTATGCTTTTAAATTCTGCTCATGCATTAGTGGCCCATGAAACAGCTATATTCTTTGTCATTTTTTACGGTATTCCCCACTGAAGCACTCACACTGTAAGCCATTTGTGACATTTTATTGTATTTTATTGAATGTCCCAGTAATACCCAACATTATTAGGGTAATTGTTCAGTTTTTTTTTCTGTGTGACTTATTGAAGACATGCCTCGCTGTATTTTATTTGATGAATTTTTATCTGAACAGAATTTATCACAAAGTGTTGTTTTTTCCTAAAAGAACACAGGTGTTTTATCTTATCAAATCAATGAAATAAAATTTAGTGTTCCTCCACCAACTTTTCCTTGCTATCTTGGCTGCCTGTAAGACCAAAGCCAAATTTAATATACATTATAGTAACACCTATGCAAACGTTGGAAGAGAAAGGCTTATGTATCACTTCAGATCTCTTTAAAGCAGGCAGTACTTAGCTTTTATGTTAAAACGGAAGTGGAAGCATATTCTTATGCAAAGCCTATGTTCAGAATATTCATCTTCAGGCCCAGAGTAGCATCAGTGAGAGGTCTGAATCCCAGCAGAGAGCAGTGTCACAGGAAGGCCTGAAGCATCAAGGGAGCCAGGAGCTTCAACTAGGAGCAGTGTCAGAGACAAGGGCCCAGCCTCAGGCCCAGGACTGAGGAGTGATCACCAGGTAAAGCAACAGCAATGCTTTCCAGCAGTAGCTTCCAGAAACTATTGCAAAAATTTCTTCTGGAAAAGGGTACCTGTGTCCTAGCCAGCATCAACTACCATTTCTTGGTGGGAGAAACCCCATGACTATGTGGACAACAGGACACTCAGCCCCATCTACACCCCCAACAGGAGTGTCCAGCAGAGCTGTATCCCCACCTGCACCTCAAGGAGTGCCTCCTGAGCATTGGGCCCCCTTCCACCGGGAACTCTGCTCTACTTGTCCCTGAAGGTGCAGTCAGCAGAGCTAGAGCCCCCAACTATACCAATTGAAGAGAGAACCCCTGAAGCACCAGCTCCACCTATACTGATTAGAGGAAGAGATGCATAGACAGCATGGTAAGAACACACTCAACAGTATAAAGAGCAATATGGCACCACTAGAAAGTAGTGGTGCTACAACAGCATGACCTGATCATCCCAACACAGATGAAATAGAAGAAAATAACCTAAAAACAACTTTATGAGGATTATTGAAGCCCTTAAAAAGGAAATGCAAAATTCTCTTAAAAATGGAGGAAAAGACAAAATGTTGTAAGTTACCAACAAATCCCTTAAAGAAAACCAAGAAAAATGCAATCAAACAAGTGAAAGAAATGATTCAAGGCATGAAATCTGAAATAGAGGTAATAAAGAAAACACAAACCAAGGGAATTCTGGAAATGGAAAATCTGGGTAAATATCAGGAACCACACATGCAGGCATAAACAACAGAATACAAGAGATGGAAGAGATATTTCAGGCATTGAAGATAATTTGGAGGAAATAGATTCATTGGCCAAATATTTTTTTAAAACCAAAAAATCCTTAACACAAAACATGCAGGAAATCTGGAATACCATGAAAAGGCTGAATCTAAGAATAATAGGCATTGAAGAAATTGTCCAACTTAAAGGCACAGAAAATATATTCAACAAAGTCATAGAAGAAAACTTCCTGGCCGGGCGTTGGTGGTGCACACCTTTAATCCCAGCACTCGGGAGGCAGAGGCAGGCGGATCTCTGTGAGTTCGAGGCCGGGCTGGACCGATAGCCTCCAAAACAATACAGAGAAACCCTGTCTCGTAAAAACAAAAAACAAAAAAAAAAAGAAAAGAAAACTTCCCCATAGGACATGCCTATGAAAATATAAGAGGCTTCCAGAACACTAAATAGACTAGACCAAAAAAAGAAGTTCCCTTACCACATAATAATCAAAACAATAAACATACAGAATAAAGAAAATATTAAGAGCTGCAAAGGAGAAAGGCCAGGTAACATATAAAGGCAAACCTATCAGAATCACACCTGACTTCTCAATGGAAACAATGAAAGCCAGAAGGTCCTGGTGAGATCTTATGCAGACACTAAGGGACCACCAAACTTCTTTACCCAGCAAAGCTTTCAATAACCATAGATGGAGAAAACAAGATATTCCATGATAAAACCAAGTTTTAACAGTACCTATCCACAAACCCAGCCCTACAGAAAGTCCTAGATGGAAAACACCAACCCAAGGAAATCACCTATGTCCACAAGAACACAGGAAATAGATGAGCTTACAGCAGCAAAGAAGGGAATTGAACACACAATGCCATCACTAACAACAAAAATAGAAATAACAGGAACTAGCCATTACTGGGCATTAATATCCATTAATATAAATGGTCTCAATTCACCTGTAAAAAGACATAGGCTAATAGATTGCATACAAAAACAGAATCCATCCTTCTGTATACAAGAAACATACCTCAACCTCATAGACATTACCTCAGAGTAAAGGATTGTTAAAAAATTCCAATCAATGGACCTAATAAACAAGCTGGTGTAGCTATCCTAATATCTAACAAAATAAATTTCAAACTGAAATCAATAAAAAAGATAGAGAAGGAAATTTCATATTCATCACAGGAAAAATCCACCAAGAGGAAGTCTGTGCCCCAAACACAAGGGCTCCTGCATTTGTAAAAGAAATATTACTAATGCTTAAATGGAGCCACACACACTAACAGAGACTTCAACAACCCACTCTCACCACTGCACAGATCTCCCAGACAGAAGCTTAACAGAGAAATCAGGGAGCAACAGATGTTATGACTCAAATGGACTTAACAGATATATATAGAACACAAAAGAATATACTTTCTTTTCAGCCCCTCATGGAACCTTCTCAAAAATGGACCACATACACGGTAACAAAGAAACCTCAACAGATACAGAAAAAAAAGAATAAACCCCTGTATAAACCCCTGTACCCTATCAGATCACCACAGCTTAAAGTTAAAATTCCATAGCAACATTAATTTCAGAAAGCCCACAAACATATGGAAATTGAGTAATGATCAGCTGAACCACCACTGGGTCAAGGAAGAAATAAAAAGACTTTCTAAAATTTAAAGAAAATGACTGCACAACATACCCAAACTTATGGGATACAATCAAAGCAATGCTCAGAGGAAAATTCATAGTACTAAATGCCTGTATAATGAAGCTGCAAAAATCGCACACTAGTAGGTTAACAGAACTGAAAGCGCTAGAACAAAAAGAAGCAAACTTCAGAGCAAATGGTAAGAAAAAGTCAAATTGAGGCTGAAATCAATAAAATAGAAACAAAGTAAGCAATACAAAGAATGAGAGAGAGAGAGAGAGAGAGAGAGAGAGAGAGAGAGAGAGAGAGAGAGAGAGAGACTACACAGTGGAAGAAAATGGGATGGTTCTGTCATCACACCCCTTGTCCAAACTCACAATTTAAATCTCTGCACAGAATTCATGCAGTCACTAAAGTCTTAACTGGATATAGGCAGCCAAGAACTAGAAAATGACGTGTGAACCCAACTCTGACGCTAGCAACAAGGTTAGGAATGAAAAGCAGCTACACACTGACCTTGTGAGCTGAGAAGACATCCCAGTGGAAGCAGGATTTGCCTTGGAACAATTTTGCAAATGGAAGGATTTTTCAGAATCAAAATCCTTATTGATCTAGAAGAGTTAAACAATTTGTTTGACGCATCCTCGGTTTAGGGTACAGTTCAAGGTGTCCACCTGTCTCTCCACACATGAACCATGCTCAGTCTTTTGTAGAGAGCGCTGAAGGGTGTGGTGGTAGGTGATAAGAGGCCATGTGAGGAAAGAGGGATGACACAGGAGCTCCTGCCATTAGGCACTAAGAAAGTAAGTGACAGAAAGGACAGAGAAGAGATGGGATAGAAGATCAAACCACAGGGTCAGTTAGCAGGTCAAAAACAAATCAACACAATGGTCAGCACAAACAAAATGAAAGGGAAAAGCAAGAGCATTAAACTGTTAAAAAGACAAAAGTGAAGTCAGTGCGTGGGGAGAAGTTAATGTCTGCACATGTCCATGGGGGAGTGGTTAAGGCCTCAGGCTGTCTCCTTAGCACTGTGGGCTTCCCTTGGGCCCTGCTGAGGCTCACAGTTGTCTCAGGATGGAGGTTTGGGGTATTCAGCCTCCAGGCAGATGTTTTGCATCTTCTCTCTCTCACCTCTAGTGAAGACATTTTCACAGCTGAAAATTGCTTCAGTCTCCTCCCCACTGCAGGATCCCTGTGGAATTGCGTGTCACTCCCAGAGCAGAGTTCTACCTTGCTCTTTCCCTTGACCAAGGGACACGATTTCATGTCTATAAATAGCTCCCATACTCTGAAGGTTAATTCTTCAACCTCATGGACAACATTTAAAGGAGGGTTTTCTGATCATAGCACTGTCTCCTCTGGTCCCATTCGTTCCTCTGTTTGAATAGATTTCTGTTCTGAAATTACATTTATCATGGTCACCCATGATGGCCACCCACGGATCTCTTTCATAGGTGACCATTTCAGTTCTCTGTGGGAAGGAATGCCTCTTTGAAAGCCTCTCTATGGTCCCCATGACCTGCTTTTTCCTCCTCTGGCCTCCTACCACCCTCTGGCTCCACAAGTTTCAGGTCTTCCTTGATGTCTACCTTGCCCTGCCCCCAAGCCCCGGACATCCATTTCCGTTCTCTGCTGCTGGACTTGGCGCTGCGTTTTCTTCCCCATCTCATGTTCTTGACGTTAGGGATGAGCCCCAATATCACCAGCGCCTGTATTTTCAGGTAAAACAAGAACATAGAAGCTTTAAATCCTTAAAATATATTTTCTCTGGGACATTAACAGCAAAAATAACTTGGAAACTAGATATAGTAGTATATGTCTATCTACATCCTTCTACTCAGGAGGCTGAGACAAGAAGATTGTAAGTTCCACAGTAGCCTGAGCTGTATACATGATAAGATCTTGTCTCAAAAACACTGAATACGCGTAGCTCAGTGGCAGAATCCTTGTCCAACATGTACAAAACCTAAGTTTTTCAAACCTTGCACTGAAAATAACAACACTGGTCCATGAAGCTAAGTATAAGTTGAACAATTTGCGTGAACGTCATGGTGCTGAAGCCGTTGAGGGAAAGAATCAATCTTTTTTTCAGATTACAATGTTTCTTACTTTTGGCTCCCCATTTTGGATGATGGCCAAACCATCATCTTGAAGGTCATCCAATGCTGTTGCTCTCACTGCACATCTCTAGACCTTTCTGGATCCTAGTTGACATCAGCATGACTTCTTCCCAACCCAGCCATCTCACCCCTAAGTTACCGAGAACATGAACTAAACCAAATGCTATGCAGTTCATGTAGGATTTTACTTTTTTCATTATATTCTTAGTTTATTCTCATGTGAAATTTCTCTTGTCATCACACTATCTTTTCTGTCAAATGCTGTTCTCTTTGTAAATAGTGGGATGTAGCATGTGCTCCTGGCTTAGAACTTTTGTGGGTTCTTTTCCCCTTCTCAGAGCACTCCTGCTTCTCATACCCTGATGAAGCTAGATTACCACTGAGCTCTTAGCTTACTGCTGTTTTCTCCAGGAACCTCCAGGGAACTCTGCCAATAGATGAACTGTGTTTGTTTCTTGCTACCCAGTCCTCCTTACCTCCTCTTTGCAGCTCTCAATGCTCAACACTACAATCTCATAAACCTATAGGAGCAGAGACCATTTCTGCATTTGTTTAAGACTATTCCCAATGCCTAACATTCTTCAAACCACTATGAAAGGATGTTGAATCAGTGAGCTGTTAATAGGGAAAATGCTATTCCACTACCTTAGTCAAATTCAGTTGTCATCTTTCTGTTAAATACTCCTATCCATCAAAAATATGCCATATTCTTAGAACATACTTCTGTGTTGATTGCTTATGATTTGCCTAACAGAAATGACAAGGTCATGATAGACAAGGATGGATTAAAATAGAAATAACTAAGCATGGTGCAGAATCTGAGTCAATGCAGACCAGGGCAGCATTAGCAGAACTGATGGACTAAGTGTGTGGGTTTCATTAATAGCCTTGTAGCTACGTCAACTTCTTAAGTTTTGATAATTATTGTGAAGGTTGTATGGAATTTTGACATTAGGGCAAGCTAAGTGAAATGCTAGTGGTGTCGTTTTTGTACATTTTTTTCTGAAATTCATCTCGGCATTGGACAAGATTTCAAAGTAAAAGAACAAAAGGAATAGTCAATTAGGAGCTTCTGCATAAGGAGAATATGTCTGTAGGTTTAGACTCCTAGCCCTAATAATGTCAGCCTAGTAGGCATTCAGTAAACACCCGATTATTTTGCCATTGCTTTCTCCCACTTTGACTCTTTGCAATCTGTGCGGTCCCCTTTCCCTTTCTGCTGCACCTAGCAACAGTCTTGCTCCTCAAGGGGTTACCTTCTCCCACAGTGGGTGTGCTGAAGAGGCCAGCACTTTCCTGCAGGCAGCAGACACAGGGTGCTGTGCTCATCCTGTGTACTCGGTATTTGCTTTCTTCTGGATTGAGAGTAAAATTTAAAAGAATAAAACATACTAGAGAAAAGTCTTCTAAGACGGAGATGTTATCTGCCAGCCTTGATTGTGCATGGTGTATGTTTTGAAATTGAATTTAAACTTTAGTTAATGTGTAACTACCCAGATATTCTAGTTACGTTTTCAATTGAGCATATTTGTCAACTTTTCTTATATTCATGATTATAGCTGCCTTCGTACACACTGGGCACTGATCACATTCTCATTAATAACATCTATCTCAATTATTTTTGATGTAGAAAATGTCTCTGTAAACACTTTAAACATAAAAGGATATCACTGCCCTAGTACACAGTGATAGAAATCTAAAACACTGGCTTTTATTAAGGAAAAGGTAAAAAATAAAATTGAAGAAACCTTTACAAATGTCCATAAGCATTTCCAAGACCATGTTCCACTTGACCTACCATTTTAAAATAACTATAATGATGCGTGTAATTAATAATAAGACCTTCCTAACAGTTGAACATTTAAGGAAGGCTCCTAAATTTAACCTTTCAGAGAAATTGAGGGCCTGTGTGGTTGCTTTTCTATTGCTCATGAACTCATTGCTAGTGCTTCCTATTGAAAACAGGTAGTTTCTGTTCCACTCTTAAGCTGAAGTGCCCTTTGGTCTGTGTGGTGGTTCCCAACCTTCCTAATGCTGGCATCCTTTAATTAAGTTCCTCATGCTGTGGCGGCCCCCAGCAAACCATAAAGTTATTTTGTTTTACTTCATTACTGTAATTTTGCTATTATGAATTATAATATAAATATCTGATATGCAGGATATCTAATATTCAACCCCCAAAAGGATTGACACTGACAGGTTGAAAACCACTAGTGGCACAGCAGAGAAGGGAGTCTTTGCAAATAAAAGTCCCTCTTGACTGCTTTGCCTGGTTGTCTAGATACTTCCCTAAAGCTTTTGTTGTGAATAGCTTCCTAGCTGTGCATTTCTGTAGCATCTATTCACTTGTGTCTAGACACTTCCACTTCCACAACACAAACATTGCACACAAGAAAAGTGCAGTCCTTGTAGTAGAGATTGCAGTGTATGGTTTTACAATGCAAGAAGAGAAAGGAAACAATCTTGTTATGCTTTGTCCTTTTAGCATGAAATTCAGATGACTGGATGGAGCAATTTCAATTGTACTTGAAGAAGAAAAGAAAATAAAGAGCCTCAAGTTTTTATATTGGAAAATGTCTACTGAGTACCTGAAAGGAGGCACATGTACAAGGCCATCAACTATATCAACCCAGAAGCACTGGCTGCATCTTAGGTCTCTCTCTCTTTTCTCTCTCTCTCTTTTCTCTCTCTCTCTCTCTCTCTCTCTCTCTCTCTCTCTCTCTCTCCCTTGGTCTCTCTCTTCAGGTGAGGTCTTACTATGGAACTCTGGTTAGCCTAGAACTTAGTACATAGTCTTGAATTCTTACTTTGTCTCCTGAGTCCTGGGATTAAAGGCATGCACCATGCCCAGACTTAGACTCCTTTCTTGAGTGTATCTCAGAACTAGTCTATATTCTACACCGTCTTTTGCTTTGTTCTTCAAATAATGAACAAAAATTAAGTGAACCTTTTATCAGTCTCTCTACATTTGAAGGGATACAGAAACACAATGAGACCTACATATGTCAAAATTCCTAAGAAACGAATCTTTAAACATAATCTTAGACTATAAGTTCTGAGCACTCCATATAGGTTCCTTTTCTATTTCGATTCATAATTGGACAAGCCGTCACCCAGCTAACACACTAAGGACTTTCTCTCAGTGATCCTTGCTCCTTACCATGATTCATCAATACTTTCGTGACTTCCATCTTGTCATGGAATTTTATGAAACAACAACAAAAATGAGATTGATGGAAATGGTCAAGTAAGCCTTGCTTCTTACTCCAGCACAGTGTGTATCGCTTTCCAAATTTAAATATTGGTCATGAGAGAGACATCTGTACCAGATAGTGTTGTGAAATATGCATCCAGTAATTAAAGTGCCAAAGTCTAGGTTAGTATAGGTTGCAGATGTTCCCGCTAAGATTATGTTACAGTGCCCTCTAGCCTATATAGCACAAAGAAGCTTTGCCCTCTCTGCAGCTCATTTTTAGTTACATACTATATATGTTATTCATATAAAGGGTGTTAATATCCACTGAGGATTTTCTCCATGATTTTTTCATATGTTAGACATGTTACTCTCTTAGGCAGTCAGTGTGGTTTGGTAGCATAAAAAACACCCACTTTCTCTGTGTCAACAGATGTAGAAACACTGCACTGCTCCATCTGCTGCCTTGTGGTTGATGCCCTGGGCTTGACTGAGCAATGGCGGACAGGAGCTCAGTTTTCTATTTTTTTCCCCACAACCCATCTAAAAGCTGAAGAGTTCATAAACCGGTCCTGGACTGTGGTAAGAAGGTACTCTTATTGTAACAATTAGATAATAGGTGATTGTCACAGTCTCTGACTCCTTACTGTCTGTTGCCTTCATCATCATCATCATCATCGTCATCGTCACCTCCTTTCTCTCCCTCCATCTCCCCCTGTGTGTGTGTGTGGGGGTGTATTTGAGTGCAGGAGTGCATGTACCAGAGTGTGAGTGTGGAGGCCAGAGGGCGACTGTTCTAGGGCCAGGGTTGCACTTGCAAGTACCTTTATGTGCTGCTCTATCTTGTCTGCCTTAACTAATGCCATAACATGTTGAGAAGGAAAGAGAAACCTGCTGATGTAAGCCTTTTGTCTATGCCAATTTAAATTACAGATATTTTAAAATCAATACTTCCTGGTTTCCTCCTTTTTTAAATTGATATCAGTGATGTCCTTCATCATGTCTTGCTTATAAAGAAATCTTTGAAAACCAAAAATTTAGCAGCAGGGATTTCATTAAGTAAGACCAATGTTGGATTTCATCAGAGTTAAAATTTTACTTTATTTATTTGGTTTGCTGGGTAGGCACACACGACAAAGCATGCACGTGTGTAGGTTAGAAGACAACTTGCAGGAGTTGGTTCTCTCCTTCATGTGAGTCCTGGGCATGGAATTCAGGTCACCAGGCTTGGCAGCAAGCTCCTTTATCCACTAGTCTGTCTAGTCATCCTCATAATGTTTATATGTTTGGTGTGTCTGCTGTGTAACAAATATTCTTGATTTTAAAATCTTCATGTTTTAGAAATAGGTAAATACTAAAGCATAATTTGTCTGGTTGTGTTACTAAATAATTTCAGACATTGTCACAAAGATAGTTCCTCTTGAATATTGAAAACATTTAGTGTGGGGAAAAAGTCCCAAAGATCCTGAAGCACATAGCTTGACTTAAAAGAATGCACTGTAACACATTTATGCTTGGCTGTAAAGTACCACAATGAATAATTAAAACAGATCTAGGATGTCAAAATAAATGATAACTATGGGTTGTGCTGCTGCACTCTGAATTCTTTCATGGTTTCTTGTATAGTGTGGTAATCAGCAAAGAATCCCCCAGCTATTAAACGTAAATTAAAGGTTAGTATTTAAAACAATATCTTGTGCTTATTTTAGATTTTGCCCAATTATTTAATTCTATATCCTTTTCTTATTTCCACTCCAAGAAATAACATTTTCGTAAGTGCTTGAAGAGACACAGCTGAGAACTCCATGGTCTGAAAAGTAAAATTTAGATATTGTGCCTTGTCGCAGGTGCTTGAGGAGCTGCTGGTTAGCATGCAGACCGGGCTAAGTCCAAGAACCACACCACATACAACCAGTCCTGAAAATGGCACTGAACTGGCAGGCAAATATGATGGCAATGAGTGTGCATGCAGAGGTCATTAAGGCCCTTGGGAAGCCTAAGATGCTAAAGGACCGCAGTCACAAACTCAACCCTGGCTTTCATTGATCACCCCAAGACTGGGAAGCAGATTTGAGGATGTATAGCCAACAGTCGCAAACTCTGCCAACCAAAGTTAGATTCAAACAAAGGCTGAGGCCATAACTCCAGTTCTGGCTTTGAATGGTGCTCAGACCCTGTGAAGGCCTCCTAGTAAAGGCTTCTGTCTACCAATGTGACTACAGATGGACTGGTGTGACACACCTACACACCATTTGTAGGTGGTCAGTGCCCCATGTTGTTTTTGCAAATAAATTAGTTGAAAAAATCTGTTTAAAAGAAAAATTATTTCCTACTAATTCTTCCCATGTGTGTGAAAATTCTTCTGTCCTGAGCCATCGAAGGAAAGGGTATTTCAAACAGAACCTGTGTGCTTCCTGCTAAATAATTTAATGGTATCAGCAAAAAAAATACATTTAAGGGAATTCATATTTTGTTTTGAATAGAATGCTAGCATCATTATTTCTATGTCCATATCTAAAATTATGATTTCTAAATTAGTTTGCCAGGAGACTATGCACATCAGTGCAGAAGATTGAAATTCACATTGTTTTTCCCTTGATGTCTCTTGCAGTGTTCTAAAATGGCCTTAACCTTGTGCCTTCAACTTCATGTGTGTCTGTGTATGTGTGTGTCTGTGTGTGTCTCTCTCTGTGTGTGTATGTGTCTGTGTAGTATACATGTATGTGCACATATGTGTGAGTAGGTGTGCTTGAACATGTATATTTGAAATGCTCGTGCATGTATGGGTGTGAGGAGTATAGTTCAGATAGTCCGGATAAATTGGCATTGGGTGTCTTACTTGCTTATTCTATTTTTTTTCAGGACCCAGTCTCTAATGGACCTGGAGTTTATCAGTTTGGCTAGGCTAGCTTGCTGACTGAGTGCCAATGACCCACAGGTTTCTACTACCTACTACCTCCCCAGTGGCCTGGCATTTATATGGCTCAGGGTATTGTGAACAATCTATGTAAAATATTGGAACTTATACTTAAAAGCGTGAATTCTTGAGATAGCAGTAGTAGAGAGAGGGAGAGCTTCTGACCTTTGACCCTACAGGTATTATGTCACTGAAGCACATTCCAGGGTTTATAGCTCCTTTCCCCGTGGTACCCTTGCTTGGTGAATCTTAGATCCTGGATTCCCTACTACAGTTTTTTGCTTCAGAGTTCATCCTCTGGAAAGGTAGTTGTCCCGAAAAATTACAATATGTTTAACTCTGACAGACCATCAGTTTATGTTGTAGGTGATGGATCAGGGATGGAATAAGATCAGGTCTTTCTTCACACTGCTGCTCTATGTCTTACTTGATACCATGTTTTCCTTAGGCCAGTAACAATACTTGGGCTTGTGATTTGAGCATTGTGGTAGTTTGAAAGGAAATGGACCTCTAAGGGAATGGCACCATTAGGAGGTATGGCCTTGTTGGCAGAAATGTGTCATTGTGGAGGTGGGCTTTGAGGGTCTTATATATGCTCAAGCTATGCCCAGTTGAGAGACCACTTCCTGTTGCGTGCAAGACAAGATGTAGAACTCTCAGATGCATCTCCAGTACCATGCTTGCCTGCATGCCACCATGACTGGACCTCTGAAACTGCAAGCCACTCCAATTAAATATTTTACTTCATAAGAATTGCCATGGTCATGGTGTCTCTTCACAGCAATAGAACTCCTATAGGACAAGCACCATTTGCGGGACAATTCCCAGATAAAGCCCACCTTAGTCTATTTTATGATATTATAGCAGAAATATCCAAGGATGGGGAAGTATGAATTAAGAAGTTTTATTAGCTTCCAGTTCTGGAAGCATGGCAGTGGCATCTGCTTGGCTTCTGGAAAGGACTGTTGTAATGCTCCATCGCATGGGACACCTGAAGAGCAAGCATTATGGAAAAGAAGAGACAGGACGGGTCTGGATTCCTAGTAACTCCTTCATGCCCCTAATGAGCCAGTGACACCCCCCCACTGCAATCCACTTCCTAAAACTGTCACCATATTTCAGTAGTGCCGCAGTCTGGTAAATGAACAGTCTCTACATCGGAACCTTTGGGGGACACTTAACATTCTAAACTGTAGTGCAGGACAACTACACAAATCCATGAGCATGGACTTCCTATGATGCATTCAAAGTCTCTCTACCTCTCATTATCTTTCCTTTAGTGCTCGAGCCTCAGTGTGGATCCAGTGGAGCAAACTACATCCAAGAATGGCAGTGTCTCAGTCCCTGACTGTGAAGGTCAGTGTAGGCTCATTGAGATTAGATCCCACGTATAGTCTTGAGTTTCTGTGCTTTTGATCTTAGCCATGAAAGACTTCTCTTCAGAGGCTTGGGGAGCATCGCAGAGAGGGTGTGGAAGAGCTGGAGGATCATGGAGTTTGCTGTGAGTTTGTGTCTTCTGATCACGTCAGAAGCTCCACCCATATAACCTCCCTGACATTGGCTGCATAAACATGAGCTGAACAAGGACAAGGACAGACACACTGGAGTGGACAGGGGGACACCCATGAGGAACTTTATGCAAAGGAATACAGGCAACTAAAGAGTCTTGAGAGCAGGAGAAATCATCTCCCACAGGAGGAACACACAAATCGAGTGTCTAATACCAGACGACAGCACTGAAAACATATATACAAGTAACATCGTACAGACTGAGTAGGTGTCATTCATGAACTTAGGAATGTATAAATGAAAAACAAGTCCACGAATTTCAAAAAGACAAGGAAGGGCGTGTGGGAGAGTTTTAAGGGAGGAGAAGGAAGATGGAAATGATGTAATTATGTTAAAATCTCAAAAAATAAAAGAAATATATATTTTTAAAAGCTGTATCTTAAATGCTTGCTCATGTAGCTTTGCAAAAAGAAAATCTCTTTAGATTATATCTTCTGTCATCCCAGGGTCTTGGGCAGCATGCATGCCACAACCACTTATGGTATTCAGGGTCTCCCTGCTGACCAGATGTGTCACGCATGTAGTTGTGTGAAACTGTCCCTTCTGTCAGTGAGTGACAAGTCTGGGGACAGGCTCTGCTTTCCCTTTTCCTTGTTTCTTAGTAGAACTGTCTTGTGCCCCACCCCCTAGCCATCCGAAATTGCAGACATTTGCTAGTCTCATTCTTTTGTGGAACTCACTAGCCTTCTAATGGATGGTTTTTGTTTTCTAGACGAAGTGCTGCGTTTCAGCCTGAATCGCTCCCTCTGATATGAGAAAGTTATTCCACTCCTATAATCAAGACTTACTTTCATTCTAAACTTAAAAATAATCTAAGAGATTTGTGCAGCTGATTTAAATATCTTGGCCCGTTTTTATCCTTGTTCCTACTGGGAGAAGTGGAGGATTAGGGATTAGTTGAGGTGTTTCATTCTTGCTTTCAAACTCGAAGCATTTTGCTGCCAAGCTCAAGAATATTTTATCTTAGATTTAGCATGGAGGCTGCTACTTACCTACCCCATATTCATTCTCCTCTACTCACAGGAACTTGAGTTTTGGCCATCTGGCTGCATGCCTAGATAAACACTTGTATTTCCTGGCTTCCCTTGGGTAAGTAGTCAATGAGATTAAGCTGAAGTCCTTGGGTGGGTGTGAGGCAGGCTTTGTAAAGAGAGCTGACTCAGCAGTGACCCTTCTCCCTCTCTCCTCTTAGTTTTGCTGGAAATAAAGTATTTGGTGTTGGTGTTTCATAGCCACATGGCTACACCCTGGGACTTAAGGATAGAAGCTATGTAGAGAGAGAATGCCTGAGAGGCCTGATGGCTTTGTGTCTGCCATTGCAGCAGGTAATTTTGTCTTCATTTCAGTAAGGACAAAGTGTTCATCCCAAATATGAAAGGAGAAAGACAACCCACCCAATTCATCATAGCCAAATTAAGTTAAAGTAAATGATGAATTAAAGAAAGCTTTTTTATTCATGTTCAAGGGCTGCCTCCCTCTAAGTCTGGGTTCAAAGAGTTGTCATTGGATGTAAACAAGACAAGGATTTTATAGCTCAGGAATAGGAGGTTCCAAAAGGGGGATTTGGCAGGCAAAATAGGTGGGGTTACAGGAATAGAGCATAAGCATAACAAGTGTGTCTCTCCTAAAACAAAGACATGATTGCAAGGTGGACATAACAAGGCAGTCATAACAACAGGTAGTCATTTTAGCAAAAATCGTCACAGGTGGTCATCTAATCTTTTGGAATAAAGGTAGGGTTGCAAGATGGCTATAAACAACTTTTTGAAACAAAGATATTGTTGCCATTCCTGAAATAGGCAGTATAGAATCATTCATAGTTACGGTTATAGGTGGGGCCATAGTCCAATTCTTGATAAACAGGTTTAATCATAAACAGGAATGAGTCTCGTTTGTTTTTACTATAAGATGGCTTTTAAGCCAAAGACAGAGGCAGGCTTGTTCTTTGTTGAATAGCAAAATAATAAAGTTTTTCCATAGTTCTGGAGGTTGGGAAGTCAAAGATCAAGGGGGCAGCATATTTGGTATTCATTTCATAATGATGGTTTTCTTTATCTCCTCACATAACACAACAAGCCAGTGACCTTTGAAGATGGAGGTTTCTGACCTACCAGGTCCTGCCTCCCTTTGGCCCCAAATAAACACACAGATTATAAAACTGTTGATCAATGGTTATGACTTCTTAGTAACCCATAACTACTAATCTGTATATTTTTACATGGCCTTATCTTACCAGATAATGCCTGGCACATCCTATCTTCCTGGTCTCAATATGGCTTCTCTTCCTGGTGACCTCTCTCTAGTAGCCCCACCTATACTTCCTGCCTGGCTAGCAGCCAATCAGTGTTTTATTCATCAACATATATACAGAAGGACACCCCCCATCACCTTCCGGGAGTTCTTTTAGAAGGGCACTAATCCCATACATAAGGGCCACACCCCATTACCCAATCCCCTCCCAAAGACCCCACATCTTAGTAATATTTTGAAATTTAGGAAGTCATGACATGTAGTTCATAACAATGCCTACATGCGCATCTATGTCTTTATGCCACATTACCTTGTGAGATGGTCACATGCATGCTAATCACGTTGTTCAGTCTCCCCTAACTGCTATGAGGATGTTTGGTATTGAAACTTTGCGTAAACTTTCCTGTCCAGCCTCCAACTCCCTCTGAGCACAGCCTGCCACCCCTCCAGACATCTGTGTGGCGGAAATGCTTATGGAGAGTGATTTCAAGGGGTGGTGGAATTGTTGCTATTAAACACAGTACATTGAGCAAAAGCTGGGCTAGGAAAGAGCGTTGTAAAAAGAGAAATTTGTAATGATGTGTTGTAAGTCAATAATGAATATTCTAACAAGAAAAAGCTGTCAGATTTTTAAAACCACTGCCTTTCTCTGTCGTGTGTGTCTGAATGTGTGGTGGGGGGGTGGAGGGTGGTGTGGTGTTTATGGTGTGTGTGTGTGTGTGTGTGTGTGTGTGTGTGTGTGAACCTGGAGATTAGCTCAGCTTTACTTGACTTAGGTTTTCTATGGTAAGAGGGTTGACTGTGACACTCTAGGAGTGTCTAGAGTTTGGAAACAGTCCAGAGACAAGCAAATGCAGTTTTCAATGGTTTAGAAAAGCAGGCCTTCAACAAAAGGTTAAAGCCATTAAATGGATTTAGCCTGGAGTGGGAGTGATTTTATAGCTGTTAAAGAGCTGTATTAAGGAGGACAGTGATAAGCATTCTTTTCTCCCACAGCAGACATAAAGGAATTGTTGAAGTTGGAAGCAAGAGAGACTTAGAAGCCACATTACAAGGCATCTCCTGAAAATGAATCATCCTAAAGGAGAAGTGTGGACAGTCTTGCCCAGTTCCTGGGGAGTGTTGGAAAGCCCAGGACTCACACTCTTAGTGTATTGTACATCACAGACTCTGAGCTCACAGGGAACTGGTCCTAACTCTCAGTTCAGGTCTCTAACGTGAACCAAAGGTCCCCAAATACTCAGCTACACATATGGAGACACATAGAGGTTTGAGAGTGTTTGGATAAGGACTGAAGTGATCCAGCTGATAAATATTACTTTTCACATCAACTGATGAACTATTGTTTGTTCAAGGTCTAATGCAGTACACATGCTCAGTAGTAGTATTATTTGTTTAGCAGAGTTTTGGCCTTTACAGTAAAATGGAACCATTATTTTGTGGCAGGTAATTATTATTCCTTTGTTTTACAGAGCTAAACAGTGTGTGTATATTCATTCTTACAAAGTGGCATACAAAAGGTATTTTTGAAATCAAGGTTGAGAAAAATTAAATATTTTCGTTTACAGAAAAAGGAACCTCCAGTCCAAGCACTGTATGCCTGGAATGAATTTTTTTTTCTGTTTAGTCATGACTCTATATTCATATTACCAGGCCTGTTGTGTTACTATCAACCATTGGTGAAAACCTTTATAGAGTGCAAACCCTTACCTGACTGGCTTCATTCACTGCCCATCACCCTTGCACCCATATGTTAAAGGACAGGTTATACCTGAATATCAGCCCTGTCTATAACCCGTGTCTTCATTTTCCATGCATGTTACTCATATGCATGGTGGACAAGCTTGAGCAATTGTTAAATTAGTGTCTGTCTTCTGTATTGCCAGAAACCCCTCATCTCCGTGGCTGACTCCAAGAGTCTTAAACTGGGATTGTCCCCTAAACTCATTCTTGGCTATCACAACAGGCTTCTGAATGTGTTTGAGCTCTCTCGGAGATATGCAACTGCAAGAGCATGACCACATGCCAACACTTCTTGAGTTCCAGGGCCAATCCCAGTGTCTCATCTGTAGTGTGATCCATGTCTCTTCCCTCTAGGCCCGTGAGTTTGTCACTCTATATTCATACTTTTCAGGTGGGATAAACAGGGTCATAGGAGACACAGGAAACACAGACAGGACCACACAGTAGGCAGGTGGCTGAGCTAGCACTTTGGGTCCCGTGAGTCAGCCTGCTTGTGGTGCTGCTGTGGAGTAGTGCCTCTCGCAGCACTGATGCAGGGCTGGAGGAAGAGCATCTAGAATGTGCCGTGACAGATCCTAATTACTTGTTCTTTTGTTGTGGGAATGATTTTGAAATCCTGGAACCAGAAAACTGTCACACTATTTTCTTAATCCTTACTTGGTGACACTTAACTTCAAATAGAGAATTTATCACGGTGGTTACCTTGGAACTCTCTCGAGTTGCAAAACAGCTTCTTGGCTTATTCTTGTCAGCCAGAGCTTTTCTTTTTCCAGCCACATTGTAACCTCTTCTTCATGTTGCTGTTAATGTTAACTCTCACCTCTTTCTCCTTTTGAGAGGGGGCTTTCATTCACAAGGGATACAATCCAACAGTGACAGCTTGGAGATACACAAAGCACTGACTTATGCCTTCTGTTCTGTATCACTGTAGTAGGGAATACAGGGCCACCACAGATGCTGTTTATTTCTTTCTGGTTATCTCAGAAAATTCCCACATGGACAGTGCTGTCTTGAGTTCCTACTGAAGTAGTGATGATCTCTCTTGCCATTGTCTTCTTGTGGCCCCATATTGTTCTTTACCTGTCCCCATCCCAACTTCCCAGCTGATCACCTGTCAAGGAGTTTTCACATATGACTTAATAATACAAGGTAATTTTAAATTATTAAACAGATTAATTGCATGTGTGACATAATGGGAAAGTTAGCAAACACTACAACATAACTTTAAACTGAGTGACGATTTCTGTTCCCATGTATCCCCTGGCCATTCCTCCACAAGGGTGTGATCTCAGGTCACCTCTTGTGGGATGCTCCAGTTCCTGTTATACCTGTATATATAAAAGTATATCTAAAAGTCTTTCCTTTTATCCAGACTTGTCTAGATGACAGTTCACCCTATTTACCCTCACATTTGACTTCATCAAAGGATTCAGTAAAATCTTATTGAGTAAAATGGCCCTTTATGCTTTAATTGTAGCAGAATTGTCAGTGACACTGGGGACTCAACCTGTGTCTCCCCTCTTCACCTTTATTCAAATTCTGTAATTAGAAGAAAAAAAAGGAAACATGGTCATTCTCAATGATGAAACATTTGACTAATCCTTTAGAAGTGGCCATAATCAGTTTGAGTTTTAAGTACACTTATTTGTCAGACTGAACTAGCAATGCAGGTATGTTAATATTATAATTGAGGTACACAGTAAGAAGCTCAGAGGACTTTAAAGTGGGTATGAGCTGCCTGCTTCCTGGTTGATGAACACTGATGGGAGGGAAGCAGTACCACCCTTTTAAGTGCAGATTTGAGGCTTTCCCTTATCTTTGGGGACAAATCTTGAATGAGGCAATGATTGGCAATCAGACCTCATTTTCACTCACTGTTCCAGCTCATAATGAGCCTGTGACACACAGGGCTTAGGCAGAGACAAGGAGAGGGAAGGATGAGGCCACAATGGCTGACTACAGCAAGGATGGATGTATAAGTGTAGACCCATCATCCGTCTGCTTGAACGGTTTTCAGTGAGGTTCACCATAAACTTACCATTTGATCCTATATCCATACACCTGGGTATTTTACCTGGAGACATGAACTTCATGTTTGCACAAAACCTTATACGTTGTTGCTTATAGCAGCTGTATCTGTAATAACCAAACATTGGAAACAATGCAAATGTCCCTCAATGCTCAGTGGGTGAATGGGAAAATAACATTTGGTGTGTTGGAAGCAGTTGGATTCTAGCAAATAATGGCATTGGGATCTTCTGGGAAAACACAGGAGGGAAAGTCTGGGACATTGGAAGCTCATCGGGGGAACCTGTCCCTTCTCTGTGGAAAGCAGATTGCAGAGTACAGAATGCTGATTGCAGATGAAGAATGTAGATTTCAGAGTACAGAATGCAGAGGATGGGGATTGAAAGCTAAGCCCACGACTAAGTTCAGTCTTAGAGGGGTCCTAGCTAAGCAGGGAATCTAGGAAAGGAATAAAAATTTATTTCAACATAGTAACTTGGCGGGGGGTGGGGGAGGGGGACAGCTTAGCCCTTACAGACTCTAATTGAGTATATAACAAAGTTCCCCAGTCTGTGCCTGAGAGGCAGCCTGAGTCTTCTGACCTAACACTTGCTGTCATGATTATCTCAGAACCATATCAGGCTTTGGCCCATGAGGAGCTGAAAAGGCAAAGATGAGAGTACAGTGCAGAACCAGTGATTACAAAACACCCTCCCGTACACACTGTGAGTTACGGAAGAGTGAAGTTCCCTCCCAGTGTGTAGACAGTCAGACAGAGTGTTGTGTCCATCCTTGCAATGTGAAAATAAAAATTGGCTCATATTTAAAACCCAGGGATTTCTCAAACTCATGGATAGATTTATACATCATTACTTATAGCAGCTGTATTTGTGATAACCAAACACTGCAAACCATCTAGATATCCTTCAGTGCTCAGAGGGGGAATGGGAGGACAATCTTTGATGTGTTAACACAGATGTCTGTTGCTCATGAATAAAAGGGACTATTGAATACATCTAACACTTGGGTGGATCTCAGGAGCATTATGCTAACTGAAAATAGCCGATCTCCTATGTGTTTCTGCTCTTTGTATACAAATTATGTGGCATGTTCAAAAGAGAAACTACGATGATGATGAATAGGACAATGGCAGTCAGGGGTTAATGCTTATAGGTTGCTGGGACTGAGAAAGAAGTCACAGAGGATTTCGTTATTTGTAAAACAGAGTTGGATCCTGACTGTGATGATGGCTGCTTATATCTGCTTGCATGATATATACACAACTATACATTAAAGTTATCTGTTAAACGGGTATTTGAATAGAAAAAGTCCTAATTCCAGCAATAACCTTATATTAAAGTTGACAGCACTGCCCCAGTGTTGGTTTAATTGTTTGTTCATGAGATAGGGTTATGAAAAATGTATCAACGTTGAGAGTTTTGTTGGGGGGCATAAAATTCCTCTGCATTGTTTTTATAACTTTCTTATAAATCTAAAATTAATTCTAAATGTTACATTTCTTTAAGGAAAAAAATATCTGTAGTTGGTATCTGGAGCTCACTGAGGTGAATCCGTTAGACCAGGGGTTCTCGACCTTCCTAACGCTGTGACCCTTTAATACAGCTCCACATGTTGTGGTGACCCCCAACCATAAAATTATTTTTTTTTTTGGTTTTTACGAGACAGGGTTTCTCTGTATTGTTTTGGAGGCTATCGGTCCAGCCCAGCCTCGAACTCACAGAGATCTGCCTGCCTCTGCCTCCCGAGTGCTGGGATTAAAGGCGTGCGCCACCACCGCCCGGCCCATAAAATTATTTTTGTTGCTTCTTCATAATTAACTTTGCTACTGTCATGAATCATAATGCAAAGATCCTGTGTTTTTCCAGTGGTCCTGTGAAAGGGTCGTTCACCACCACCCTGAAGAGGTCGCCACCCACAGGTTGAGAAACCCTGAATTGGGCTGTTGCTGCTGCTCAGTCTTCTGGACTGTCAGTGGAAGCTGCTGCCGAATGGCCAGACTCTACTAACTACTGCCATTCTGTCACCGTCCCCAGGGTCCAACCTGGTACCAGGTGTTGACCTTGGTTGACTTTCAACCACCGTGACTCCCTCACAGCAAGTCAGCATTATTCACTGTGCAGCCAAGGTATTCTCTGTGGCTTCAGGGTCTGTGACTCTGCTCTCGGGGCTTAATTTCCTCAGCTCTCCATAGGGAAGGAGACAGCAACTCACCCACTGTAGTTTAAACTGGCATTTCTCATGGTTTCCTAGTGAAGATATCCCCTGTCTTCTCTTTCTACCCCTGGCTGCTTCTCATGAAACATGATCGACTCCCCCCAGGAAGCTTCTACATCCTTTGCCATGGAGTTATCACATGGAACATTTGCAAGAGCATTCCCCATCGATGGGCTTGATTCAGCCCGTCTTCATAAGTGAGAAGGAGCAGGCAGACCTCAGTGTCAAAGCATTTTCCCTTTAGTGGGTTTCACCTATGGCATCTGTGTTCCCCTACTTTCAGGAATATGCCCCGTCAATGGCGTACCACAGAGTGCCAGGCAGAGGCTCACTCTTCCAGCTTCTATCCCCAGTGATGTGTAATCATCTCTGCTCAGCCGTCTCTTCAGTTGCCATCCTAACATCAGCATCTTTGTCCATCCACCACATCCTTCTGGTCTGAGTCCTAGGCAGACCCCTTCTGGGGACTGTTGGCTGCTGGCAGGCTCTCTGCTGTCCTTTCCTCCTGGAAGCATTTGTTGATGACTCTGTGACTATTCAGATGTGAACACTTTTCCAGTCCTGCTCGGTCCCTGATATGAAAATTTACATTAAGCTCCTGAATGGTTCTGGACCACTGAGTCACACGGCACCCTATTTCTTAGCAAGGTTATGCAAAGCTTTGTATGAACTCTGAATCACCATTGGCAGTATCTCAGGAAAATGGTACTTTCACTAGCTGCTTTCCAAAGACAAGCTAAGACCTTCATTAAACAAGAAGTAAAGCTTTCATTCTGAGAGGTTTTTTTTCATTTTTAATTTCAACAAAACAAATTCTTTATCAGCATGTGTAAGCATTCTAAGCACTTTAGAACAATCAGAAAATTGCTATTAGCAACCTAATTACAGAATTTTAGAGCAACATTAGAATACTGCAGTACTTTGTTTCTCTTTTTGTTGAAAATACATAGTTTTCTGTGGTCTTTTTCAAGCCTGAGAAAGGCATCATGAACTCACTGAACGTCCATGGGTGATCCTGACCAACAAGGGTCCTGGCGTTGGCATCCATCTTGAAAAGATTCAGTTGTTTCTGTTTCCCTGTCACAGTCTCTCCTCTCCTGGTGGCATCTATAGTCGCATAATTTCCTTTTCAGGTCCAAAGGTGGTCAATCCATTACTGTGCATAATAAACTCATTTGTATTCCATTTACAGTCGTCTGAAATATTTGCATTTATTAAAAGCGTCTGTATTTCCCTCTAATTTTATATTATCTAGTGCTTATGCTTACAGACAGGGTAGGGCACAGCATTTCGCTGCAGGTGCATTGCTTCTGCAGACTGTGCCGTCGTCTTCTCTGACTAAGAAGAAGGCTCTACTACAGAGTGACCCTCACTTCAAAAACATTCGTTTTATAATGTGTTTTTATAAAATAACGTGTTTATGGTATATAAGTGCCCAGTACCCACGGAGATCCCAGGCACTGGAGTTAATGATGATGTAGGTGCTGGGAACAGAATCCAGGGCCTCTGCAAGAGCACTGAGAGCTCTTAACTGCTGAGCCGACTCTCCAGCCCCTGCATCCACTGTTCCATATTGCATCTTTATCCATATTCACTGCACCATTGTTTGGACAGTTGCCTAAATTCTGTCAAAAGTCCAGTTATCTAACGTTTTTAATTTTCTGTTTGCCAGATTTAGAGTTACATCTCAGATCCATCACTGTACAAAAGAATACATCTGCGCTTTGGAAGGCCAGGTGTGGTGGCACGTACCTGTAATTGCAGCACTTGGGAGGCTGAGACAGTTGGATCATGAGTTACAAGACAGCCTGGGTTGTATAGGGAGACACTCTCTTACTAAAAAAAAATCATTACCTGAACTGGAGTTTTTATTTTATTACTTTATTCATGAGAACTGTATGCTCCCTGAGATCGAGTTTACTTAATTGTGAAATTTACTTAAAGCAGATCTGTAGTTTATGTATGTCAAATTATAATATGTGGTGTACAATCGGTCTTCAAAAAGTAACAATTATTTTATTGACATAAATGACAATTCAGTGACACAAAATATAAGGGGGGTTATAACACAGAATGGGGTTTGAATTATACATTAAAGCTTTAAAAATTAAGCAAATAGAGTAAATTCTAAAATGAAGAAAATCATTATCTGTCATTAAAATTAGATTGGCAATTAACTCTGTTTGCTTTGATCAGAGTCAAAGGGTGTATTATAGGTTATATTGGCTACTGTCGGCTATGGTTTATGACTTCATAGACATCTCATAGCATTACAGATAGCACACATACAATCTATATAACATATACAGTATATAATAGTATACAGCATTGGACCAAGGTGTCTAAGTCAGTGAATCCATGAGAAAAGAACATTTGTGTTCAAGCAGCTAGACATGACAAAGTGTGGCAAGGGTGGGTAGAGTCTAAAACTGGACCATTACTGCCACTCTGCCTTAGACCAGTGGTGCTGAACTTCCTAATGCTGCAACATTTATTCAGTTCCTGATGTTGTTGTGGTGACCCCCATACTGCCCAATTGTAAAATTATTTTCATTGCTACCTCATTAACAGTGATTATGTTACTGCTATGAATCGTAATGTAAATATCTGGGATTTGTGGTGATGTTAGGTGACCCCTGTGAAAGGGTCATTCGACCCACCCTCAAGGTTGGTTGAGAACCACTGCCTTAGACAAATCTTAATTTGTTACTTCAGTCATTTTTCTGATTCCAGTAATCTGTAGCATTAGTTCTTTGATGTCTTATTGTGATTATGACTGTGGTCGGTCTCCATTTGTTCTAATGTGAAGTTCTAGTACTGCTAGGGAAATCCTCCTCAAATCACAACATAATTACTTTGGTTTACTTGATCGTGATTGTTGCTTTGTTTAGATATGGCTTGTGAAATTTGGTGAAAGCAACTTGGTTTTGGTGGAAAACACATCACAAACTCTTAGCAAAATGTTGGCTCCTAGCAAAAGAGCCTGACACTTTTCAAGTCATTAGTTACTTAGCTGGAGTTCACAATTCTTATCAGAAGTAGAGTTCTAAAATTATCAGTTCTTAGCTTCCCACCTTGTCCAGTTGATTTAATCACCAGGGCAAGAACTTAGCCTCTGTGCTTGCTGAAAAGCTCTTGGACCCTCGATGATTTTTATGTACACAAAAGACTAAGGACTGTTAATTTGGGTCTTTGCTTATCTAAATTAAATTAACTTCTAATTACAGTAGCATTTTTTTCTTCTGTAGTGGAGGGGGGTATCTGGGAATAAATACTTTTGGTGAAGCAAAATCACTTTGGCATACAACCACCTTGTTTGGTTTAGTCACATGAGTCGAAAGTTTAAAAAAGAAAACTGTAAACATAACAATGTCTCTTGTTTCTGAAGAATTTTTATCTTCCTGTTTTAATTCATGAAATAAAACAATGCAATCACACTCACAATGCATATTCATAGTTATCAGATTACTTTGAAAACAAATGAACAGTGGTCTGGAAAGATAGCTCAGCAGAGTCGAGTACAAATTGCAGAAGACCTGATCTTGGTTCCTATTTTTCCACAATAGGCAACTCACACCCAAATGTAACTACAATTTTTGGGGATCCATTGCCCATTTCTGGCCTCTGTGGGCAGGACACATGCACCCATGTGCTTATACCTCCTCCTCCATATAATACATAATTAAAACTTAAATATTGGTGAAGGTATACTATAGAAAAGATACGGTTGAAAAATATTTATGGTTTTCTACTCTGGAATTAAAAATGATGCTATCACTTGCCATGAGCAGACTGCATTGTGTTTATTCTTGTTTAAGAGGTTGTCCAAGGGTCGCAGAAAAGGGCATCAAAGCTGCTGGGTGCTGGAGTTACAGGTAATTTTGAGCCAACAGTCTAGTCCCATTTGAGGGTTCTCAATGCCATTAGGCAGAGGCTCCTTCAGTCTCGACAGTGGCCTGTGTCTTCATTTTACCCATCAGCACATTAAAGAATAGTGAGAAATTTTACTTTACAAACATTTTATAGGCATGAACAGTGAGCCTTTTTTCCCTCAAAAATTTATATGCTTTAGTGGACTTAGCTATTTCTTAACAGTGCTAGAATTTGAAACAGACTTTCATTAGAGAATGTCTCACTCCTAAGGCAAAGCCAGAAGGTAACTCTTCAAACAATTGAATCTACTGTACCAACTTAGTTAATAAAGCCAGGAAGGGAAAGGCTAAGATCAAGTGGTTCATGCATCACAGTTTTAATTGCTTTGCTTTCTCAATTCCCCAAGTTTCAAGATTTGAAATTCATTTAATATCTGGAGACTGATCCTAGGAAGTAGTGACGCCCTGTGCAAAGAGCACAGAGATGCTTCAAGTTTAGCTCTTGCTTAAGCAGGATATCTTGCAAAAGCCACAGACTTTTTGAAACTAAGGATGCTTATAAACAAGGCATGGGTGGTTGTAGTGACGATAACAGTAATTACATTATATGATTATAACAAAAGCTGCATCTTGCCACATCTTCTCCACAATATCATTGTCACGAACAATTAAAATGTCTGTCAGTGTGCATTCTGTTTAGAGCTGCTGTGTGGTTGACTGCTTTGGTTCTTATTCTTACTTTATTATCACTGTCGCTATTATTGCTTTCTTCTTTCTTGTCACCCATAAGTGAAAGTAGTTTCAGATGGGGAAGAGATGAATGATGGATGAGGATAGCAGCCAAACTCAGGAACCTACCCTGGGATTTTTAAAATGAGGAGATTTGCATGTGAGAACCGAAGTGTGTTTTCTCCTGGGAAACCCCCCAGATAGGCTTGTTTTCAAGAAAGGAAGTTTGACTGCAAAAGGAGGAAAAAATATGAGGAAAGTACAATATTATTTTATTGTACTTTTCATTATTAATTTGATAGAGGGATGAGCACACATTGAATACCCGAAACCATCCCAGAATTTAGATTTTGTTAAATTGACCAGTTCAAATACACACAATTTCATGTATAAAATCGGCTATTAAGGAGCTAGGGAGATGGCTCAGTGAGTAAACATTTTGAAAGGAAGCACAAGTTCTAAGCCTGATTCCTCAGAATACATGCTAAATCAGGGAAAGAAAGAAGCCTGATCTGGAGGCAGACAAGGGCAAGTTCTTTGGGCTGGCTGCTCCCCCAGTGTAAAGTACAAGTGAGCTCCAGGTTCAGTGAGAGACCCTACCTCAAAAAAATAATGTGGAAAGCAAGTGCAAAAGTTACCCAGTGCTAACTTCTGGGTCTCTCTCTCTCTCTCTCTCTCTCTCTCTCTCTCTCTCTCTCTCTCTCTCACACACACACACACACAAGATTCCATTCGTTTAATTTGTTGTGAACACTTTTATGTTAAAGGCCTCTATTATATAGGATTTGATGGTAATCTTTCCAACAGCACTCCATATCGAAGTTTAAATTCACACGTGAAATACCTCACTTGGTGTGCCTTCACTTCAGTTTGAAAGAATTCAGGCTAAAATCATAAGAATGTTGCCTTATGCTTATACAAGCTAAATATTTGCCTACACATAGTAGCGAAATATGAACCGCATAGGCAAAAATAACTGTTTCCAATATGTGCCTCATTATGTTTCAGAGCCCTTAGCTTTCAGGAATCATGAATGCTATGTCGATGGCCATGTGTTTTGTTTCTAAGCCTTCAGCATCTAGATTTCAGATATTGATGAGTCCTTGGGGAGTCATGCCATGGGTGATGTGGATTTGGGTTTTGTTCTGTGTCCCCTGTATTAAGTGTTATGTATAAGTGATATATGACCTTCTGTGAGTCCCTTTATTCTGATGAATATTGGCTTCCTTCACAGGAGAAAGACAGTGGCGTTCATGTGGACTGAATAGAGTGTAGTGTGATGTTGGGGGTATAACTATTTCCCTGTATACTTTATGTTCCTTCCTCCAACCTACCCCAGTGTTCTGTCTGCATCTTTACTCTATAAATTCTTAGAGAGAAAGATGGAGTGTTCTTAAGGATGCAGGAATAACTACGCTTTGGTCTGCATCAAATCTCAAATCTTCCTAACCTTGATCAATAAAATAAAGAAGGGGACAGTTTTATTTGTAGATTGGGCATAAACTATTGTTTTAGCTAGGGCTTCTGTTGCTGTGAAGAAACACCATGGCCATGACAACTCTTATAAAGGAAAACATTTAATGGGGGCTGGCTTACAGTTTGAGAGGCTTAGTTCATTATCACCATGGCAAGAAGTGTGGCAGCATGCAGGCTGCCATGGTGTTGGAGAAGGGGCTAAGAGTCCTACATCTTGATCTGCAGGCAGCAGAAGGAGACTGTGTGCCACACACTGAGTGCAGCTTGAGCATAGAGCTCTCAAAGCCCGTCCCCATAGCGACACACTTCTTCTAACAAAGCCATACCACCTAATCATGCCCCTCCCTGTGGGGGCCTTTTTCTTTCAAACTACCACAACTACACTGCAGGATATTTTTTTAATTCTGAGTCACAGATAATAACTTTTGTTATCTAGACATTATATAGTTCTTGAATCTAGGTCTGTCCCTCTCTCTCATATTTTTCCCATTCAAGGTAAAAAAAGCCAGTACCTTGCTCAATCACCCCTTTTGTATGTGGGCAGCCTCTAAGAGCCCCTGCTTTTTCAGAGGCAGAGCTGTGTGGGAGGGCCCATGAGAGGAATTTGTCATGCAGACTGGGCTGTTTTGTGCCTTTTCCTGCCCCCTCTGAGACCTCTCCTCTACATTTCTTTGCATGCTTTCCTTCCTATCCATGGTTAGCTCCTTGGTTATTCACAAGGAAGGTCTGATATTCAAGACCAGGCTTTAGCTACATGAAACTGGCAATAACAGTAGTTTAGGCAACATAGGAGTGCAAGGAAGCCTTGCTACTTTGTAGCTTTCATTCCTTTCTGTGTGTCCAGTCTTAGTCTTCTAACAGAAATATTATTTATCTGTGAAGCTTCAACTAGCATGAGTCTAGTTTTCTAGCCTTAGTCTTCCGCAACAGTTATACATCATGATCTATTTCCTGTAATTCCTAGCCAACAGAAGAAGGCAACTTCTCAAAAGATCCCTGCCTGTGGGTGACAGGAGTCTTGATGCAGCAGTGAGGTATGTGACTCTGTTCACAAAAGTCCAAATGCTGTAACTTAAATTATTAACAGGACACACAGGTCAAGCATACAGACTCTTGTCCTGCTTTCCTGCATTTCCCTGCTGTTACAAAAGCTGTTGTAATCTTACACAAAATCAACCCCTTACACTTGGTTTGAGTTGAAAAGTTAAGTCTGTTACTGGACTGTGCTTGAGAACTAATGCTCAGTAAGTTGTACGTTTTCTATCCATACATATATACCCTCACAAGTGGTCAAATATTCCCCTGTCAACCATAAATGTCTTTGAACAGCATGCCAGGAATCATGCCAACCAGTTTGTAGAGACTGTGAAGTACATACCCATTTTGAAGATGGAAAAACAGGAGTTTATAAAAGTTGAGCAAATTAATCAATGCCATGCAGCTAGAAGAGAATAGCACCAAATAATAATCTGCCCTCTTGTCTACCATGGGCATTCTATCTAAACTAGGAGGTACCTGAGAGCAAGTGATGTATGGCTTCCCTTTACACTGGATTACATCTGTAAGCCAGGGTTTTTCCATGAAAATGATACCATATGTTTACCCTCTCAGTGGAAACTTTCAATCACAGAGACAGCAACGAAGACACTGGTCCTTCCCCAGATCCTTTGTCTAAAGGCTGGGAAACCCTCATCTCTAAACCAGAGCCAATATTCCCAAGAGAAAATCACAAACATATACTGATGCCACACTCTGCACCTAGCCTGTCTGTACCCAGAGTCCCCTCTACTTAACCTGTTGTGTCAGCTGATCTGTTCATGAACATATTGAATTTTTCTTAAGTTGGATGTTTTGGTGACTACTTCAACAAGAAGATTAAAAACGCAAAACAATAAAATGACATGGTGTGTGCCTTCAAAGGAACTTCTAGTATCGTGTGAGGGCCAAAGGCAGCAACTAGAGAAGACAGACAGAGCTGTAAAGAGCCTGGAGTGCATGGATGCGATAGGACTGTGGCTGGAAGGGTCCTCTGGGACCAACAATAGCATGGGTGTTTATGAGGAGAATCACCATGTAGGGCAGATAGCAGGAGGACTGGCTAAACATTGACACGTTTCCAAGAGAGAAATGATCTGGGTGTTGCTGATGAGAGTGAGGAGGACTGCACAGATGAAGTAGCCAGGGGAGAGTGGGCGTGACTCCATGGGTGATGGAATGTAAGGGACAAGAGGGAACAGCCCTGTCTCCCAGTTTCTGTTTCTCTCATTTCTTTCTTCCTCATTTCTGATGCTACACTATAGTAAAGGTGACTCTTTAGGGTACAAACCTCACAGAGAATTCTAGATCATGAGTTTAAAATGGTCCTGGATGCTTTGTCTATGAAGACGAAGTAACCTTCCTGATCCACCAGGCTTGAAAATGGGGCTTTTGGAATTGAAAAGCAGAATATGAAACAAGTAGGGTGATGTTATTGTTAATACTAACAATTATAAGATTTAATCTAGACTACCTTCAAACAGAAGAGTGATGGTAGTGATATTACAGTAACTGGGACTATTCATAACATATGATCCTGACAGCTTTCAACACGTCAGATTTATTGGCCAATTTAATTCTCATAGTAATATCATTTTGTCCCTTAGGAAATTGAGATATTAGTAGTTAGGCAGGGATCCAAGGTCACAGCTATGCAATGAAGTAGGATAAACTTTTGTCCAGGCCTCTTGGTTTCCCTTACCTCTTTTTTTTTTTTTTTTTGTCAAAAGACACTCTTGTCAGGTTCCAAGTAATCTGTGGACAGGTTTTCCTAAGGATATCTTGTAAGCTTCTTGCCTGTGTATGCAGTCCTGTCTGCCAGGCAGAATTTCCTTTTAATTTATGGCTTCTACTGCATTGATTCAGATGTTCTAATGCCCACACCAATAGAAGAGCAGTCTTCTAAATGATGGCAGACTGTGTTTGCACTGGGGAACAGATGAAAGGGCAAGAATGGTTTGGGACTGTTGGAGGTTTAATGCCAAGTGCTGACACTGCTCTTTCTGCTCCCAGGAGTGTTAAGTGACCACCCATGGCTGCCATAGAGGGACAAGCAAGGGGGAAGGAAGAAGGTGTGTCAAACTGGTCCTCCCTACAACAAAGACCCGAGAAAGCTAACTTAACATGGGGGAAAGGCTTGCTTTCAATTGCAGTTGGAAAGTTCTAGTCTCTGTTGAGGTGGGCCTATTGTTTTTAGACAGAGCATCCAGGAAAGAGCATGTGACACAGCAAAGCCACTCATCTCATGGCAGGGTAGTAAAACAAAGGAAGGAACTAGTGTTCTACTCTCCAGAGAGTACAGCATCAACGACATGAAGAACTGTCACTAGCCCCCAACTCTGAAAGGGTCCATGGCCTTTCCCCATAGCACCCATTTTGGGAATGAGACTGGCACCTGTCTGATTTGCCCAGTGGAAGAATGAGGGTAAGGGTATGATGTCCTTACCTGCTGGGAACCAGACATCTTCTTGTGTCTTTCATGATCAAATATCCCAGTTAATCTTCACTACTATACTCATTAAAGAAACTGTCTGACCATCTTATTAGAGCTATGTTCTTACATGCCTTTTTGTATCTGTTAGCCCACCCACTGAGGGATCCAAGGGCTCCTAGGTAGATAATGTTGCTGGTAAGTTTCAAGCTGCTTGGCCATCCACAGCCCTGTGATTTACCCCCCCGCGCCCCTATGTGATGATTCTTGCATGTTTCATTTCTGCCATCCTTGGATTCCTTTACCAAGACCTCTTCAGGCTGTAAAGCTCAACAGTGCATGTGATAGACAAGAGGAGGAAAGGAGTTAAGAAAAACAGAAAGTGCTCTATTCCCACCAGTTCTCAGGAAGGACACTGTGGAATGGGTTAAGCAGAGCTCTTAGCATTATGAAAGTCACAATATGCATGTAATTTTTAGCACAGAGATTTATTAATTTGCATTCAGATCATTAGAGCCAATTAGCAGCTGCAGCTTCTGCGGTTATGCTCACAGCCCTTTTCCCTTTACTTCCCTTGTCAAATCTTTACAGGCTCCACTGGAAGATGACCTCTGGTATGTGACAAGGAGTGGTGCTGCTCTTGTGGTCCCCTCCCCACTGCCATACAATGCCTTATGTGTTTTCTTCTTCCTCTCCCCACTGGTGCCTGTTCTTTAAATAAACTTTCTTAGTAGACATTAGTTAGATAGCCTGCCCAAAGCCATTTTCGTAGGAATGGACAAACGGACACACACACACACACACACACACACACACACACACACACACACACACGGCACCCCCTATTTAGTCCTTTTCCTCGTTTACCTGAGTGAGATACCCACTCTACAAGGGAAAACAGCAGAAATTCTGTCCCTGGTGAGAACTCCTGGGTAAAACTAGCGTTCTCTTGTTTATGTCATTTCTTACTCAGAAGGGGAGTTTATAGAGAACACATATTGAATTATTATGAGAAACATTTGCAAAGGTCTAGTTAATAAAGTTGTGCCTATGCAACAGTATGGGCCGCTTCACCAGTGAACTGTCTTTGTGGATTCATTATCTGATGTGTGGCTTGTACTGATTATCTATACGCATTGTCATATACCCACTATTCATTTTCCATAGCCAGTGTTTCCTTCCTTTGTTTTTATTGTGCTCCAATTATAGTATAAATTCTGTGAGTTGAAAGCAACATAATCTGTGTTATGTAATACCAGGTATCGAATACTTTTAATTCACTTTTAAAATAGGCAAAAATATCCAACACATACACCTTGGTTCTCCTCATTCCATTGCTATGTTTTCAGTATTTCTGACTTAGTGGAGAATGGCTGGGGTACCCAGTCATGATGCTGCCCCATGACAGTGATGACCAATGAACACAGTCAAGGCACTTAACCTCCCTCACATCATCAGTCGTGTGAAGATATGTCTTCCTAATTCCCTATTATCTCATGGCTACCTAATTAATGAGGACTATATCTGATGGTCTGTATCCCATAGGTTTCAGCCCTCATCATCTCCTTTCCCTCAGCAGGGTTTTGCCATGCATAATCCTCAACACATGAGTTCTCAAACTCATTTGCTCTCTTCCACACAAAGTCAAGTCTCCCCTGATTATAGTCATCCTTAAGTCCTTACTTCCTTTGCAACCAGGCCATTCTGCTGCCCTTTCTGGATTTTATCATAAGCTCTGCTTTGTTTCAAATGGTATGTTCTTTCTGTTCTTGTCTCTTCTTTTCTCCTCCATGTCTTAAAAACTTGCATTTCTTCCAATGGGTCTTGGTATATGCATCATGAACAATGCCTGTCCTGAATGCTTTGGACTTTGCTTAGCAATTTTCTTCTCCTTTACCCTAAAGTTTGTTCTAAAGTCTGGGTCTTACATATGGCTCATGTAGCCTCTAGCCATCCCTATAGAGTAACAGTAATCAGTTTCTAGTCCTGAAGCCTGCAAACCCACTTTTTTTGCTCTTACTTTGCCAGTAAAGTAATGCCTGATGATGACCTTCAATCAATGTACACTTAGAGTTTAACCATGAAAAGAATATATATGTATGAATGAGTAAATCTTAGAACTAGTCACCATTCACTCCACACTGCCACACCCTGACCTTGAGTTTGTTACAGCTATTGTCTGTTTTCTTTCACAGTTCTAGTTTTCAGCTGATGCTTTTACTTATTCCTAGAGATGAACTGGTTGTTAGAAATACAGTTTCAAGCACAAGATTTGAGGCTTGCTGCCTAGGTGTGGAGCCTATTTGGCATGGATTAATGGCTGTATTGTGTTGTTCACAAATTAGTAACAAAATCACAGCAGCCTTTCCATACAGTTAGTAATATTGTCTTTAAAGTTTAATAATACACTTTACTAACAATATAATAAATATATATGGATTTTAAAAATCAGTATAACAACTTGACTAAAATACAAAACAATCGTTACCCATAATCAAGCCTTTACATATAATTATATATAATATACAAAATTATATATGTATTATAGATGTAATTATATATGAAGATGTGTGTGTATATATACACATATACACATATCTACACATCATACATATGTATACATACATATGCATGATTCTTCCTGAAGACATGAGGGAAGAATTAAGGTACTTGCCTATGTACATAGAATCACTATGGATGGGACAATTATGAATGATGTTGGAAACAAATGTCTTATTTAGCAAAGTCACATATGTACACATGATCTCCCATAAATACTCATGAATTGAGCTTGCATCCCTAGGCAAGACTGAAAATTAAAAATAGCATGAAGAAATACCCCCGCCCACTTACACTCTCTTTCTGGCTCCTCTCTCCTTGATCCTCTGTTTTTTCTCTCTTTACCGTGGTTCCATTGGGGCAGACAGGACTTTTCCTATCTCCCTCTTCTCTTCTGTCCTCTCTCTGTCTCTGTGTCTCTTTACCTCTTTTCTCTTTCCTTCCCCCTCCCTCCCCTTTCTAATAAGACTTCTCACTTAAGCTCTGTCTGCCTGGCATGTTTGTCCCTCTGCCTTAGTCACCCTCGCCTTCCATGGAATCCGTCAAGGTTTCCCTAGCGTTCTATCATAACAGACTGGGTCACAGAATGCCCGCAATATTGTCATTGTGATCCCACAGCTCATAAATGTCCACATTGCTCCCTAGCCCTTAGAAGTCCAGTTGTGAACCTCTGTTCGAGTCATACCACCTCCCCAAGAGATTTGAAGATCAGAAAAGTTGTAGTTACATGAGACATGTTCATGTTCATGAGCCTCGTGAGCTGCTAGATAGCTTTTGAGTCTGGGGTCATCCTGGTCATCAGACCCACTGTCAAAAACAGCAGTGTATAATTGAACTACCTGGGGTTAATCTGGCGCTTCCAAGGAGTTGGCAAAGAATTTGTGCTAGCTAATCTTCATCAGCCCCAGTTTCTTCACCAGTAAACCACAGGTCATAATAAAACCTAGCCCATAATTTTGGATAAAAGATTAAATTAAAGCAGTTATATAAAGCAAGCTTTGATTACATGCTAGCAATGATGATGACGATGACGATGAAGTCAGCAACAGAGACTTACTTAGATGAGCTTTAAAAATTTTTTTTAATCTAACAAGTTTTTCTAATAAGTTTTGACTAGAAATGTTTCTTCAAGCTGCTAGTTTGCTCAGTCCCTCTCTGTTGCACCCAGATCCTTATAGATTTAAGTGCTCGTTCTTTCCATGTTAGCTAATAGTAAAATTTAAATTTTCTCACAGTTGAAATCTTTCCCCCATTGATTCACTGCAGATTTGTATGTGTGACTTTACATGAAGGTATACTAATAAAGTCATTTTACACTGATAGAGAATAAATATCTAAATTTTTCAGCACTACTATTTTTGAATGAAATGCCTCCTCTCACTTTTGCAGAGGCTGTGTTCCCAGAACTTAGCTGCTGTAATGGTTTCTTTAGCAGCACACACATTCTGTATTAATCTCCCAGCAGTTTTCTGAGCTAAGTGCATTTTTATGCTTGGCAGGATTAGGGTAGTCTAGGAAAATTAGTTTTCTTTTCTTATTGCTTTTCCTGTTTAATTTGTAACCAGCTGAAGCTCCAGCACCACAGTCTGACGGATGATTGATCCTAGTAAAGCTGCAAAGGGAAGAGATAATTGGCAGGCTTTGGTTAAGCAGTGAAGTCTTTCCAGCACCCTTCAAAAGCCTCAAAGACAACCTCGTTATTAAAACGTACATACAAGCAAAATTCTGTGTGTGTGTGGAATTTAATTACTGACTAAGTAGCAATTGATGCCAACGTTTTATTTTGATGGTGGATGTGCAGTGTGTGTGAAGTAGCCCATGTAATAGTTGAGCCCTAGCAACCACACAGACGCTTGCACCAAAATGAAATTTGTTAACAAAACCATATTTGAGTCACTCAAAATGGGCATCACTGCAGGACATCCTGTCACTTGATACAACAGCCATTCCTGAAAATTTAGCCCAAACTGATATATTTTGTTGGTAAAAAGTTTGTTTCCTTTTTCTTTTTATGATGGCAGTGTTGCATGAGAATCACTTATTTCCTAAAGATGCTAAAATTAGATTTTATGACCATTTGGACATAACTCATATTATTTATAGGATAATCCTGGTCTATACTTAATTAGCAAGACAGAAGGATCCAAGAATTATACTTTATCATTCTATCACTCATTTAGTTGGTCATTGGAATCCTACAAAAGCATATTGAGTACCATCAAATGTACCTTTTCACTGACCTTGTTGAGGTTAACTTTTGTGACATCCAGACAAGGTTTAACTGCCTGAGACATAACGTGATAGTCATGACATTCTAACAGAACATAAGCCATCAGTAACTTAAAATTCCAGAACCTTAGCCAATACAAAAGGATCACTGTTGTACATGAACTAGACATCCATGGAACAATGTATAACCATAGATTCTTGAAACTAGACATCTGTTGAATAGCTTTTATATAAATGACCTGAACTAGGGAATTAATGAATTAAGAACCACCTCTGGCCTGAAGGAAAAAATGTACATTCCATTAAGAAAGGTAGATCTATTATCTTTTGGAGTGACTGTTACTTTCAAATAAAAGATTCCAGGTGTTAAATCAGATAGCCAAATGTTTAAATTCACCAAAAGAATGATTAACCCTTATCTTGAACCAGGTTAATTGCCACCAGATGACACGTTGAGGAGGAGAAATGTCCTTCCAGGATCTTATAACGTGTTTGCTTCACAACGAGTCAGGGACGATTTCTGAGCATCTTTCAGGATTTCAGAGCATCTTTCCGGTGAGGTGTTATAATGTGGAGTAATGTCACCAGATTTTTCACAGGAAAAGTCAGCTGCAATGATGTGCTTAGTGAGGATGGTATAAATTACCATGCCATTATCAACATCATCTTCCATCCATAAAACTAGAGGAAATGCATGGGCATCATAAAAATCCTGCTATCAAGGGGTTTTATAGCCATGACAGTGTTCTGAATGCAAACACAAGCTTTTTAAAGAGATTGTGAACTATTTTGCAGAGGAATCATAGAACCCAAAGACATAGCTGGCAAAATCATTGATACAGCAAATGCTATTATAATGACGAGGCATTATTATCGACTACACAATAATGCTGGAGCAGAGCCATTCTCTGTGGGAGCAATATTTATTGAAGAAAAAAACCCTGCAAATTTAGAATAGACATAATGGTAGCAACTGCCGTAACTATGCATCCCCACTCCTCCTCCCACACGGGTGCACACACACACACACACACACACACACACACACACACACACACACCTCACATACCTGAAACTGGTTGGTTCCTGGATCCCTTCTGCTATTAGGTGCAGTGCGGTGGCTTCCTGCAATGTGTCAGTTTAAACTTAGGTGGAAGAAACGCAAACCAGCATCGGATGGTTAAGCACAAAAAGATTTCATTAAGAAAGAATTCTGGGCTGATTATAGAACAGTGAGGATCCCTGGATACTGTGCCTTCAGGGCAGTTGAGCCTAAGCATGCATTGGAACTGACCTGATAAGGAAGCTGTACCTGAGTGGAAATCCTTATGCTACCTGCTCCTGGTTCTTGGATGCCTCTGCTGTCACCAGTGCCAGCAAGAGGACCTCCTCCCAAAGCTTGCCTTGTTGTAACACTGGTTTCCAAACCAGAGAGTCAGTAACCTGTGGCTGATAGGGTAAACCTAGCCCAGGTGCCCATATTGCAATTACAAAGAACTCTGGAAGGGGGGTTTTATGCATTCTGCCCTGATTGGGTTTGCTCTGTGAGGCTGATGTTATTCCAGGTATGATTAGAGTATTTCAAAGGTGCTGGGTGACCTAAGAACATGGCAGGCATTCATGAGGTGGGACACATGAAGAGAAAACCAATCTTAATCAAAAAAATGATAAAGGTGGTAGTGGTAGTAGTTATGATGACGATGGTATCAACATTAACTAAATGCTTATGTGCTAGCATGTGTTGTAGTTTTCTATTAAAATATCTTTAATAGTCCTGTGAGAGGAATAATATTATTATCTTAATTTACTGGTGCAAAAATTGAAGTCCCAACTGTCCACACAACTAACAAGTGCTGGAATACACACAAAGGCCCTCTGACAGTGGTCTCCTTTGTTGTTGCTAGAGAATTCCCTAGGTTTCTTGGTGTTTGTGCTTTCACTGGGCTCTCTCAGGGTGTCAGACAATGCGTGGTTCTCATGTGTTAACGAAGAGAAGGGATATAAATGCGGAGAAAATTGTCACAGCATTTATTAGCCTACCCTGTTTGAAAAAATAAGCAGAAACAAGCAAGAAAACTGCAACAGTGCCCCGTCCTCCAGAAAGGTGTGCTGGAGGTCCAGTGTTGATGCTAAGGGCACCGACACGTTTTTAGTAGCAGCTTCTCGAACCTGTTGCCTTGTGTAATCTCAGTGCTGAGATGATGGCCATTAATGCCTTCATTTTCTACATAAAAATAGCCTCAGAAGGGTTGTGTTTTATAGCCAAGGTCAGATAGACTGTAAACAGTGAAAGCTTAGCTTTGAGTGTAAATCCCATATTCCCAAGCACTCCTGCTAAGATCCCCAGCAAAATGCAGTAGTTCAGCCTAGTGGGACCGGACTCCAAAGTAACAGAGTCTGGAAGGATGAATGCTCCGTAGCCTTGGGAGAAGGGCCAGTTCCTTCTCAAGAGCAGCCTGGGTCCTACCCAGCACACTATGCATTATGCTCCCACTAGTTTATTTTACCTAAGAGCACACATTGCCCCTGGTCTATCAAAACCCACCTTTTCATGACTGTGGCTAAATGCAGCCAACTTAATGGGAGCTGTACTTTCTACATTAGGACAAGGTGCATTTGGTAAAGTTCCGAATACATGGGGCAGGGGCACTTAAAAATTAGAACTAAATGCAGCAGTTTATCCTAACATTTTAAAATTCGTACACTGTATCCAACTAAATACTCTGCAAGTGAGGGCATCAGGCTTTCAAAGAGATTAAGATCTCTTTTAAAGAGAGGTCTGTCTGTACATGACTTTGTCAAATATTTCTCCCACTTTTTGTTTTCTACTCTTGATTCACAGCCTGAGATGGAATCAAATGAACACATTTACCTCTGTCTAGCAATCCCTCTATGATTTGTTAAAAAAAAAGCTGGTCTACACCCTTAATTTGGAATTTGGCACATACGTGCATGTTTGTAATTCTCTCATGGAATGTTTATTTCGGTTTTAGGCTTGTCAACTTTGATCTCCAGCTGCAGAGATTTTTTGATTCCTTTAAAACAGAGGGCCTCAAACCAGATGGTGTTGCCCCAAAGGGGACATTTGGTGATGTCTGGAGAGACAATCAGGAGGGTTCTGCTGGCATCTAGTGGGTGGAAGTCACGAGTGACACTGTACACTCTGCAGTGGACCAGTATGTCTTCACCCACAAAAGAATTATAGCTGGCACAGACAGACAGACAGGGCAAGGGCTAGACTTTGGGTGTCTCTCCCTCTGGATGCTTTCTTATGCTCTGTGTCTGTCACCAGAATCAGAATCTGGTGCAATTGGAAAATAATGCCTTTTGGCATTTCAAGTTTGGTCTGCCAAAGCTCAAAAGTCTTATGCCTGTAGCTGCAGAGGACAGTTCCCATAACCACCTTCTTTACAAGTACTCAGAAACCCCAGGGGGTGTTGTTGTTGTGGAACATGCCTTTAATCTCTGCACTTGGGCAGTAAAGGCAGATGGATCTCTGCATTCCAGGCCAGCCTGGTCTACAGAGTGAGTTCCCAGACATCCAGGGCTACACAGTGAAACCCTGTCTCATAAAACAACAATTCTCAGAGCCTTTGCTTCTGGATGGTTCTTTCATGTTTTGTCAGTGTGTAAGTGTCTTCAATGAAGCACACATATCATTGATTCCAATTTTCCTTTCATGTTTTGTCAGTGTGTAAGTGTCTTCAATGAAGCACACATATCATTGATTCCAATTTTCCTTGTCTTTTATATTTATCAGTTGACACTCTCTAAGCCATGATCTGGAATACTTTATGATCAGCCACATGGCTTATGTTTTAAAAAGTCATAAATTAAGGCCAACTGTAATAGAGACCTTGCTGTTACCATCTTTTCATTTGGAGAAGCAATAGAAGCATGTTTCCTTTTTGTTGATAACTGTGAACCTATGTTCTTCTCTTGTGAAAATATTTTCCCAGTCACCATTTAATTAATCCTGAAAGGTGTTTTCACAAGTTCCCTTGGCCACAAAGTGATTCCAGCCTCTTGAAGAACTACCGTAGATCACTGAAGTAGTATTTTCCCCAACAGAAACTACAGCTGTCTTTCTGCCCAGCTGTTTTGCTTGCTTGTATGGTCAGGGGTTGATGAAATTCAAGTACTATTGAATAGCTACTAAGTACAGGTCCTTATGCCAGGCTGCCAGGGGATATAATGTGGAAAACAGATACCCCTTGCTAAGCAACTAAGATGTACTTAGAAGGGGTACTATATGCACATAAAGAACTGCAGTATGCTGGTAGAAGAGGCATTCACATGACCCAGGGTTTAATGGTGTGGCTGGAGCATCACATGTGCAGAGCCCACCATCCAACTGTGTATGGAAGCTCACATTACCAAACTAGACTTCTTACCATTCATGGAGAACCTGTTACATATGAAGTCATATACTAAGTGCTTCAGTAGTCACTAATTTACAGTGCTACAAGAAGTTATGTAATTATCAAGCCTTAAGTTCTTTGAAACAACACGTGGATTTTTGGCGGTTTTCATTTTAATTAAAATGCCATACTGAAAAGGACCACACCTCCTTTCTAAGTAGATAGCATTATCAACCACAATTTTCTACATACTTGGTTTAGTAATTTAATTGGTATATGTAAAATGTAGATGTGTATTGCCTAAAATATAAATGATAGAGTGACAGCCAGTTTAAGAAACAGACCTCAGAAATACATTTGAAAGCCTCATGTGTCCCAACCCTTCCCTTCGAATAGTCATTTCTCCCTTAGAGATGACGTCTAACAGGCTAAATTTCATACATTTAAAACGTTTACACTGAGAACAGCCATGCTAAGTCAAAATTCCAAGCTCTCCTGGCACAGTATCGTTTTTCAGTCAAAAATTGGCAGTTTGGGTCAAGGGAGCACAAATTTTAGTCATCTGTTTTTTTCCACAGTATAGAACAATTGTCATTTTATTTAAAAACCATTTGGGGGTGACAGTTTCTCTTATTTCTCATAGATTTCAAATCAAATGTTCGCAGTCCATTCTGCCCATTTTATTTTGATCCAAGTGCTGGTACAAAAGCAAGCTGGTTGGAAAGACTCATGGAAGCCCTAGGCCCAGGAGTGGCCCAGAAAGCCCCGGCAAAGGAAGTATTTACTTCCGGTTCTCTTGTGGCTTTCCACAGATCCCTCAGGACAAGTCATGCACTTTATTTAAGCGTCTTTCCTTGATAAAAAGGAGAGCGGTATTTTTAAAAGGATTAACTATAGAGATGTAGAAGGAAGTTGGAGGAAAAAACGAATAGGCAAATTGCTGGAGGAAGATGAACATTCGGGAACTCAGCCAATGAGCATCCGGGGACTCAGGAAGATGATCATGGAGATATGTAGCACTTTTCTTTAACAATTAAGAAGCGGGAAAACTGGCTCAGCATTTAAGAAAGATACATACAGAGGTCAAGAGTGAACTGCTCTTGCAGAGGACTTGAATTTTACTCCCATGTTTGGGCGGCTTAACAAACACCTATAACTCCAGCTCCAGGCCATCTAATACCTCTGGAGTCTATGGGTTTCTGCATTCATGTGCACATAGCCCACATACAGACTCACACACTACACATCATTGAAAATAAAATAAATCATTTTAAAAAAACTTTTCATGTTAGAGGAAAGGATTATTGTCTCACTTGCAATTTACAACTAGGAGAATAGGAGCCATTTGGATGGATGGATGGATGGATGGATGGATGGATGGATGGATGGATGGATGGGTGTTTGGATGGATGGGTGGGTGGAGTCACAAACAGAGTGTTACTGAATTGTCATAACTGTATGTGTGAGATTAAGCATGCCCTTTTGCAGACAGAAAACATTCATGTCTGTCTATAAAAAACAGTTGGAACATGACTCAGCTGCTCTACAAAGTCCATTTTCTTATCTTCCCACTTTAATGATTTTGTTCTTTTGAGAAAAAGAATAGCATTTTATTTTTGGAAACTTTTTAAATCAGAAATTTCATTTAAATAAACCTTGATTCATTGTGAAGCTATGATGTTCTGAAATGTATCCTCAACACTGTCCAGTGAGAACAGAGTTAGGAATGCCATGAACTTTTCATCCTGGACTAGGAGCACTGGACTTCCAACATGATTCTTCAAGCTACAACAGTACAAACCAAGTTTGTAACTTGCTATTGGGCCTGTAACTTTTAGTTTCCTGATCCAGATGTTTAATTATTCTCTTACCCATTGAACATAGCAGATCATTACTTTTAATTGGAAAATTCACTGCTCGTCTGGGATGTCTACACACAATATGGTTTCTTGGCCAGTAACTTTTTAAGAGAACATTTAAATTCTTCTGCACTCTTGGTCAAGTTGCATTGCAACCAACTTTGTTAGGAAAAAGATCTCCATTGCTATAAGCTGGTAACAGCTCCAGCCAACAGACTGTGTATGTGAAGGGTTATACCATTGATCAAAGATAAAAATACCAACAATTTTGAAGCAGAACTGGGCTTATGAATTTGATATAGAGTAACAAGGAACTTGATAAAGGCCAGCACTTTCCAAAATACTGAAAATAGAAACCAGTCTATAAAGTAAATTCAGGTGACTGACGACTGATCATAGTGGATCAATTCGTTCAAAAGCATTTATGATCAGGTGAGGTAATAAGTATCAAGCTTTGGAAAACAGTGTCTGATATCAAGGAATTCATAGGCTACAGAGGTGGTTTATACACTAAACATATAATGTGTGTGCATGCACACGTGCGCGCGCACACACACACACACACACACACACACACGCACACACTATAGCATATACCTATGCTCTGATCAGGTTGGGGATACAAGGGAGCCAGGGTGGTATTGCAGAGGTACCTGTTGTCTCTAACAACTGTGGGGTGATTCTGGTAAATGGGTAAGATTTTATCCAGGGTCAGAGGGGAAGTTCAAAGCAATAGATCATATCTCTACAAAGGGCGGTAGAGAACACTCCCTTTTGCCACACTCCCTGTCCATCTTTCAGGCTTCCAGACTGATCACTTGCCTGCTCCTGAAGCACCTGGCCTCTTAGCTGTCCCTCAAATACGCATGCACGTAGCTTCTGCTCATGTGCAGTTCCTTCTGCATCCCTGTCTGGAATGCGGTCCTCAGGGTCACTGCTCTCCCCGCATGGCTGTTAAGTGTCATCTCATCTGCAATGGTTGCCCTGACAACTTAAATACACACCCACCTCTCCCTGTCCTTATCTTTTTTCCTTCTTATAAATTATTAATTTGTGATATTTACTGATTGCTTGTCTCACCTTTCTAGAAACCAACTCACCAGAACAGGGACTTGATTATCTTCTAATCTGCCATATTCTTAGCACCTAGAAAGGTACATGATTCACAATCAATCTTCATAAATATTTGTTTAGTGAGCGCATGTGTGAATGAGTGACAGGCACAGCAGTCCAAAAATGAGAAGGGATTTAAAGGACACCAACTTAATTTTGTTAGCAAACGCAATAAGAGATATAAAGTGAGCTGCCTTTTAGTGGGCTCAAGTGGGCAGTACCATAGCTTAGTTTGGGACTTGAGCAAACATAATAAAAACATTCTCCTTTTCCTGGCTCTGCTCAGATAGGATATCCGCCCAGCACCTTTTCCTAACCACACTCACCCGTGCGGTTCCCATGTGGCCTTTCCGTCTTAACCACTGCATTCCTCACTTTAATTCTCAGCATTAATGTTTTGTAAAAATTAGCGCAAAGTTCTGCAGTGCCCTGGGACTTCTTAGGGCAGTGCTTCTCCACCTCTGGGTTGTGGCCCGACCCTTGGGATCAAAAGGCCATTTCACAGGCTTCACCTAAGACTTTCAGAGAACATGTATAGTCATGAAATAGCAACCAAGATGATTTAATGATTGGGGATCGCCACAACATGGGGGGAGGGGTTGTATTAAGGGCATCAGGAAGGCTGAGAACCACTGTCCTAGGGATGCAGAATGGTGAAGTCCTCTCTGCCCTCTCCACTCCCAGAGATGGAGGCTGAAAGTAGTATCTCTTCTACTACAGCCAAGCCTTCGGACTCCCTCTGCTCAGGGGATTTTTAAAAAGGGAAACGTCCCTTCCAGGAAGGGCAAGGCCTAGAGGGTGAGGGGACTTGACAGTTGGAGAGAATGGTCAATTTTCCCAGTCTGCTGAGAGATCTCACAAGCCCAGGGACCGCCCCTGCTCTCTTCCCTCCCCCTTGCTCAGCTGCCTTTTCCTTCCAGGTGGCTTGCCTGCTACTTTGTCGTCCCTTACTTCCTCCCATTTGCCCCTTTTGGAGAAAGCCACTATGCCTTAAATAATTAATATGCCCCAGAAAGCTGTTTAAATTAATTATGAAATTGGCCCCCAAGATGGAATCACTGCAAGCAAGTACTTACGGTGTTTTCAGCTCTGCCTGGCAATCCTAGATTCTTCTCTCTTCGCATTACGATGCTGCAGCCTATGGCAATCCACTTAATGCCCCTCCAAAGTACCTGTAAGATACATTATTGATCCGTATTTTATGCCTGCTTTCCACTCCTGCATCTCAGAAATCCTCAGCACAGCCACTCTGGGGTCATGGGGGGAACGGTAGTGAGGCCATGGGAGATCGCCCAGAGAAAGTTTCTATAAAATATTTGGTTACTTATCCTTCCCCTCAGATCCCAGAACAAATTGTTCCAAGTACCTATCATTGCTAAGTCACACATCTGCTTAACTTCTTTTAAAATTGAAGGTTGTTTAAGACTTAAATGAATCACGCTTGGTACTAGATGGAATGCTGATTTGGAAAATCAAGAAGCCAGTTCAAAATTATGCCAAGATACCCCAAGTTGCTTTCTCCTTGAGAGACACCAATGAGGAGAACTTACAAAACCTGTGTTTCTCCCATTTGTTGTCCTTGCTACTTGGGATGAAGAATTTTGACTAGTTTTGTGATTCAAAAGGAATGTATATTTGCAAGTGAACAAGCAAGGTTATTTACACGTCCTGTTTGTCTCTTGGTTTATTCATTACTTTGGTGTAGATTTTCTGTAAAATAGTGTGCAATAATGAAGACACATGAAAACTCACGTCATCCCCAGAATATTTTTTTTTCTTGAAGCAGAAACAGCTCTTCTGTTCTTTCTTGCCTTGTGGGACCTCAGCATTGAGCCCTGTGTCAAAATACTTCTCTGTATAAAACTGTTCTATTTTCTTAGGCAATGGGGAGTGCAGGCAATAAAGCTTTCATTTTTCCAAGCAGTCCATTATACAAGTCTCTAGCCTTAGTGTGTGAAAATCTGAAAATCTGCAGAAATTTCAGATCATGTTTCCCAGAGACCATCTTGTGGTTTTCTGCAGTGCACCAGCAGATGGCGCTGCACGGTCACCAGATGGCAGACTCCTTTTGGAACCATGACTGGGTGCACATTTTTTTTTTTTTTCTTCAGTTTTTCGAGACAGGGTTTCTCTGTATTGTTTTGGAGGCTGTCCCGGAACTCGCTCTGTAGACCAGGCTGGCCTCGAACTCACAGAGATCCGCCTGACTCTGCCTCCTGAATGCTGGGATTAAAGGCTTGTGCCACCAACACCTAGTTCATGTTTTTAAAATTAATTTTTAAGTTATCATATGAATGAATGGGCTGCATTATGGCATTTTCGTATCTGTGTCATTACTTTGTTCTAATTTGCTAATTGTATTGTTTGTGTTTATGACCTGCTGAAGTTACAATGGAGAAGCCGATGTTGCTTTAGGAGATGGGATGCATTTCCTCTTGGTGGCTTATACATCTGTGTAATATGCCAGACTGTCATTACATATCATTATCATTCTAGAAGTTTCTCAAGATGATGATGGCTCCTTAAGGATCCTTTTTATTTTTGTGCCTGTTAGTGGTGGGCACACTTGATAGCTCATTCTAATAACACAAAAACATACCAGCAAAACATCTGTACATGAGTTTTATCGTGTACACCCCTGCCCTGTATGTTTGTGCTGAGGAAAGACCATGGATGGGCACTGTGTAAAGTAACCAAAAAAAAAAAAGCCAGCCAAACCACCCACCCATGTCTTTTTTTTTGTTTGTTTGTTTGTTTGTTTTTTGTTTTTACGAGACAGGGTTTCCCTGTATTGTTTTGGAGGCTGTCAGTCCAGCCTGGCCTCAAACTCATAGAGATCCGCCTGCCACCCATGTCATTTTATGTAATATTTCAATAACAACACTTGGTTACTGGGAGTGAGAATCTCCCTAGACTCTACTTACCAAGACATGCACTGGAATAAGATTCTCATGTGGTCAACACACATAAAGACTTGAAAATTAGTGGTCAGAAGTCACTTTTTCTTCATTTCATTTCAAATGATTTTGAGAGACTAGGGTGTGTCAAGCCGTGTGCCCACCTGTGGCTTGGGTTACAAAGATGTCCAATAGAGAGTACCACCTGTCCGGAAGTATATACTCAGGGTGGTGGGCTATGTGTACTTGGATGTATTGTGCAACAGCTCACATTTCATAACTCTTTTACTAGGTGTGGCCACCCCAGAAGACAAAGCCCTACGAAATCAATGACATCATCCTAAAGGATGAAATAATACTTCAACACACCTGTGTTAGCCTTCAAAGCCTAAGCTTCTCATACGAGCTCCAAGAAGCCTGGGCCTTCCTCATGATCTGTCCTTAGATCTTCCTATGGAACCCTTTATTCCTCCATGGAAAATATTTACTGATTTTTTCCCTATTGTATTGTTGCTTATAGTGCACTGAGTATGTTATGTCTGGAAGCAGGACTGACCATTTCAGTTTGAATAAATGACTTAGAAACAGACATGCATGGTTGGTAGAAATGAACATGTTTCTTGTGGAAATGAAGGGTGTCACACCAGTGGTACAATAATTAAATGACCTGTGTGCCACTCTTGGCAATTGTTATTTTTTTTTCCAGAAAAGTGCCAGAAATATACATTCTAGTCCTTTAAGTTTGTTTTGCTATTTCCAGGCAGTTTGGTATATTTAGTATTCTAGAATGTATTAAAAACGGCTTTCCTTCTAGTCAAAATTCCAGCATAGATGGGAGAGGGCCTCACAGAGCTCCACCTCTGGCAAGGAGCATTGACTGTTAAGACTACTGGCTAGAGAGTTTTCTTCAGGGAAGTGGCCCATTTGAGGTTACCCATTCTCTAGTGGATGGCCCTACATCCATGCATACAATGACATGGCTGTGATGTCTATACTAACAACTCATCGATATAGGTGTAGGGGCCGTCATACAGGGTCATCTCATTTTTAAAAAGTTGAATCCTAACAACAAAAGGAGACAAGCAAATACCAAAACCACTGGATTTCCCTTTGTACAAGTTCCTCCATTCCAGTGAGTACATCCCTCATACTCAAACCCTAATGCCACAAACCCATCTTTTATTCTTCCTCCTCCCCCGTTGCGGAGTACAGGATGGTCTTTGTATATTAAAAAAAAACAGAGGTGAGAATAGAGCTTCCATGGCTCGTGTTTAGTCTTGAAGCCTTTTCAAGAATGAACTTGTGACCATTTTATTTGAAACCTATATTTCCCCATTGGAGAACAAAATGGTTGCCAGGACAGTAAACACAGATAGCCAGTATTCCCATCGTGGGGGCAGCTTTAGTAGCTACAATCTCCATGAGATCCCTTCCTATCTCCGCCCCCCAGAAAAAAGCTAGAAAACCCAAGTAAGTTTGAGTGACTGGTATTTTTAAGAATAGTTCTAGAGTACTTCATATAGTAATAGATCTCTTTACTTTTTTTTAAATACAAACCCATTTTTTATTTAAGTTAGAAACAAACTTGTTTCACATGCCAATCCCAGCTTCCTCTCCCTCCCCTCCTCCCCTACCCCCCTACCATGCCCTCCAGTCCCCCACCCAATCTCCACTCTGATCCCCAGGGCGGGTGAAGCCCTCCATGGTGGATCTCCAGAGTCTGTCATTTCATCTAGGTCAGAGCCTAGGCCCTCCCCCCAAGAGACCCGGCTGAGAGAGCCTCCCATATTGTGGCATGGTCACTCAAAGTCTATTTGTATGCCAGGGATAAATACTACCCAAGGCCCCATAGATTACCTAGGCCTCCTCACTGACACCTACATTCAGGGGGCCTGGGTCAGTCCCATGCTTTCCACACAGCCATCAATCTGGGGACATTTTAATGCCTTAGAGTTAGGAAACACTATGGGGATGAAAGTAAATAATCATGAAGAAGCAATTAGAGTGCAGGGCATTATAAAATATATCAGGCTTCGTTTACATAAGAACACATGGGTCACTTGGAACATTAGAGTGACAGTACTCTCCTCTGTATAGCAATCTCCCATTCACCACATGATTTAACTACACAGAACATCCATCTCTCTAAGATACTGCATCACCTCATAATGCTAAAAGTGAAAAACAATGTATGACCCCTTCCAAAGAAAACAACACATGCGATGAAGATAAAGGGATGGCGGGCGAGTTATTCTACCAGACCCGATGCTCCAACGAGACTGACATACTGAGATCCTCATGAACGAATGTACTGTGCAGTTTCCTACTTCTGTGTTAAGTGCCGATGCCCCGTCTCCCTGGAGGGAACCACTGATCCGTGAGTTCTTCATGGACAGAAACTTCTGCATCAGGACCAGCTCTCGTTTCTGATCTCTAGCCTGTGGCTGCTCTTCTCTACGATGGACCCCTCTTCTTTCTTGTGTTTCTTCTCTGTGTTGAATTTACATGATGATATGTCCCACCATCACCCTCAGGGCCAAATGAGCTTCTTTAAGCCTGGAGTCATGTTGTGTTCGCTTATAAACCTTCACTGTCCAGTTCTTGGATGGAAAGTGCAAGGCATACAGGACTTCACTATTCATTTCTGTGTCTGTGTAAGATGTTCACATCAGTCCCGGCACCATTTCTGTCCCAAGCCTGTGACCTCCCGTAGTACTTCTGAACACTGTATTTCAGACAATGTGGGACACATTCATCATGATTTAAACACTCCTTCCAAATCCTGGCTGCTGCTGACCAGGCAAAACACCTGTGGTCATCATGATTAGTTTTCTAGCCTGAAAATGATTTTCATTTATTACATTGAATGGGAATCACATAAAAGTCCATATTTTAGTTTAACGTTTAATTTATTCTATTGGAATTGATTGTTAAAACTGTAACATTCCCTAACACTTTATCACGGAATTTCTCATTTGCTTTTGTGCTTTTTATTATTTTGAAAAAAAATGAAGTGATTTTAAATAACTTACTTTACATTACAAGATGTCAAATCTTTTGTATGCTTGAGGGCACTAGGAGCCTACATGAAGAGAATAAATTATTTAGTGATTTACACAGTTCTCGGGACAATGGATAGCTCAGGAAAATAGTTTGCCTCAGAAACCACTCTGAGGAATGTGGCTATAGCAAGTTCTGGCTCATTCTACTCATGCCTCCAGCATACTGTTCTTCATGTATTTATAGGTGGTTATTAACACTGGAGAACAATGAGAGAAATGGCCTATTCTTTTTGCTCTTAGAATGCTGAGATAATCTACAGCCCAGCTTCCTTTGGAGACATGTGGCAATGGCATCCATCTCTAATTCCCTGTCATTGCTTTGACCTGAGAATGCATAAATAGTATTAATTATGTTTTACATTTCTGAAGCAAGGGAGACATGCATCACCTGGCTTGAATTCATGAACCTCAAGTCTGACATTCACAAACTCCATGAAAGGACTGTGTATTTTCTTCATGATCTGTGGTTTTCGCACCAACGGAGTGTGAATATGATGTTCACCCCTGCCGCAGGGATGCAGGCACAGGACAAACGCAGGGAGGTGCATTTTTACCCTGCTCAATTCTGGATGCAGCACTTTTTTCCCCTTTATGGACAATAGTTTCTTTTCTCATACACTATATACTGATTATACTTCCCCCTCTCCCTACGTCTCCCAGTTCCCCTCCACCTACCTTTCTGTCTCTCATTAGAAAAGAACAGGCTTCTAAAAATGACAACCAAACATGACAAAATAAAATATAATAACACGAAACAGAAACTATCATGTAGAAGTTTTTTGACATGACAACCTAACAGGAGGAAAAGCATCCCAAGAGCAGGAAAAAGAGTCAGAGACCCAGTCATTCTCACAGTCAGGAGTACTATAAAAAATGCTAAGATAACAGCTATAATATACACAGAGAGAACCTGGTGTAGACCCATGTAGGCCATGTGGATTCAACACTCCTAAGGTTAATTTTGAATCAGCTTTCTTGGATAACAATTTTATTTCAGGACCTAGAGATTTCATTGAAGGCAGTCAACAGGTCCCTGAGGATAGAGGTACCAGAAAAAGCCTGGTACTCCCAACACAAGAACTTATTAACAGTTGACTCATTAACAATTTTGAGTATCCTACAACTATCAGTGCAGTTTCTCTCCAGGACGGACCGCCACCCTCCTTCTTACCTACTCACTTCAAATGGTGATGCTGGTGTGGTGTGGACAAAAAATGGGTACTGTGATTTAAGAGCAAGAAGTTTTGGTTAACAAAGAGCTATGGGCTAATAACCCACAGTGAAGTCTTCCATGGCATTTCCGTGGCTCTTGCTTAGTGTGTAATGTGGACAGAGGTTTCTGTCCTGCCTGGTCCTGCAGCTGTTCAGTCCCAAATAAACACAGTTTAATTATAAACTGTTTGCCTAATGGCTCAGGCTTCTTCTTGGCTAATCTCTACTATTAACCCATTTCTATTAAACTATGTTTTGCTGTGGGGCTGTGGCTTACCCATAATGCTCCTGTATGTTACTCCTTTGGTGGCTACATGGCATCTCTGTCCCAACTCACTCTCCATGGTCCTCCTCCCAGCCTTCTCCTAGTCTGGTTGCCCTGTCAATACTTCCTACCTGACTACATCCTGCCTGTCCATTGGCTAAAGCAGCTTTATTTATTAACCAGTAAGGTAAACATATTCACAGCATACAGAAGGATATCCCCATAAGTATAGTTAACGATGTTCGCATCACAGACAGCCCTCTTGTTTAAACAGCATAGCTCTACTTGCAAATTACAAGGGCACCCATGAAACCTGGCTTGTGTGTATCCCAGTGCACATTTAATTTCACTTTCTTTTTCTTTGCAGTTGAGACAGTTGGAAAAACTGGGGCTTGTGTATGAGGAGGTTGTTTGATTTGAGACTTATCACTGATTACCTATGTATTTTTAGTCATCCAGTTTCCCCTAATCTCCATTCCTTAACCATGAAATATTAATATTAGACATGAAAAAATACTTAGAGCTGTATTGTGGATTCAGATACACACACACATTCACACATATACATGCTATTTCTCACTTAGTGAAGGCACTTAATGACCTCTGAAGTCATTAATAAATTCTTCTGGAAGTAATTCTTCTTGGAGCTGGCTGGATCAACTAAAAAACTGTGTTAGGTTCCTCAAAGCTCTCTGTGAGGAGAGTTTGTCAAGTACCAGCCCTACCGTTCTTGTCTACACGCTTTGGGTTTTTTGGGGGGGGGTTATGAGACAGGGTTTCTCTGTATTGTTTTGGAGGCTGTCGGTCCAGCCTGGCCTCGAACTCACAGAGATCCACCTGCCTCTGCCTCCCGAGTGCTGGGATTAAAGGCGTGCGCCACCACCGCCCGGCTGTCTACACGCTTTGTAACTAGTCATCCAAAGAATTTGGTTTACACTCTGACGCCTCTATCCTTGCAGTTTTCATCCTGTACTTTGTTCTCTCTGGGGATCTTCCCTGCCCATCCCTGACACCACCACAGGTTAGCATGTATAGCTCTCTTCTGTGCTTTCTCTCATGGTATATTTTCATTGTAATGTACCCTCATTATCTACCTGCCCCCTAGAACTGTGTATTGAGGGCACAAACTGCATCTTTTAATATTTCCTCCATGCAGATGCTCAGTAAATAATCCATACATGGATTCTGTCTAGCTTAATTTCCCCCCTTTGCCTGTCAGTACAAAGAGAGTAAAATGATCCATCATTGTTTATGCATCCTAATAGAGTCAGGCTTTTAAATAATTTTGTGAATGAGAAAATAACCTACATTTTAGTATGTATTTGTTTTTTAAAGATCACTGTAAGTTTAAACATATCCATTGACAAAACAGGATTCTATTCTTGGCTATTCTATTATATCCTATATAATTGAACTTCAGATAGTTAAATGGGCTGCAGCTCCCTCTTCGTGACAATGTCTTTACACATTAATTTGCTAATTTCTGTTCTGATAAGACATGTTAGTGTTGTTGGTTTAATAGTTAATAGTAAGTGTGTAGTTCATTTTGGGGTTTTCCTTGGGTTGGTGGTTTGCAGAAATGAGGAAAAAATAGTTAAATATTTTATCTTTCCACGGGTGCATTGTTAGAGCCATTGGGGGGAAGCTGGAGTCTTTGAAATTGAGTTGACATTTGCAAAGACATAAAATATATGTAGCAGCAGCTTTAATTATTATTTGAAAGCAGAGTATCGAATTCATCCCGTCAGCCACTTGAGCTTTTGATTGTGTAAGGAGAAAAAAAATCCTGATAAATTTCAAAAATGAAGTTCAGTCAAACCATTTGCACTGTCAGGTACTCTATAATTCATTTTGGGAATTCCTTATACATTTGTTCCGGGAACAAAGCCAAATATTAGATGTGTCACTTGCTCCTGACAGATAATGACAAAGGGGGAAAGCCCGTGCCCAAACAAGAGACTGAAAGATACTTACTGAACTTTGAGCATTTTCAGAATTCCCAAGCTCCACAGCCACTGAGACATTTAGAACCTCCTTTTCCTGTCACTCCTATAAAGAAATCTGAAGTCTTTGTCCAAATAATCTTGATCAGTAAAAATCAGGAGTCAGATACCGGGACAAAAATCTGGACAGTCAAAGAACCGGGAGTAACGGCCAGTTGCTTCCTCCCTTTCTCGTTTATTCCTCAGTCCAAAAAGCTAAGATCCTGTCTATGCCCACCTTATTTCTTCCTGTCTCCACCTCCCATGTGCTGGGATTAAAGACCTGTGCTGCCACTGCCCGGCGTCTATTGTTAACTGGTGGCTAGCTCTGCCCTCTGGTCTCCAGGCAAGCTTCACTGGGCAGAACACAAACAGAAAACAGAATATCATACAACAGAATCCTCATCTTGATTGCTTGGGAATTGTCCTAGTTATAACACACCACCACCACTGTATTCACACACATTTAGTGCATGTGATGTGAACTCTAAGCTGAGGGCATCTTAGTTGTCTTCTAAATTCCCTGCTATTTAAGGGAACTATATCGAGAGAAGTTGCCTGAGAGGGTTAAGATGTGTTCTGCTAGATTGGCATGTTTTTCTCGCTTTCATACTGGCAGTAAATGGAGATCCGTCTGTGTTAGGTTCTGAGTCTATTCTCCAAAGGCAAATATACTGATAGCACTAATGATTTGCAATATTTAACAGTAAAACTGTTTTACTCACGGTGACTCCAGGCTTTGAATTATAAATGGAATCATTTTATAACTTTGGGCATTAGGAGAAATGCATGGGAATTTGCCCAGATTTCTTATTAATAATGCAACAAGTAAATGTTTCAAAATAATTGGAGTTGATATCTCTATTTAATTGGCATTTGAAAAATAGGTTCTATTTATCAAAACATACATATATCAAATTTACGTTAACGTATACTCACTTAAAATAATTCAGATATCTTTAGGGGATGTAATATCATATATGCAACACATATATTGTAAGTATCATTTTCATTCTTGTTTGAAGTAATTCATATGGTCGCCTAAACACTAGTATACTAAGATTATGCTCCAATGTAGTTTGTTATAAATGGCATTTCATTGGCATCAGATTTAGCTTAAAATGTAAATTATTATTTGTGTGGTGTGTGTGTGTGTGAGTGTTTATGATGTGTATGAGTAGTTGTGCATGCCACAATGCACATGTAGTGGTCAGAGAACAACTTCATAGAATTGACTATCCACTTCCATTTGGGGATTTGTAATTGAACTGAGATTGCCAGGCTTTCACAAGTGCCTTTATCATGGCACCAGCTCACTAATCCAGGTTTAACATTTTGAGAGGGATAAGTATGTACCCCAGGCAAACCTTGGCCTCTTTCCTGATTTGAGCCAATCATACATACTTTTTTTAAGATGATGAATTTCCCTTTGAGGGAATATCTTTGGCACAGCTAATGCGAGATACAATTCCTATGATTCAACATTACTTAGTAGTTACTAGATGGATTTATTGAGACTTCAAATAAATGAAATACAATTGAAATTTTATTTTAAAAAGGTGTTCCATCTGTATATTGTCACCACAGTGAATGACAGAGAAAATTTATAGTAAGGAAGAAAACTCACAGAAAGAAACAAAATTTCTAAGATGAAGATGTGAGAATCCAAGGTCCCATGAGTCATGAACTATCAGAGGTAGGAATGAGTTATGAATCTCCTGTATTGAGAAATATGGACTCTGGAATGGAAGGGGAGACTCCCAACATCAGTCCATTTTATATATGAAAAAGTTGAGGCTAGAGAGGTGAAGCTGGCCAATCCCAGGGCACACAACATCTTGTAATTTCCATGTCTTTACTTTCCTGAAAGCCCCCACTTTTAAATGCCAAAAGTGAGGGTTGAAGCTTGCACAATGATGACATGGTTAGTTGTTTGCAGTATACAAACTCTATAAAAAGTGTATTTGTGTCAAGTGTAATTATAATAATCATCCATTTGACTTGGGGCTGGCTTGAGATCTGGATGGACAGCTTCTGTCTCATGAAAACACCCTCTTCCTTGCACTGTCCTCTCTTTAAGCGTTTGGAGGCACTTGATGTTTCTACTTCTGTTTCTTCTTCCAGATGTCTGTGTAGGCACTGATGAACTTATGAGGGAGTTGTTCTTTCAATATTGAAGCCCTTTAAAGGGCAAAGCTAATGCTTATGACTAATTTGTCTCCATGGACACTCTCTCCAAGTCTCCCTGGGTTTCAGCTTGTCTTTCATTCTTATGAAAACAAGAAGCCATTGAAATGGAGAGGAGAGGAATAACATTCATGCAGAGATTACAAAATAAGACAAAACCTTTATAACCAATAAATACATGAATGTGATGGTCTACTAAATAAGTCATTCAATGGAGGGCCATTATTACTAGAAATCCAGAAGCACTTCTGTTTTTTTTGTTTTGTTCTGTTTTTAAGATTGAATCTCTCTTGGTAGCCCTGGCTAGCCTAAGAATTACCTTGTAGATCAGTGTGGTCTGAAACTCACAGAAATCTGCTTGCCTCGGCCTCCTCAGTGCTGGGGTTAAAGGAAGATCTGCACCTTTATGCCTGGAGCATTCTAAGACCTTGACTATGATGTGTGCACTGCAAGATGCAAGACCTGGCTTCAAGAGAAATGTTCTACGCAAGAGTTAAAGTCTTCATCTGATGATGAATCAGGGTTTGTTGGTGTTCTTTCTAACAGGTTGAAAAGTTGAATGGGTGACTGTTATGATGTCTTAGAAAGTTCATTTTTACTCATGGATTTACAGTGAGTGGAATTCATCTCCCCTTTTGTCTCATTCTGCCTGTTTCCTGCTTCCTGGTTACAAAATGTAGGCACTTTCATAAGGCAGAGAACACACAATTTGTTTGGGCCAGTCTTTTGACTGTAAAACAGAAAGATTAAGGAACTAGGTCAGTGTTGTTGTCTAATGGAAACCAACAGCTAGAAATTCGACTTGCAATGCCACCGTCTCTGCCAATTGCTTTCTCCACTGTAGCACACTCTGCAGCAGGAAATACTTTATGTCTAAAAATAAAGAAGCAGACTGGGGTTATAAGAGCCTTTTTGCCCCTCCTCAGTGCGTTCATTCTAGGATTACCTAAACTCATGTGCCTTGTGGTCACCAGCTAACAATTATATCATTATTTCCATCTGATTTTGGATACCATGATTTCCACAGAGCAAAGGGGAAGGTGGTGGTATGGGGGGCAACTACAAGGAATTCTAAGATCTGACAGAATTTGAAAATCATTAGTGAAATAAAATTACTGAAGTTCCCATCTTAGCCAATAAAGAGAAGATCCCAAAATGAGTGGCCCAGCAGATATTTAGAGGAAAGATTCAGTGCAGGTGGAGTGGACTGTAAAAGCATCATGGTGGAAGTTGGGATGGGAGATGAGCTTCATGGGATATGGAAGGCATGGCTAGATGTAGAAGAGGTCATCTTGAGTGGGAAGTGGCAGGTATCAGAGATCTCGGCAGGGAAGTGAGAATTGTAGTCCATCCAAGGAAGAGAACATTTATCCATTGGAGATGAGATAGGACAGTTAACTAAGAGTGGATGAAATGTTGTCTTAAGAGCCATTAAATGTGCTGGAGTAGAGAAGTGGCATGGGGCTGTGTGTTGTTTGAATGAGAATGGCCTTATAAACTACTATAATCCTTGGACCCCAGCTGGTAGAACTATCTGGGGAGGATTAGGAGGTGTGGGATTGTTGAAGGAGGTGCATCATTGAGGGTGGGCTTAGAGGTTTCAAAAGCTTATCCCCTTCCCTGTTAGCTCTCCCTGCCTTGTGCTTGTGGATCAGATGTGAGCTCTCAGCTGCTACTCCAGTGATACTTCTCCCTGCCTGCTGCCATGCTCCTGCCATGATGGTCAGGGACTCTCACCCTCTACAACCGTGTGCTCCTGCATTAAATCCTCTCTTGTGTGTTGCCTTGTTTATGTTTCATCAAAGCAATAGAATAGTAGCTAAGAAAAGAAGAATTTGTGCATCCTTCAGAGAACGGATTGAATTTGAGAGAAACAAGGCATGTGAAAGCCATAGATGGGATAGACCTGGAAGGCGCAGAAGCTAAAAATTTGAAAATGCATGTGAGAACAGTTCATCAGGTGAAGTCCCCTTGTGTAGACTTGAAGCTGAGAAAGCTGATGCAACTTCCTCAGAATGGTAATGGTCTGCAATTCTGATAATCCAACTGTATCCGAGTGTTCTCTGTTTACTTTACAAACATCAAAGACAGTTGATAGTGATGATGAAGTGCCATTTAAATGTATCGACAATGCCAGTGGAAAATTGTTCATAAGCAATGGTTTGATGGTTTGTTTAAACCCTCTAAACTTTTGGTTAGTTACACTGAAACAGAATGAAGATGTTTATCTGGTTAATTCTTTGACCTGATCAGATGACATTTCATCCAGACAGACTCCCGTGACCCATAGGTTCTGGTTATTTTTCCCTTCTGTGTCATCACGGTACCTCCTTAAACTTCCACCGTAAATGCTTCCAAGCTACAGGCATTGTTGGAGACTTGCTTATTCCCATGAACTGCAAATGCCCACAGGCAGAACTGACTTCCTGCCCTTGCTGTTCACTGTTTATATCTGTGGACAGGTGCAGAGTCTATCAATGCCCAATAACTTCCTGTTGAAGGACTGATCTCTGTCTGGATGAAGTGATGTATTTGTGTTTTATGAAAGAACTTTGCTTTAAACTTGGCTTTATGTGTCATTGCACAAGACCCCATTAATATTGATTTAATACAATGCTGGCTTACTGGCTTTTGAAAGTCATATATGGTGCAATACATATTACTTAAGACTACTTTTTCCTCCTTGTAACATAAATCAAAATGTCCAGGTTAATGAGGAAAAGTTGTGGTAAATCTGAGTTTCAACTAAACTCCATTTGCTACCTGTTAAATAAATGTTATCTCTAAAGCAATGATTTTTTGTCAAAAAAGAAATTAAAACATGTGTTAGTATTCTCTTTGTGGAATTTAAATGTCATAAAGAAATTGCAGCTCAGTGCTGGTTTTGAGGGGTACTCATGGGTCTGATGCATGTGCATAACTGGGCTGTGTGACTTTAGTGCTAGGAACGTGACTTGTTAATAAAACATTTTCATTCAAGGTTCAATAATCAAATTTAAGTTGTCAATAAATAGAAATAAATCCAACTACTTTAAGTCAGCCTTCACAATGATGCAGATAAGTATTACATAGCAGCATTAAGTAAAGCAAGTAATGTTTTACAGTTTGCCAAATAAATTAAATCATGTAACTGAAACTGCTTCAAGGTGCTCATGAGGTGTCTTGCAACTGTTTTCTCCTGAGAGGAAAAAACAAACAAACAAAAAGAGGTATACCATCCTAGGACCTTCATCCAGTGACTGATAGAAGCAGAGGCAAACACCCACAGTTAAACACTGGACTGAACCCATGGAACCCAGTGACAGAGAGGGAGGAGCAATGAGCAAATTGGCAAAGAATGGGCTGGCGAAACCAGCAGAGACAGCTGATCTGAACAAGGGGGAGCTACGTTATGTGAGTAGAGGAAGCAAGGAACTGTGCCTGGTGAGCCGTAATGACTAGATTATTCAGGGTTTTCTAAACCAGGTTTGGAGAACGTTTTATCTTTTCATTAAGGAAACAGGAACTCTTCACAGCATCCATTGACAATGGGGGCTGCATATTTTCTTGATGAAGAGTCCAGTTTAAGAGAGACTCACAGGCTAACAAGGTAGAGGGGTGGCAGTAAGAGCAGGAGCAGGCTTCAGTTGCAGAGACTGCTTCCCAAGCCACTAGCAGGTCTGCGACGGCCCGGTCAAGTATCAGTAGCCCTCTGGGTGCTTCATTGGCAGAGTTTCATGGAGTCCCTCTTGTTCTGATTGTTCTGTCATTTAGAGTAGGTTCCCCTGCAGGACAAAGAGTTTCCCCTGCCTACTGGCGACACTCAGTGAGAACAGAGGGTTTTAATGTTTGAGACCCCAAAGAAGATAAGCCAGATATTACTATGTTAATTTTAATTCAGCCAGCTACCGAAGAGTTATTGTTAAGTATATCATGTGCTCAAATCACAGGACCTAGTCTCCTGTCCCATGTAAATTAGAATTCTGTTGAGAATATTAAACTTATAGAATGGTTTAAAAGGAGAAAAACAGAATCCAAACAGTAATGCCAGAAATATATACGATGGTTTGACCCTGTATTTATCCTTTGCCACTTTTGGCTGTGTTGTATCTTTCTTTCTTTTTAATTGTATATAAAATAATGCCATCTTAATCATCTTAAAATGTTCTGCCATTCTGCACCTGATCTGTTCAGCTCTTTTTATTTCGTATAATGGAAGCTCAGCCCCATTAAACAGCCCCACATCCTTGTCTTCCTTCCCAGTTCCTCTGATTTCTGTTTTTCCGAATTTGTCTGCTTTGAGCCTCTCGTGTAATTGGTCTCACGCAGCATTCATCTTTTGAACTAGCATGGCATGTTTTGTTACAGAACTATTTTTTTTCATATCAGCAGCATGCCCACTGACACTAGAACACACACTCCCAGCATGGCCGAGCAGAGACACAGGAAAAGAAGGGAGGGAGGGAGGGGAGAAAACACATCCTTGAGTCTTAAAGATGGTAGCCATCACCATCACCATCACAGCTGTCTGCCATTGCCAGGAAGCATCCATCCTGAGCCAGCTGTTTAATCCTCAGCTTTCGTTCCTTTTGGCTTCCCACCACTCCTGGAGGATTTCTTTTATATTCCTGAGGACTCTGTTCTATCACGTTTTACAATTATAAATACACATGCACAATGACATTTTGAGTTTCAGGAAAGCTAACAATGTTTTAATGGAAGTAAGTCTCAGGCAGTGTTTGGGAGCCGCTTATATTAAACAAATAACTCTTATATGAAATTCCAGTTGTAATCAGTGTCCTGGACTTTACTTAGAAGCTTTTTAAAATTTTGGAATATGAATGTGTCCTCTATATTTTATCTATGCCTTTTCTTTGTTTAAAAGAAAGCTGTGACTGAATGAGTAGTTTTGTTTTTCTTCAGAAATGCATGGGGTAGATAGGGGTGTGTGTTTGCAATGCTCATGTTCTCAGAAGTGAAGGACAAGAGGGTAGTAGGAGCCTGATGTCTCCTGCCTCAGCCCTCCCTAGTCTGACTCAGGGCTGTTGTTCAGGTGGCTGCTGTTTAGTATCAACTCAATAGATTACATTGTGAGCCAACTTGCAGCAGCCTGAGAAGTCTTAGGCATTTCCGAGTTAACGCTATGCCCTGGTGTGAGATAAATTCATTTTACAAGGTGAATAATAACATTACTAGCAAGAAAAATGTCACCCAGTCAGGTAGGAAAAATTTTACATATGGCTCATTAGCAGTGCGGCCCTTCCCGCCATTGCTGAGGACGGTGTACCTTCCCTGCTCGTGTCCAGGACAAATGCTCTCTCACTAAAACCCACCTCTCACATTAGTTCTCAGTCATACCTTCAAGGATTAACCTTAGGAAGATGCCACTTTTCCACGATCTCACTAGTAACTAAATGCCACCACCCTGAATTTGAAGCTAATTATTGTTCCTTTATAGGAATAACCTTCATTCCTCTCTATTTGAAATAATGACTTTGGAGATTAAGAGTCCTTCATGTTCGCTTCAGTGAGCCATCGATATCAACACCTTGTTATTATTATCCTTGCTGCTGGTATTATTTGAAATGCCCAGATAGTAGACCTTTTCATTTCATTAGAGCTTGAGGGGCCTCTATCCTCTGCTTGGGTAGCTGCAACCTGAGCTATTGATGGGCTTGAGTGGGGAAAGAGCATGTGAGATCAAAACCTGGAATAAAAATGTCTAAATTAAAATTTTCAGTCTTCTGGATTACATTTACGACCTGCCATAGCTTTTGGACACACAGAAATGGTGTGTACCATAGAAAGAAGAGAGATGGGGATAGAGGTAAAATGAATGGGATCCACCTGGCACTGTTAACTTGAAGCACTTGGGCTTCCTTATATTGACTAAAGCAGATCAGAAACCGAACTTAGTCCCCCTCCTTGCCATCTAACCACGAGATATGTGTTGTTGTAGGTAAACTGCCTCTGCAGACAATTGTCTTTGTTCTCTCAAGATCCAGTCCTTTCCTCTGAAGCCTGTTTGTTTATCCCGCGGCCACCTCCCTTCATCCTTCCTCCAGCCAGTTAGCTGCTGAATGGTGTGGTTAATTGAGTTGAGTTCTTCAGGTGTTTCTTGCATGTTTATCTTCATTTCATACATATATTCATAGACTGAGGTTTCATTGTGTAGATGCAGTTGTATAAAATAAATTCACAGATGAATATTACATGCAATTAAGTTGGAGAATTAAGTCCTTCCAAAACCCTCACCTCACAGAATTGAGTCTATGACAGGTTGACCTTGTACCCAGGCAACACAGAATCCATATGCAACTTGCAGCCTTGCCTCTGACAGGTCCACCAGGGCCACTGATTTGACAGTTTTGCCTGATAAACAATCCCAAATGTCCACTACTTATGAACAGAAAATGGGCTGATTCTTGTATTTCAGCAAGAGGAAGTTCTACTTTTTCTCTAAGTTTCTTTGTAATATTACTCCAGATATGAGTCAGTTGGGGATTAAATCCAAATTAGTATAATTTCCTTTCATGGAAATAGTCATATTACAGTAATTTTCATTGTGGCAACAGGCACTTACTGTCTTTTTATTGTGCACTCTAAGCCGTTCAGATCTGCAGTAAGAGCTCTCTCTGTTTTTGACTGAGGCAGCTGATTGCTTCTGCCTCCACTGGCGTGGCATGTCCTTTGGGTTGCTGGTTCTCTGCTAAGTTTTAAATTGGCTTTATTCATATGGGATGGCCTTCTCTGTGAATCCAGTATCTCACCCTGACAAGTCTGGGATCCTTGGGTTTCATTTGGTCGTCCCATTTGCTTCAGCTGCCTCTCTGCAGTTAACCCCCTGCTTTCTCCCTTGTCCAGTCGTCAGTATTGCCAAACCAGAATCTCCTGTCATGCTCACCTGTTTTATCAGTCCAAACCAAAGCACCCTTTATCAGGTGAGGCTCTGCCCTTGTCCTCTCCTCAGCTGTCACTTCACCCTGCTCCCTGACCCCAAACATTCCCAATCAAGTTCCTTGGCTCTATTATGTCTGAGTTGATTTGTTCCCATGCTTGACTGAATGTGCCTGGTCTCTGCTCCAGGCAGGATTCTTGTCTAACCAGACTTGTGTATCTCCTGTGTCCACTCAAGGCAGGCAGAGTCTTGTCTCATTAGTGCAATGTTGATATCTCAACCTTGTCCATCTGATAACTCTTTTACCTGTTACCCATAAGCCTTTGCACCCAGAAACATTTAGAAGCATTTCAAACGGTTTTAGAATGGGTGCTGAAGGTGGGGCTTAAATGACGTCACCAGACCCAAGATAAATGATAAATAGCTGTTTTATCTGGGAACAACTTACATAGATAAGAGTAAGTAAAATCCACAGCCTTCCTGCTCCAAAACATGTAGTCTCTGCCCTTCCGGTGCTCTCCTGGACCCAAGAGAGCACACCTGCAGCTCTCTCTTAAAGAGGTCATATCCACACCTGAAAACATGCCCAAAGGTTGTGGCCACTACTACACGTTCATTGGCAAGGCAAGATGCCACTGCAGGGTGCTGTATGCTGCCTAGCATGCATGGAGCCCAGCCTTCAAGCTCTAGTACTGCATAAAACCAGGCATGGTAGTGCACACTGTATCTCTGCATGTACAACTGAGAGGGACACAGGGAGAACAGAATTTCAAGGTCATCCTAGGTTACTTAGGGAGTTTTAGGGTGGGGTGCACGAAAGCCTGTCTGAAAACAGTGGAGGAGGGGGCATGCTCTAACCAGCATGGAGTGTAACTCATATTTCAGGTCTGGGGCCAGATGTTTCCAGGTTCTTTGGCATGTTAGCCAAGAAACAAAAACAAACAAACAAAAAACAAAATACCAAAAATTCAAAAGAAAGAATAATTTTATGTGGATTTAGGCAATAGTACAAATTGAAGAGGGTTTCACTGTCAGTTGTCTATGAGTAGCACAAGGAAAGGTTCTCAAGGACCCTGATGATTGTGTGGGGCTTCTTCTTGTGGGACTTGAGAAAAGGGGGACCTACTTTCTAAGAGTCCAGGTGTGGGTGTTTCTCTACATTGATTGCTAGATTAGGTGATTTTCACGCACAATGGAGATCATTCCCGACCCAGCCTCCGACAGCTGTCATCATTAAGACAGAGGCGTTCACTTCCTCTTCTCCTTCCATTTGGTGAAAGGACCTGGAGGAGAAATCAGCTAAGTGAATGCATCCTGCTCAATGGCCAAGCTAACCAGCTGAGACCAGTACATTTTCTCCCCTTCAAATAAACCAATCATCACTCATGCTTTGGGCGGGACAACCCACTGCCAGCTTGCAAATGAAGCCTATCAATGACATTATTCATCTGAGGTCCGTGATTTGTGAGCGCCATGGAAGGAGGACCAGAGCACACTGCTGCCAGTCATTAATCCCCCTTATTAATGGAGGCGGTCATGTCAATGCCAGTCTCTCATCTCCCTAATGCACAGCCTCTGTTCCATTGTTTACAGGTTAAAAGGTGTGTGTGTGTGTGTGTGTGTGTGTGTGTGTGTGTGTGTTTAATACAGAGATTCATGGACAGGAAAAAAAATGCCCTTGTATTTTCTTTCTAAATTTAGTGAAATCGATCTGAGGGAAGTGGTGGTGCTGGTGTTTGTGCATGGGGGCAGCTAGGGGTGTTCTTCTAATGACATTTCTGCTCTAAGAGCTGTGGCCTATTTTAAAAGATATATAGAAGTGCATGCTAATGTAATTGCCACTATGTCACTGCCTGAAAGGTCCCATTAACTAGGAGCAGGCTCATATAAAAAGGCTGTAGATAAAGGCACAGGAAGTCTGGGAGCCAGAGAAGGCCTGTGGAGACAGGCACCTTCTCTGGTAGGAGAAGGCTGTGGGTTTTCTCCACCTGGATTCCCACTAAGCTCAGAAATGGTGAGGTGTAGGTGACATTGCTAACAGTGAGGATGTGTTATTGTTGCATTTGAGACTTCACATCGGCCTCCCGAGACAGTGAAATAATCATGTCATATTTGGTCTTCTAATACGACCTTAACTCCTCTTAGACAGATCTGAGACAGAAGGCCCTGGGCTCATGACTGTGGGTCTGTCCAAGACTGTCATTTAATCAGTTAGCAAAGGAAACCATGAGGTCTCTTCCTCTGGAGGCACCTGAATCTAAGGAAGAATGTCAGCCTGGACCTGGACACAGCTTGAGTATGAAAATAACTTGATGTGTTCTAAGCCTGCAAATAACCCAATGGCAGTAAATGGCTTGAGAGGCCACAGTGAGTCTCAGAAAACGCCGTCTCCATTCACAGCTTATGTTCCTTTTTCATGTTATAAGCTTTCTCTGAATCGTCGTCTGCCAAACCAAGGATTCAGGAAGGCTGAGGAAAGTCTCACTTAGAGCTCTAATTTCTCAAAAGAATCCCTGCTGAAAGCAAACCTGATATGAGCAACTTGCTCACTGAACACTGCCACCTGCAATAGACTGTTATCTTGTTTTTAGTACATGAGGAACCAAAACTTCAAGTGCTTTGGTTGGCAAGTGATGGAAGTTAGATCTTAAAACCTGGTCCTCCCGATGGTCTTGTATACCTCCTCGTGTCCAATCTTAAAAGCACATGTGTGTCTCAGAGGGACATTGGATAGGTGAGATCATAGCTATGTGATCACATCAAAGCCATTTCCTCTCTGTCTCCCTCTATGTCTCTGTGGTCTCTATCTCTGGTTTTAAAACGGCAAGTGGAAGGCAGTACACTTCTTTAGAAACATAGCCGGGATCACACACAAACAGATACTCATTAGCTGTTCTGATTTTGAAACATATCCTGGAAACCTGATAGGGTCAACTTGTGGCATTTTGAGACTTGGAGTGACAGTGTCAGTTCCTTCTTCCTCTTGTCATTCTTGAAAGAGATTGCTAATGGAAGATATTCCAAGGCCCTTGAAAAACATCGATATCATTAACATAAAGCTAATGTAAAGGAATCAGCAGGCACTGATCAACACTGTTGGAAAAGCAGAGACATTGGATCTTGTAGAGGTAAACCAGCAGCTTACTGTGCATGTCTGGACTTGTCCATGTGGCTGGCTCTCAGGTAGTTTGGGAGCAAAGAGACTCAGAAGCACTTCCCAGGGAGGGGGAGTTTCACATGTTTCTGAGGCCTCTGACTAGGGTTCTTTGCTTCAAATTTAATTCCAGCTCCCTCTCCCTCCCCTCCCCACCACTAGTCCTTCCAACCCCCCACCCAATCCCCACCCTGCTCCCTCCATGGGTGATCTCCAGAGTCTATTATATTATCCAGGGCAGGGTCTAGGCCCTCCTCCATGTGCCCAGGCTCAGAGGGCATCCCTCATTGTGGGATGTGCTCCCCAAGTCCATTTGTAAGCCAGGGATATATACTGATCTACTACCCAAGGCCCCAGCGAATCCCAAGGCCTCCTCACTGACACCCAAATTTAGGGGGTCTAGTTAAGTCCCATGCTGGCCTCTCAGCTATCAGTCTGGGGTCCATGAGCTCTCCCTTGTTCAGGTCAGCTGTTTCTGTGGGTTTCACCAGCCCAGTCTTGACCCCTTTTCTCATCACTCCTCTCTCTCTGCAACTTGTTTCCAGGAGTTCAGTTCACTGCTTAGCTGTGGGTGTCTGCCTCTGCTTCCATCAGCCACTGGATGAAGGCTCTAGGATGGCTTATAAGGTAGTTGTCAATCTCATTATCAGTGAAGGGCATTTAAGGTAGCCTCTCCACTATTGCTTAGTTTGCCAGTTGGCATCATTCTTGTAGATCTCTGAAAATCTCATTAGTGCCAGGTCTCTTCTCAAACCTATAGTGGCACCCTCTATTATGGTATCTCTCATCCTGCTCCCTTCTATTCTTCCCCCAGCTCAACCTTCTTACCCCCATGTCCTTCTCTCCCCTTCCCTTCTCCCCCTGTCTTTCTCCCTGCTCCCTCTCCTCTCCCCCCATGCTCCCCATCTGCTCAGGAGATACTGTCCCATTCCCCTTCTCTGGGGTACCATGCTTGTCTCTTTTAGGGTCCTTCCTGTTTCCCAGACTCTCTGACAGTGGTATTGTAGGCTGGAATTCCCCTGATCAATGTCTAAAATCCATATATGAGTGAGTACATACAATGTTTGTCTTTTTGTGACTGTGTTATCTCACCTAAGATGGTTTCTTCTAGTGCCATCCATTTGCCTCCAAATTTCAAGATTCCATTGTTTTTTTTTCCACTGAGTAGTACTCCATGGTGTAAATGTACCACATTTTCTTCATCCACTCTTCAGTTGAGGGGCATCTAGGTTGGTCCCAGGTTCTGGTTATTACAAATAATGCTGCTATGAACATAGTGGAGCAGATGTCCCTATTGTATTAATGTGCATCTTTTGGGTATATGCCTAAGAATTGAATTGCTGGGTCTTATGGTAGACTGATTCCCATTTTACTGAAGAATCTTCATACTGATTTCCAAAGTGGCTGTGTGAGTGGGCACTTCCACCAGCAGTGGAGTGTTCCCTTTCTCCACATCCTCTCCAGCACAAACTGTCATGTGAGCATCTGAAGAAGAGCATTTCGGTTTGGAAATGAAGTTTAGAAATCACATTTCAGAAGATATGCTTTGGTTTATATATGTATACCATGCATAATGTAGTCTAGACAGTCCTGTAAAATGAGTACCAGCAACTGGTAAATGAAATACAAGATGCAAAGGAGGAAGGACCCTCAGATGGAAGAGGTAAAGAGGGGGCTAGCCCTGGACTCTGGAGTACAACATCTGACTTTGAACAATAGAGCCACCATCTAGTGCCTGTGTAATGTTTTAGAACAGTATTTAAGTTCTCCATGTGCTTCACTCATAAATCAAATGTGTGATTATTTCAGTTTCAAGCTGCTGCTGCAACACATTACTACAAGCATAGAGCAGGAATAAACATGAATTATCCTTCAGCTCTAGTTCTCAGATGTGTGAGGTACGTTTTATCATGCACTAAAGGCATGACCCTCTTCCCTCTATTGCTCCTGGAGAGACTGTGCCCTACCCATCCCCCATCTACATTACTTGTGATGCATCTCCTCCATCATTGGTCCATGGGGATCATTCTCACATATATTCACAGACATCATATATGTTCACAGGTCATCATCATCACATATACTCACAGATGTTATCATATATATTCACAGGCATCACATATATTCACAGACATCATATATATTCACAAACATCATATACACTCACAGACATCATCATATATCTATTCACAGACATCATATATATTCACAGGCATCATCTCAGGGCATCTTTATAGGCTGCTACAGAGGCTAAAATGTTGATGAGTATAACATGATTAAAATGAAACATGACATAATATGCACTAAACATGACTGCATGTAAGTATAATTCTAGTTGAGTTCAGCAATAGGATATCCTTACTCCAGCATCTCGTTTCTTGTCCAGAGGCACATGGGAAATGGACCCCACAACCTCTCTGAGGTCCATTTTCTACATCTTTCAGGTAAGCACACTGTCCCCCTTGGTGTGGCCATGATGATTAGGGAGATACAGCAGTTGGCTTCCCCTGAGAACCTGATATTCCTTTCCTTACACACTCTGTCAAATGTGACAGAACCCCCAGAACTTCAGGTGTCTTGTGCTCTCAAGTGCCCTAACCTGAGCATCAACTGTAGTGTTATCTGTTTGCTTCCTGTTATGTTGTGGGGCCACATGGTCTGGAAAAAGGATGCCTGATGAACTCTTTAGTACTCATAAGTTGAGAATATCACTAGAAAGATAAGGACCAGAGCTGTATGTATTAGTTTCCTGTGACAGTAACAAATCACTACAAACTGGGTGACTTAAGGTAATATTTTTTTCTCTTTTTGTCCTCAAGTAATAAAATATAAAAATATAAATCAGTTTCTTGAAGACAAAATCAAAGTGTCGATGGGGCTGTGTTTTCTTGGGGGACCATTAGGGAGAATCTGGCCTGGACCTCCCTCAGAGCTTTTGGAAGCTGTTGGCATCCCTTGACTTGTGGCTAATCTGCCTCCACATACATTTGCCCCTTTTCTTCTGTCTGGAAACTCTAACTCTCTCACCAGAAGTATTTAAGACCCAGATTGTGATAGAATATTATTTTCAGGTGTGTGACTTTTGTTTATACTGTATTTGTCTAACTCTGTGAAGCTGAGATTCTTTGCCTATCTAAAACACCTGATGGTCTCTCCATGATTCAACTGAAAGTCCAATAGCGAGGCAGGAACAAGGATAGGTAGGACCGGCAGGCAGAGAGGATGAATAGAAGGAGAAAGGCAAGGAGAAAGACAAGAGGAGGAGGATGTCAGACACCCAGACACCCAGACACCCAGACACCCAGACACCCAGACACCCAGACACCCAGACACCCAGACACCCAGACAGACACCCAGACACCAACACCGTAAGATATATGGAAGTAAGAAAGATAAAAGCCCAGAGGGAAAAGGTAGATGGGTTAATTTAAGATAAGAAAAGCTGCCAAGAAGCAAGCCAAGGTCAGGCAGTCCTAACAAAGAATAAGCCTCCATGTGTGAATTACTTGGGAGCTGAGTGCCAGGCCCCCCAAAAAAGCCAAAAAGCCAAACGAGTAAAGCATCGCACTACATAGTGGCATGACCATGGTGTGTGCCCCCTCTCAAGATCCTAAGCTTCATCACATGTAAACCACAGATGACAGGATTCATCTTTTTGCCATTTAAGGCAGTATCCCCTGGTTCTGAAGATTAAAAAGTGAAAGAGCCTTCCTGTGGTGTGGGGGGAGGGGGAACATTTTCAGCATGTGGGGAAAATGGGTGACACCTTTCAGGGACTACCAAGATTCTTCTATTACCAGCTGGCTATCAGAGCATCTTTGGTATTCTTTGGTTGCTTCTCTGAACACGAGTATTAACGAGGCATTGTTGAGGGACCCCAAATAAAAATAACAGCGATAGAGATCCCTGCCTTTCATGAGGGATCTTCAACATCCTTGGGCGTGAGCCCATCCAGCACCGTTCTCTCTGTGTCTTTGCTTCCCAGCTACCCGAGAGAGAGGGGCAGCTTCGTTTTACCATTTGCCTCCAAGTTGTTCCCCACCACAAGCCCAAAGCCATGAGGCCAAGTGCCAGACTGAAACCTGAGGATCAAATAGATCTCTCCATTTAAGTGGAGTATCTCAACTATTTTGTCATCATGACTGAAAGCTGACTAATATAGGTTTCCATCTAGTAAATTATATGTAAAACACATTTGAAAGCAACTGAAACTTCTAAGTAAAAGACAAAGCAATAGGGAGATCTTCAGAGGGGCGCTAAGGCAGAGCAGTGGTGGTGGCAGAGCGCCCCTGGGGCATCCTTGACTGAGCACAGCTGTGCACTAATGACTGAACACTATTAATTTCCGTTAAAAAAGACATGAAGTGTATTGCCTGTAATAAAAGGCAGGCTAAAAGTGGTTGAAGAAAGCACGCTTGTGTGTGTGTGTGTATTTATGTATATATGTATACTGGTTATCCACACCAGGGTTTTGTACATGCTAGGCAAGCCTTCCACCACTGAGAAACACTTGGACCCTTCTTGTGTTTTTTAGTTTTGTGACAGGGCAGCATTAAGTTCCCAGTTTGATCTTGAACTGACTGTGTAGTCCAGGCTTCCCCATGTTCCTTCTGCTGTATCGCCTGAGAAGTTGATGCTCTAGGCATGATCCCCTAGGTTCAGGTTGATGTTGTAGAATATTATCCAATGAGGGAAGGATGTGTTACGTTTGTTTATGCTGTATTGTTTAACTATATGTGTGTTCAGTTATGTAAAGATGTGTTGCGTCTGTTTTACCTTGCCTATCTAAGGCACATGATTGGTCTAATAAAAAGCTGAACAGAAAGAATAGGCAGGGCAGCAGGAAGAGAGAATAAATAGGAGGGGAAATCTAGGCTTAAGAGGAGATAGGAACAGAAGGAAGAGGAGGAGAGAATGAGGGAAATGTCTGGGGCCAGAAGCCAGACAACTGTCAGCCAGACATAGAGTCAGCAGGAAAGTAAGAAAAGGGAAAAAGCCCAGAGGCAAAAAGTAGAAAAAGAGAAACAGGTTAATTTAGGTTAAGCTAGCCAGAAACATGCCTAAGCTAGATCTAGCATTCAAAACTAATAATAAGTCTGTACGTTATGACTTGGGATCTGGTTGGTGACCTAAAAGAAAAAGGCTGGTATAGGTTGACTCTTTTGTTATTTCTACTTATGTCAAATAAGATAAAAGCTATGGATGTGTTTTGAAAAATGTAAAAGCCACAGCGACCTGAGGTGTTTGTTATTTATTATTTAGTTATTAACCACACAATTTAACTCCTGCTTATCATTTGGTTAGAAAACAAGTAGATGAAATGAGACTGTAGAGAGCAGAGTAAGTAGTTTGTTCTGAAGCTTGCAGGGCAAGTCCATGTCAAGAATGCAGGCCTCACACCTACCCGTTGGGTGTTCTAAGCACAGCCTTGGGCAGTCCCTGTAAGCCTGTACTGGCATATCAGTGTTAACCCTGCCGTCCTGTCATGTCATCTTCCATCCAGATGACTAGTTACATAATATACTAAAGCACATACAAAAAGTCATATTCTTGCATTTTGAACTAAATTGTGTTAATGGCCTCACCACAAAGCTGGTAGTGTGTGTTATCTTGGGGACCATCAGAAATAGAGGTCCCAGATTTGAGTCAAGTACAAGATGTGGCAGCGATGCCTTGTGGTGGAAGCTGGAGTGTTTCTCAGTGAAAACCCCGGGGTGAGACAATGCCATCCTTTCTTCTCTGCAGCTTCCAACCCACTCACCAAGCCTTGAGGATACTTGACCTTGACACCCAGATTCTGTACTGGTTGAATAATGAGGACACATTTATATGAAAAGGAACCTATTTGTACTCGTTGGCAAATGCATGCTTCATTCTTGAGACAATTTTAAAAGAGCACATCAAAAGAGCCCATGCTCATTATTGAGGATGAAACAAGGAAAATGTAAAGTGTACGTTTTTTTTCAGGCTTTTCAAATAAATAGGATCATCCTTTTCGTTAATAATAGATCTGCTGGATGTTAAAATTAGTAGGTGTTGCCAGCAGTGAGGTGGTCTGTCTGCTGCACCCTGCCTTTTTGTAATACTGCCTTGGGGTGACTCTCTTCCCTCTGTGTGGGCAGGACTTGTTCCTTCCTTCCTGCCAACATACAGGATCCATGCAATTACATGTATGTAACTGTGTGATTGTGTTACATTAAGTTGTAGCAGCTGTATTGATGAAACCTTGCCTGTCTCTCTTTGTGTCTCTCTTCTTTGATGGCTTTGAGGCACAAGTCCCTATACAAATGAAGGCAGCCTCTGTCTGACAGCCAACACAGAACAGAAGCTTCCGGTCTGTCTTCTGCAAACTAGGTTCTGCTTGCATCCTTAGTGAGCCTAGACGTGGACCCTTCATCTGCTGAGTTACTGAGGAGAGAACTCAGCCTCTTAACTGCATCCTTGAAACAGTCTCGGCAGAAAGCCCCACAAGTATCACCAGGACTTCTGATCCACAGGGTTGGGAAGAAAAGAGCTACATGTTCTTACATTTCTGAGTTTGGATAATATTGTTAAATAACAACAGATGCTAATGCAAGTACTTTCAATTTTCCTCCATCCATACCATGGCTTGTCTTAGGGGAGAAAGGTTAAAATCTAGGCCATAGGCATTCAACAAACTGCTAATCATTTTGTGACTTGTTATATATATTTAGGGCAGATATTACTTATATATTAATTTCCTTCACACTCTCTGTGCTTTACAAACACAGAGCTATTGAGATGATGAAGTAGGTAAAAGCATTTTGCTGACTTCCATCGCAGGAACCCATTTGAAAGTGGAAGGAGAAGATCCAATCCATAAAGTTTCCTTCTTTTCTCTGCACACTTCTAATGGCATGTTCATCCTGCATGCATACAAACCACACACACACACACACACACACACACACACACACACACACACACACTTGAACACACAAAGTAATACTTAAATGCAAACACAAAATATATCATGAATATTTTGAAAAGAGTAATGGTTATGTTACAAAAATCCTCCGATAAATTAGTTACAAACAACAAAAAATTATTACACTAGCCGGGCGCTGGAGGCCTTTAATCCCAGCACTCGGGAGGCAGAGGCAGTCTCTGTGATTTCGAGGCCAGCCTGGTCTACAGAGTGAGTTCCAGGACAGGCTCCAAAACAATACAGAGAAATCCTGTCTCGAAAAACAAAAACAAAAACAAATTCTTACACTATAAGAACAGTTTCCTAATGAACTAAGTATTGTATTATTTTAAACCTTATATTGCTTGTTGGTTGTGTTGATGTGTGTGTCAGCATACATGGGGTAGTCAATCTTCTTTTACTTTTATGTGGATTCCAAGCATTGAAGCCAGACTGTGAGGCTTACAGAGTAAGCACCTGTTCAAACTGAGTCATCTTGCTGCCATAAACTGCCTATTTAAAAAATGAATCCCTTAAACATGTTCCCTGATTTTTAACTCAACGAATGTCTCTGTCAGCCCCGTTAAGTGGGTCTCCTGTGTGGGAAAATTATAGTGTAAACATGCTCCTTTAACTCCTTGGTCAGGAAGGATAGTTTGGAAAGAAAATGGTGGCAGAGTTTCGTGAGGTTGAAGAGATGAGGACAAACCCCTCAACTCTAATGATAGATTTTGGCTCATTTAGACACTGTAGAGGAAAATCAAACAAGGATGGTGATGAAGCAGACACATCAAAAGATTAAGATTTCAGCATGGAGTGATTAAAGCAAGCCTTGGGGGAATAAAAATACAACTCTGGGAATCTGTCACAAAAAAATGACTTGTTTTAGACTGGGCCACTCAAGTCACATATGAACAGAGAAGGGTAAAATCTGTACTTTTTGTATGTACTTCAATAATTAAAATATCCTTTCTTATGAAAAAATCAATGTTCATTCTTTTTGTTCATTTTTTTCTCTAGAATTATCTCTTTCTACTCTATTTTACGCCATGCCTCTTCTACTACATGCCTTTTCTGTGCTTCTCATAGAGAATAAGCATAGGGATTTAAGCCTAAACAATTTGTTGCTCATCACTGGCTATGCTGAGGAAGAGAAGTGACAACCACTCCTGCTCCTTAGGCAGAGGGCCTTCAACTTCCTGGAGAGGGAGCTATGTGAACCTCATGGCCTGTGTGGCCACTTGCAATGCTGAAGTCCCATGACATCCCTGGGCCTGTGTCAATCACAAAAGGCCCAGAAAAGCCCCGTGGTCTTCAAGACCTGTGAGGCATCATTCAAGGAATGGCAGATCGAACTCAGTAGTCCTAGCAGTGTAGCCTTACCTGGATCTAAGCTGTGGCAGCATCTGTGCTGTCTTTGTTCACATTTCCCTCTCTCTGGACAGGCTTACCTTTAATAACCTCCAAACAACCCAAAACTTCCCCTCAAGCACTGTGTCATAAGCATGCAGGTTTGTGTGGTTGTGTCGAATCATTGCTACTATGTCTGAATTCATTGGTTGGAATTAAAAAATGGCTTATTCCAAATATCTTAGACCTAGGGACCTTTCTTTACCCATTTTCCCCCAAATCATAGCCTACTCAAGGCACCTTTGTCATGGTTACATTTTATCATAGTTAATTCTGTTAACATTTGAAACTTGATGGGCTTATTCAAATAATTGAACATATGTCCTCACCACAGTTGGAGCATGTTTCTGTGTACAGTTCTGGGAAGGACAGACCATTAGCAGAATAAACACCGGTGACATTGGGGAGTAGCAGTCTCCCTGTGTGACAGAGTGAAGATGGCATCTGAGATACTCTGTCTTTCATATGGTCTAGTTGGTAAGAATTTTAGTTCTAGCATGGCAGAAAGAACATGCCTTGTATGTATGGGTGTCTAGGGAGAGAAAGGTTGGGAGAGTTGTAACAATTACAGGTGATGTTTGCATCAATATTGAATTTCCAGTATCACTTTTATTAAATTTCTCTTAAAAATTAATAAAGGTACCAAATTATTTATGGGACATCTTAGGCATTGGTGTATACACTAAAAAGTGATGAGGAGAAGATGAACTTTAATAGAAGTGTAATTTTCTTATAAACCAATACTTTGGCAAGAGAAGATTTAAATGATCAATCCATTTTTTAGTGAAAAGTTAATGTGCAAAACATTTGGCTAGATATTTGGGGGGTAATTATTCAAGGAATCTTAATTTCCCGAAACAAATACAAAAGCAGCAACTTGAGAACAATTATAAGCTTGTACCAATGAGCACAACATTATAAAACAAAACAAAACCCTTTCCAATACTATTTATACCCTAGGAAATTTTGATATGGTTTTTGTAGATACAAGGACATATGATACAATAAACATAGAACTACAGCTCTTCCAAACACGTAAGGCAATATGTAGTTCAATCTCTTTGTTTTATAAATGAGCAGGTAAGTCTCCACAGGTTGAATGAGGTGAGCTGGGTTATGCAGTCAGCAGGCTCTGCTGAAACTAGTTCCAGGCCTTTCCTCAGTGAGAGACCTAGTTCTGTATGGCTGGCTTTGGCTTTCCAGAAGGAAATGACACATTGATCTTTGCACCCTTTTGCAGGTGCGCTGAGAAACTGTACAGTTTTATCAGCCTTGAAACACTAGGTAAAAATAAGATCTCACAAGGACACAGCTATTATCCATTAGCCAGTCCACTTGTGCACCAGTCATGGTATGGCCTCTGGGCTTTCTGTAGAGCACACTTAGCTCTTCTGTGTCTCCCTAACTATCTACAAAATCCAGTTGGGTGGCACTTTCTGAATTTCAAGCAAAACCAAAGGAGACACATGAATTGTGTCGCCATATTCAGACACATACTTGTAGTGATATGTCACTTGCTTCTCTCCTTCCCTTCTCTTTTGTTCCTAGGTGAGAGATGGTAGTCATCAGGTTTTTTTTTTTTGGCTGAAGTGATTGGCCAAGGGTCTGGCGCTCAAAGCTACTAAATCATGTATAGATTACATCAGCAGCTCCACTGTTCTGTCACTGAATCAAAGCAACCTAGAGCTCTATCCTTCTGATGGAGTTCTAAATCTCACAGTCAGCCCTACACCTTTCCATGAAGCTATTTCCTTCTGTCGGACAAGGGAGCAAGAGAGTTACTGATGGTAGCAATGGTTCCCTTATTTTCCAAGCCCAGAAGAAGGAGAATGTGTGCCAGAGAGTGGTTTCTAATTACCGCTGCCTCAATTTCTCCAGGGAAACTAGTTTAGAGGCACACAAAATTAAAGCATAATTTTGACTAAATTGTGTTAATTTTTTTGTCTTTGCAGGCAACCTAAAAAAATTCCAAATAGAGTATAAAGAAAGTCCCTTCAAATTTTCAGTCAGAATGCCATATGTCAGGGAGAACTGCCACACATAAGTATGACCTGGTTGTTCTGCATTGACTACTAAGGGCGTTGATAAAATTATAGTAGTTATTGTAAATTTAATCATCTAAAGCTTTCTGTATATCTCCTGAGATGTGGTCTTGTCTCTCATTTCAATCTTAATGATATATTATCAAAGTTGAACAAAATTTATTTGTTTATTTGTTTGTTTTTCGAGACATGGTTTCTCTGTGTAACAGTCCTGGCTCTGTAAACCAGGCTGGCCTCAAACTCACAGAGATCTACCTGCCTCTGCCTTCAAGTGCTGGGATTAAAGGTATGTGCCGCCATACCCTGGCTTCCAGAACAAAAATTCTCAGTCAATTTTATTTGCTTTTATAAAGTTTATGATTTTTCTATACATGCCAATGAAAGATTAAGTTGAATTTGTTTTCTTTAACACAGTTTGTATTTTAGAACAGATGTAGAGTAATAGCAAATTTACTCAAAGTTCACAAATCCTTTTACATCCATAAAACAGCCTCCTTTACTGTGTGCATCCTTCAGGGAATCCAGGCATCTATCTGTTAGAATTGATGGGGCTACAGTGACATACTGAATCACCTAAAGTTTGGTTTGTTTACCTGAGAGGTCATTCTTGCTGTTGTTTTGTTTTCTAGGCATTGGTAAATCTGTTATGGCTAGTGCCCATTCTTATGATGTCATTCAGAATCCTATCACCTCCCTTAATTGAAAGAAGACCCTATGCCACCACCCTTTCATCTCCCTTTTTGCCAACCTCTGGCAATTCCTAATCCTTTTACTGTCTCTGGAATAAACACTATGCAGTTGGAATCTTGCATTATGTAGCATTTTCAGAGTGGTTTCCATGACTTAGTACAGGTATTTTTGTTTTCTTTATTTCTCACAATGATTTATTTCTTTAAGTGTGAACTATTCCATTCATTTAGATTTACCACTAATTAGCTTTCTTTCTCCTAGTGGACATCTTGGTTACTTACAAGTTTTTCTGATTGTGCGTGAAGCCAGTATAAGCGGCCAGCCATGCAGGTTTCCCTGTGGATGTAAGTTTTCAACTTCTTTGCAGGGAGGATGATTGTGAGAACAAATGGTAAGGGTATGTTTAGTCCTGTAAGAAACTCGAAACGCCTTCCCAAGTAGCTGAATTCTTTTCTATTTTACCAGCAATGAGCAAGGACCTCATGGCTGTGCATTCTCATCGGTGTTTGGTATTATTGCTTGTCTGGAAGGCACTCACACTGTCTTATGTTTCCATTGTCCAGACTTTCTGTGGGCTGAGTATCTTTGCCTGGGATTGTTTGCTGTCTGCATATTCTTCTTTGCCAACTTATGTATTCAGGTTTTACATCCACCTGAGTCATCAAATCTCACATTTTCTGATGGTTGGCTATGATGGAAAAATGAGTCACACTAGGGATGTAGGGAAAAAGGTAGTTAGATATTTATTAAGATAGAAGTAACTTACATGACAGCTGAGAACTGGGTCAGTGCTCTATCGTCCCCAAACCTCGGCCAGGCCAACAGAGAACGAGCGCTCCCTCCTCTACCATTTTTTATCTTTGAATCCTCCCACGCCCCAAGGGGAATGGTCATCTGCAGTACATGATCTCTCCCTACAATTTCCCTTTTAGTCTAAAGAAAAGATTTAAACTTGATACAAAACTCAAACATATATACAACATATATATCTAGAAGATGATAAACAAATTACAATCTACTTATATCATATCCTAAGTATATTTATCCCATCTAAACCCTAAACTTATTTGAAAGAGTTGCCCAAGTCTGAATACCTCCTTCCAATCACAACCCTAAATAATTGAAAACTAACCCTATCAGGTGTAAACTATCCTGCAGTATCAACAGTAGGGAAAGTGGGCATAGTATTCTCAAAATTACTTCCTGCTGGAATGGGACGACAACCTCATGGGATCCTGTAGGAAGAAAATGTTAGTGTAACGAAAGTCTCATTTGCATTCAGTCTGTGTTGGTGGGAGATGCTTGATGGAAGTTCTTGACTGAAATTCTAATGTTGATTGAAGCTCTTGTCTGAGACTCTGGCTAGATTGTAGAAGGTTAATTAGTCTGGAGTTGTGTAGAGTGATGTAGTCCCAAATCGGTTTCAGGGTGGTAGTTGTCAGTTCAGATGCATCAAGTCAGATCAGATGCAATCGATGAAGTGGGGCCCTAGTTTCTTTCTGAGGTGTTTGAAGATTGCTGTTAGGAAATTCCTTGTTCTCTGTGGAAAACTCAAATGTTTAATGTCAAAAAAGACATCCCACTTCTGACACCAAAATATGACGGGAAAACAAGTCACACTAAGGATTCAGGGAAAAAGGTACTTAGATATTTATTAAGATAGAAGTAACTTACATGACAGCTGAGAACTGGGTCAATGCTCTATCGTCTCCAAACCTCGGCTGAGCCAACAAAAATGAGTACCGCCTCCTCTACCATCTCTGGTCAGCTGCAGGTACATGATCTCTCCCTACAGCTGACTTTTTTAAATTTTTTGCTTATTTTGGGTAATAGCTGTGATTATTTCTTGTAAATGTCTTCACCCTGTGTGTGGCTTCTCTTTTCACACCATGTAGCTTATTTTCAATGAAGTTCAAATTATCGGTTTTATTCTCATGAATTGATCTTCACATGTTGTAAAAGTCATAATCATGAAGTCGTCTAGATTTTCTTAGGCTATTTTTGCATTTACATTTATATATATGATCTATTTCACGTTAATGTTTGTCAAGGGTATAAAGTCTATATCTAGCTTTAGATTCTTTTTTTTCTTTTGGTTTATGTCTGTGTATGTTGGCTGTGTGTATCATGTGTACATGCTTGTGTGTTGTATGTCCATATGCATGTGCAGAAATGAACAATAGGACATGCACATATCGTCTAGAGGAAGATATGGGTGTCCTGATCTATCATTCACCACCTAATTTCCTTGAGAACAGTGTGTCTCATGGAACCTAGAGCCAGTTAGCCAGAGAGGTCCTCATGTCTCCAGCCTCCACAAGACTGGGGTTACAGACTTGCATGCAACCACACTTTTTACATGGATTCTGGGGCTTTGAACTCAGGATTTTGTCTACCTTGGTTCTCAAACTCTCAGGAAAAATTCTTTTTGTTTTTTTCGGAGAAAGGAATATGTTTAAGGGATAGTATTTCCCACTATTGCTTTAACTTCTTGTGATTTTGATTATCACCCAGCTTCCACTGGTTAGAATGTTTTAAGCCTTCCAGTTCTCTACTATAAAATAGGAAGGTTGACAACCATTATTGTGATATAAATGGTAATGATAATTTTAATAAGCAAACGTGATTGACAAGGTCGTTTTTTTAATCCTTAATATTTCTAGGATCCTATGATATTCAGGTTTTCATTATCAATGTTCTTGTCTATTATCTTTCAGAAAGTTTTATTGGTATAGGATTAAAAACAAACAATTTATCTATAAAATCTAACATTTTTGAAGTGATAAAATGATATGGTCTCAAGTGTTAGCATTTACTTATACTTGCATGGTTTGTTGAAAGAAAAAAAAGGTACTTGAAGAGTAATATAAGATTTCTTTCAAATATTCAATTCATAATCTATGGGATTTGTGTTGGATACATTTCTCTCTTTCTCCCTCTCTATGTGTTTATATATATTTATAATATAACATATAAATTATTAATTTATATATAAAGTATAATATAATATAAATATAAATACTATGTAGAGAAATAATATACATAGATATAGATATTTGTAATGGATATATTTTTGTATATGGAGGCAACTATAAAACAAAATTTTGTGTCTGTTCCTCTGTTTTTGGACACCTCAGTTAGTTCCATGACTTAGTTGTTACGAATAATGCTACAATGAATTTATTATTCTTCCAGTTATTCAAATCCAAAACCAATAAGTCACCCTTTCTTCCTTTCTGACTTAGCCTTTTCTCTAATCTTGCCCATTTTTCCTCCGTTGTTCAGAGTGATTTATTGTATTAAACGTAGATCAGTCTATGTCACTTCCATCCTTACAACGACACCGAATGTTCTATGTGCTTCTTGCTAATGTAGATCGCACTCGGGTTTACAGGTTTTGTTTCCAGGTCTGTAGAGTGCAGGTTGAGGCTCTCCTCCCTGTCACTGTGAAGTCTCACATTACTCTGCAATGGCTTTCTTCCTGTCCCTGGCCCAGGGCCAGGCTCTTGGTCCTTCCTGAGTGTTCCCTGTTGGCTCTACAGCTCATCCTTTTGTGTGGCTGAATGACTTTGCCTTGTTTACTTTCTGCTGAAATTCCCTATCCTCCTGGGAAATAATCCCAGATGTCCCACTGTCAGGTACAGTCATCATCTCCTTGTGTACCACTTCCAGGACAGTCAGATGTGCTTTCCAGCGCGCTATCAGTCCCCTTAATCAGGAGTGTGACCCCAAGGGCAGGAAGTTCTGCCCTCAGCACAGAGCTCTGTCTTCAGAGTCTGGACAGTGCTTGGCAACCCTGACAGATAGTAAGCGCTTGTTGAATGAATGAACCTGGTTGAGCATGAGCCCAACACACATTATTAATGGCTCACGGGAGCAGACTAATTTCTACAAGGGCCTTCCTGGAAAGTGTGTCATACACCAAAATGAGTTAGCAGGGATGTAAAATAGGAGGCGCGTTGTAAAGGTTGATGAGAGCTTGCATGGATTAAGGGTCTAGCATGTCACAGGCACTAAACATACTTTATAGAGTGAGTAAGTGAGTCCTTAAAGCCATGCACATTTCAAAGGCTCTGTTTCAGTTAATGGCTTTAAAATCTTAACTTGTAAATACAGTTAACATCAAGGAGAAGGATGGTTGAGCATTTCCCACCATCTCCTGTTGCATACCCACCGCATAATAAATATTGATTTGCAATACATGTGAGGAACAATTAAGTGGATAAACGAGGAAGCAGCCAAATAGATGAGGCAGATAAGTTCAATAGCAAAATGAGAGGGGACGCAGAACCCCATATGATTTAAATAGAGAACTCCTAACAAAGCTGAACTTGTAGATGTCACATTAGAGATTTGCTCCAGACAAAGAAAATGTCGCTGTTAATAGTAACTTGATGTTAGGGGTTTGAGAACTGGTTTCAAGAGAAAAAGACCCAAAAGATGAGGAAACACTGAGAGGAAACTAAAAATATAGATTAGGCTAGTCTTTAAAACCCCAGAAATACAACAGACTACAGGGGAATATTTTAAGTTTTCATGAAAATGTTTCTGTAGCCAAATAAATCAATTAATTTTTTTTTGAAATTTAATACTTTGGTACAACAGACATCGGCCAAAACAGATAAATAAATTGTGCTATTTCAAGATAGATTTTTCCCCACTCTCTGAGTGATTTATAAAGACAAGTTGTGGAGAACGAGGGATGAGGGAGGAAGAGGGAGAAGATGAGAATCAGGAAGTGGGGGAGAAGGGAAGGGAGAGAGAAAATATGTAGGAATTTCTAGGAAATGGAAGGCATTAGACAATACAATCTTCAGATCCATTCCACGGGCCTTAAATGCATCCTGTGTAGTCTCACAAATATCTTTAAAGACTCCATCATCAACAGTGTATTTCTCATCATTTAAAAACATCTTGCTGCCTGGAAATAATAGTGTCTTATAACTGAAAGAGACTTTCTAGTCTAAATTTTTCTCCCAAAACACATCATACCTTTGAGGGAAAATTTGTGCATAGAACCTTTTTTGAAGCCCTTATGGTGTTAAGATGTACGTTAAGCATGGCAAGTTTGAAAATTGTTTTTAATTATTCATTTTCACTCTTCTATGCTCATTCCACATCTAGGTAGTAAATGAAAATTTTATCTAATAACACAAAGTGGGGTAAGCAAAGGAAAAATGCTTGAAAACCCAAAGAATCACCTCAAAGTCATGTGATACCTTTGAAGCCTAAGAACTCAGAATCTTAGAATGGCTGCCTGACATTTTGCAAGAGGTCTAAACAGCCACAGTAAATTCACAAATGCAGACATACCACAGTTAAATTTCATTTCACACTCAGTAAGCAAGCAGTCTTAGATGCTAGACACTGTCCTGCACTGCCTTTTAACTCAAAATCTTATTGGCCATGGAGGGCCAACCTTGAAATACTTCACAGATGGTTGAAATTAGTTCAAGCACCTCAAATTCCAGGCCAGAAAATTTGCTTCATGTTATTGTGTAGGTCACTGCATTATTTAATAAACAATCCAAACAATCAGTGATTGGATGGTATCAGATTAGATATTCAATTAGTAATTACTCAGGGAAAAGCCCTTTGAAAATAAGTGGTTTGTTTCTTTGTTTTTCTTTATTCCCCCTCTGTGTTGGTTTGTAACAGTGCTGAATGGGGCATGTTATGAATGGGGTTTGCCAGAATGTTAGAGACAGTAGCCCAGGCTGAAAACAGTACTTAAATTAGGTTAAAAATGCTTGCAAATCTGAAATTTGTTTTGTATTCAGCAGAGCTCTCAACTCTCCATACGATAAATATGGTTGTAAGAGAAAATCTGTTTATAATTATTCCAGTTCATGAGTGTAACATGGTTATAGAGGCACAATGTAATAATTTTTTTGCAGTTTTACTATACAGAGACCAAACACACATTTATTCTGGTGTACACTTTATTTCCCATTTGATGAATGGAGTGGGTTTTTATTACATCTTAAGCTAAAAAATCACACTGTAAGTGGTTGCAAAGGTCTAACTTCATCTTCTGTTGTAATCAGGCCCTTAACTGCACTTACTCAATATTGTTAGAGATACTTAAATAGAACATTATTAAGATGTTTTATGTTAAAATTATGTATGCATGAGGCACGTAATCTATGGATTTTATTTAGTGAAGTGCAACAGATAAATCATTTCTACTATAAAGCTTGTTAGATTAGTGAGAATGCCATCGCTCTTGAGACTGGAGTCCTTCCTCCCTCCCACTCTGCCATCCTCAGCGTGGCACAATGTCTTTCCTGGGATCTTGGGAGGGCTGCCATAGTTCCTGACCTCACATGCAGACCCCACTGTATCTAAAAGAGATAGATTATGTAGAGTGTTAAATATTTATCAGATAGACTGCATGTTCCATACTGCCTCTCAGAAGATACTATAACCATTGCTTAATGTAAATATGCAAAAGAGGGGTCCTTTAATTAGCAATTGAGGATATATTTGTAGGTTAAAGACTTACTCTTAATAGTTGGCCTGCTCTTTTAATAAAAGCAGATGGGGAACCTAATTCAAAAGAATATAGAACCTGTGCAAGTGTTTTATAGTCAATTGCCTACTTCCCAGGAGGAAAATAATGAGTCTCTCTCTCTCTCTCTCTCTCTCTCTCTCTCTCTCTCTCTCTCTCTCTCTCTCTCTCTCTCTCGTGTGTGTGTGTTTTAATATGTGTTAGCTATTCTTAGTTGAAGTACATTTTATTGAGTAATTCAACATATTTTGTTTTCTCATGTGAGCACATTTTTTTTCTTAAAAATTTAATAGTATACTTTAGTGACCCTTTAGCTCCACTAAAGTGTACTTGTTACAATAGTTAGCTTTCTCTACAGGAGAAAAGAGTGCTGCCATTGCTTACAAGTAATTAGTGTTTGGGGACTAGCTACTAGAATATATCTCTACCATGGTCCATAGGCACAGATGCCTGCAGGGTCCAGACGTGACTGAGTGACAGAATTGGGCCCAGGGGAGGGGACTATAGCTCAGTGAAAAGCAGAGACTTATTGGTGAATGTCAGTCTTCCTCCACTCTTTTCCATAGTGACTATATGGAACTGGGTCCAGGGCTACCACATCTTCTCATCTTTTAAGAAAAAAACATCGAATATCTGGTTTATTTGTGTAATCACCTGACTTTTTATATGTTGACCCAGTTTTCTAAAGAGAACAAATGCCACTCAGATAAGCCAACTATAACATGTCTGTGGGGGATAATTGTCCCAACAGCTGCTGGCTGCAGCCTCTGAACTCTCTACCTGTGGAGGCAGCCAAATGCAGTCACCAGGGAGGACCACTGGCCAGAGTGCCAAGAACTGTGCAACTGTGCCGCTTCCTGGAGCTGCAGGGTGGGGCTGTTTCTGCAGAGGTGTATCATGCCTTGCTGGGAACAGCACAGCCACGCTTCACTAACTTGACGGTTGTCCAGGGTTACTCACCAGGATCTCCACAGCACAAAGGTTCTATAAACATCACCCATGCTCATGGAGTGCTAAACAGGAAAACTTTAAGGGAGGGCCTGGAAAAGCACCCAGAACTCTAAACTCATTAAAGCACTGATAGGATTCTGTTCTCCGCCAACACCTGTAACGAAACACTCCTGCCATGTCTTTTGGATCTAGACACATACTTGTGTGTGTCGCGTCCTTCCTGACATGTCCGTTGGGTGTACAGTCACATTCATTCGTTATCTGTGACTTAAGAAGATTTTCTCTAAATATCAGATTCCTGTTTCCTGTTTTCCTTGCTTTAATAAGACTGATACACTCTCTGCCGTAACCCTCCAAATAGAAAATCCAAACACCTTCAAAAGAGAGAGGGGCGGGGGAATCTGACCCATCAACAGCATGACTACCTAACCTACCGAAACATAAGCCGAATATGGGCAGCAATTGGCATGCCAAAGTGGATGAGGGAAACCCTACACAAGAACTAGAGGCAAGTAGGGAATGCTGAGAGGGTGAGAAATAGTCCTGCTCAGGAAGACCACACCAGTTGGTTATCTAATACCAAATGGTTGAGTAAATAGGTGGCCAGAGAAATGGTTCACTAGTTAAGAACACATAGTGTTTTGGGGAAGATCTGAGTTCTGTTTCCTGAGCCCATGTCGGGCAGCTCAGAAATGACTTGAACTCCAACTTCAGGGAATAAAACGTCTCTTGGCTCTTCAAAGATGTGTGTGCTTGCGGGTTGGGAGGGGAGTCAGACATAGACATATAATTGCACGAAGTGAATATTTTGAAAAAACACAGCAAATAATAAAGCAAGGAGTAACTGTGATCTATACTTCTGAAAACAACAAGTGTATACATATAAGTTGTGGACAGTTTACTTGTTGGTGTGGGTTTTTCTGTAAAGATGGTTGTTTACTATGCTGAGAAAATTCTCCGTGGCAACTACTGAAGGTGAAAATCAGCAAACATGAGTGCAAAGTTTCAAGTTGCCCTTGCAAAGGTATCTTCAATACTAAAGATCTCTACCTCATCTTATGAGTGTGTCAGTACTTCTGGATTGAAGGGAAACTTTTAACAACAAATCAACATCATGCACTTAAGATTCTGTGTAGTTGCGGTTACCATACAATAAAATGTGTACCTGCATTGTTTCTGGGGAACACGTGCACTTATCAAATTAGTCAATGAGGGTATTTTCTTGGTTCAATTAATACAGAAAAAAACAGCATTCAAATCTTCAAACTCTGTATCTTAGGTTGTTTCTGTTGTGGTGATGAAACACCATAACCAAAAAGCAAGTTGGGGAGGAAAGGTTTTTTTTTGGTTTACACTCTCATAGTACTATTCATCCTTGAAGGAAGTCAGGATGGCAACTCAAACAGGGCAGAAACCTGGAGGCAAGGCCTGATGCAGAGGCCATGGAGGAGTGCTGCTTACTGGCTTGCTCCTCATGGGTTGTTCAGCCTGCTTGTTTATAGCACCCAAGACCACTATCCCAGGAATACTCACACACCAATCACTAGCTAAGAAAATGCACCCCAAGACTTGCCTACAGCCTGATTTAATGGAGGCTTTTTTCTCAATTGAGGTTCCTTTAAATGACTTTAGTTTATGTCAAGTTGACAAAAACAAAAAACAAAAATTAAACAGCACAGTCTGTTTCAAGAACAATTACATAGAAAAGACTTTTTTTTTTGCAAGTGACTCTTAGGGTAGGCAAGATAATCTCTAAATTAGTAGCAAAAACTGTGTTCTATTCCCTGTCCCAATAGTATTCAGTTGTAAATCTGGGGCACAGAAATGGATTTGAACCTTCTGTTCCTTTCCATGGAGAGCTAAGTGCCCTTGTATATCTGGTCTTTGGCTGATTTAAGAGGCCATGTGCTGTTGTTTACTGAGCTGTTATTCAAAGTCTAGACTCCTGATCGTCAAGCTTCTGCTTAATTATTTTTAATTGTTCTGCTTTGTTTTGGTTGAGGAAGCCAGAATAATAATGAAAGGATTCAGAACCTAAGGACAGTGGTTTTTGTTGTTGTTTAAAGATGTTCAAAAAACACTTTATAGTATCTCTTTCTCAGCATCATTAAGTTTTTATTTCTTGCCACAATCCTCCCTCCCCTCCAGCATACAAAATGAGAAACTTCTAAGCATAGGGGAATTGCATGGAACTATTGAATGTAACTCTACACACTTCAGAGTCAAAATGTTCTTGGTTGGTAAATATCTGACTTCCTAAATAAAAGTGTCCCTACTTCATCATGAGCAATCTCTATCAGAAAACAGAGTTCTGCTTCATTGTAGGAGAGAGAGAGAGAGAGAGAGAGAGAGAGAGAGAGAGAGAGAGAGAGAGAGAGAGAGAGAGAGATTGCCCATGAACCTAACAACAGGTAGAGTGAGTACAGCCAGCCAGTACCCCTGGGATGGCTGTGCAAACTTGTTATGGTATTGTTATTGAACAACCATTATTCAGTCAGACACATTTCTTTAAATTACATTTCTGGGAACAAGGGGCTGTGGAATATCATTAGTTTGCTAGGTAATATGCTGACGTGCATGATGAACTGTACTGTGAACTAAGGGCTTATTCCTTGTGTTAGAAATTACCATCCATGCGGAAATTTCTGAAGAAAGACCCTAGAGAGGGAGGATTACATAGGATCTATGCTTACCCATGTAGCCTCTCCGGGACTTCTGCCCCTTGACCTCAAATATTTTTGATAGCCAGGTTTTTGTTGTTTTTTTTAAAGTTGTTTGTGACTTTTAAGGATCAGCATAAACAAGGCATAGACATACTTATAACCATTTCTTGCTTCAAGAATTCAGGTTCACTCGCCCTTTTGCTCACTTGTTTTGTTGTTAAGCTGTGTGACAGCTCAGCCTGAGTCATACTTGAGCTGCAGGCACTCAAAGTTGAATTATTTGTGTTCCCCTTCTCTGAAAACCATGCAACTTCTTTTATTTGATGATTGTGGGGCCAGTGCTGTTGCTAAGCCTGTGAGAAGCCTCTCTGAGAAGCTCATTTTAATATCTAGATCAAACAGCGATTGGAATACATTAATGCCCAGTGGGGTAAATGTGTCCTTTGAAAGCAGCTGCAGAGCCTTCTCCCTGCTGCTCCAATTAACACATACAGCACACTCAGTCAGCAAGAGGGCTGTACATATGGATGAAACCACTTTGCAGATCACTAATGTGGCTTGCCAAGAGCCCAAAGAGTTAACCAGTCTTCTCTTTGCCCAAACTGTAGCTTTCTAGGAAGTTTCCCACGTGCCAGCTGTGCTCTGAGCAAAGGAATGTTAATAGAAGTGGGTAGGATTGGCTGGTGGGGAAAGCCGGGTCGTCCCTAGCTTTGGTTCAGTCCAGTGACTAGGGAGCTTCCCCACCCGCCCTGGTGATGGAGGTATTGGGTAGTGACATTTTAGTGCCAGGATGCCTCTTGCTTCAGCTGAATGAAATATCTTGAACTTTTGTTTGGTATGGGAGCAAGTTGAAGCCCGCAGTTTCGCTGTGTGTTTTTAATTGTTATCTTACTTTTGCTATCATCTCACTTTCTTTCTCTGCCCCACCCATCCTTTAAAAAAATAGCAGATCTGACAATTTCTTGGGCTAAATGAGAAGTCTCACCAAGGTACTCCCTTATCGCTGTTATGTTTTCCCCTGCTGCAGCTGAACTCTCTGCCTTGATGGGCACCGGGAGCAAGGCTAGAGGGTAATGGGTCCCAGTAGCAGGGCTTCCTGAGGTTCATTCATGCTCTACAGTCTTGCACAGCAGCTGGGCTGTCTGCTCTGCTGCTGGCTGCACAGCGCTGCCCTAGGAGCCAGTTATGGACCGCTTCCTGGGATTCGTCAAGCAGATTCGGAGGTCTAGAAGAAGAAAGGGGAAAAAGTACCGCCCGGAAGAGGATTACCAAGAGGGCTATGAGGATGTGTATTACTATGCTTCTGAGCATTTTCGAAGTAAGCGCTCTCCTCCGCCCTCCTCCCTTCTGCCCTCCTCCCCTGGTCCTTCTCACATGCCCGGGCTGACAGTAAACCTTGCATGCTTCTTTACTCTTGGATGCAAAAGATTTACCAGATGGTGTTGTGTGAAGTGCAAGCTCCATTGTGCTTGGTTTGTTGTGAGTATAGCCAACACATCCGATCTGGACACTATTACCAGTCCGGGTCCACATGGCTGTTAATATTGTAGATGTTATTGATTGATTCTGTTATTTGAAGGAGTCGTTTTATCTTGTAAGTGGTTAGAATATGTTCTGTTGTTGTCGCTGTTATTTTCAATAATTTTTTGTGTGTGCCTGTATACTTTTCTCCTTTCAAGATAGAAAAGGTTGGCTTGTTTGAAAGTAGTTGTTTATGTTGGAGTGGGTGTTCATGATTAATGCACTAGTCCTGACTTCTGGACAGTTACTGGTGATGAAACACGCTGTTTGTACAAGGAAGTTGAAATGCCTTTCTCTGATGCATGTTCATAATTTTGTTATTAAGTTAGGGGAACTCATTTACTGTCAGTAAGCAGCAGCAATAACTGTAGAATTAAAAAAATACCCACATGGAGACATTTGTAAATTGACTTTAAAATAGCAGAGAAATACAATTTTTCTTGTACCTGCCAGTGCTCTGGCAGTGAGGCTTAGACAGGTCCCAATAGATTTAAAATCCAGGAACTGCCTCAGGATGAGGAGAGAAAGCATCTCCCTGCCAAGATCACTGAGTTTATGTGCCCAAATGAGAGGGAGAGAGATGGCAGCTATGTGTGATCTTCATTTTAAAAATTATTTCTTATCTTCTTGAAGAAGGATCTTTGTGAACTTGTACCTGAAGCCCATTTTTTTTCCTTCTGGACTTTTAAAGTCTAACTATGAATGCATTCCATTTATACCTTTTGAGCATTGGCTAATAAATAATTTAGATCCCAATTTCTGTGGCACTGAAAGCCATGGGAATTATTTCTACATGACAAAAACCCTGCTGTGATTGATGAAAGCTGAGAGTTGAAAACTCATGTGGTGACAATAACACAATAATGCCAATTACAATTCTTTGGTATTTGCCGGAACAGTATTGCTATAGTGTTTTTACAGAATGTTCTCTGAGTTTCAGAGATATTTCCATGTTATAATGCTTTTTCATGAATAATCTATTCTAATGTAGTAGCAGTCTATGTTTTCTAAATTTAGCTTCCTTGATATATTCTCAAATTGAACTAAGATTAGTGGCACACATTAAAAAATACTGCCAGTTTGCATGAGGAGTAATTTTGAAGTGTAGCAACTGGGGGGTGGGGAGCTCAAAGAACATTGCTTGGACTGTTATTCCTTGAACACATTTCTTGCGATCAAAACACACCAAGTCTAATTCACACCCTCTGTGATTTCTGTTGTGATGAATGTGTGTACAAATTGACTCAAACAAAATCTCTCAAATGCTTACATTCTACTAGTTTTGCTGAGGATTTTTAAAAATAAATTTGCTGGAAAAAAAACATGTCAGCAGGGCAAAGTGCTTTCCAACAGACTAAAAAGATAGTATAATGAAGGTAATAATTGTTAAACTCAGAAAATCCCACCTTATCAGAGTCACCAAGGTCGTTCTAAGGATACAACAGTGACCAGCCTGAGTGTTGCCTTGCCAGGTCAAAATAAAATGCAGTGATTTTTTTTATTTTTTCAGAAGCATCCTTTCTTTATACTATGCAGTTGAAAACTTGTAGACTTAGCTGGCTGTTGGGTCCCAAACTTCAAAATACTACATCTTAAATGGAATGTGTCACAGTGAACTGGCATCTGGGGTTCGGCATTTCATTAAATATTAAATATTAAAGCTTTGCAGAGCCATGTCACATAGCACAGTGACCTAGTAATGCATCTTTGATTCCAGTTTCAGGGCCTTTGTGAATTGGGCAGAGGGGATTCTGTATTTAACTGCTATAGAAAAGCGTACCCAGCAAACCCGACTCTTAAAGTCAGTCTTCTCAAATGGGTAATGCAGCTGAATTCAATTACATCTGCTGTGTATCTGTTTTAATTAGTCTTTGGTATAACTTGGAAGTCTATACCCCATGTAGCGCATCACATGGGAGAAACTCCATTTATGTTAAGGCTGAGAGCATGGTGGAATTTATTGATGATATTCATGTCTTATTTAATGATGCCATTGATTTTTTTTAAAGAAACATCATTCTTGGTCTCTAGTGTTTTTCTTTCCTTTTATGAAACTTAACTCTGCCGTGAAGGTTTTCTATCCATTCATATTATAAGAAATGAATCATATGATAATTAAAGATAGAGATAATAAGGACTTTCCAGAAAATCACCCCCCCCCAATTCTTCCCTCTCTTGTATAGTTTCAAGGGCTTCCTAAAACTTGATTTTATTCTAAGTAATGTTTCTTCCTTTCTGAGTTCTAAATGAGAGTTTCATCATCTTTTCCTTCATTGTGGATGCTCCTCAGTTATTGTATTAAATGCTAAAAACTGAATTAAGTTGTTAACAGGGTCCTATGCTGTGGAATAAAGATTGTTCCAGAAATGGGTGATTTCTCTGCAATGCTATCAGAAGTGGGTTTTAACAATGATGGACTTATTTTTATTTTTCTAAGGAAAACGTTTGCGTATTATTTAGAATCAACATATGTAACTGTGCGCAAGATGCAGAATTAAATATTTTATTAAAAACTGCATGTCTCACTTATCATTTCTTTTATAATTCTAGAGTTGGAATTTAAGCAAACAAGACAGGAGCCTTAGGCAAATCACCAAACACTTTTGGGCTTTAGTTCATAAAATGTGACATCTAAGGATGCTTCTAAATACAAAATATAATTTTCTATTTTAATTTCTGTGTAAGTTCATATAAAAGAAAAAAACAGTGGTAGTTGGGAAGGAGGCAGGCGTCTCCAGCATCTTACTATATTGCTCAGTCCTGTCTCCAGCACCTGGGGTCTCTGCTCCAGCCCTAGAGGAATTGATTGATACCACAGTGACTTTAGGTAAAGAATAGACAAAGGGTTTTATCTGCTATTTTAATCAAATAATCCACTTGGCCATTTTGAAGGAATTGTCTAATTAGCTGGTGAATTCATTTTGATTGGGAATTGTCAGAAAGGGTATGTCTTTTATTTAGGATCATGATTTATCATTGACTATTAAGGAACTTGGGAAAGTTTTGATAATCTGACCGAGTTCTCAATGTATTGCTAAATCATAGAGGTTTTCTGTTTAATTGCACCTACCAAAGAACACTATTTTCTCTTGAAGTTCTTGCATTGATGATTCATTGAGTGTTTCCCCTAAACAAAAACCTGAGTTGATTTCAAAACTATCTTGAATCTAAATGTAACAGCCTGCTATACAGTTAGACCCTAAAATTCACTTTAATTTTGCTCACTGACCCTCTCCCCAAATAAGGGATTATTGTGACTATTTTTTAAGGCTCTGGCTGGCCATGCTTATTTTATCAGCCACACAAATTTAAATGTCTGATCCTATTGTTACACTGGATTTCACACTGGATAATATTCAAGCTGTGTTATCTATTCATTGTCTTTTGACTGTTCTTAGCTGTGATAGAAGTTCTAACTTGCCAAAATTGATTTGCTGAATTATTGAAAGAGAGACACCTGTTTGTCTCTTACCAACTACAGCCCTGGCACCTTCTGCAGGTGCATCATGGTATTGAATTAGCCATGGTAACAGCTCTCCTGGGTTCTCATCTTAATGCACCTCTGCTGAAGCTAAGCAGTGTGTGAAAACTGTACGTGGCAGTATGTAGTGACCATTAACCTTTTCTGCTGAGGTCATTGAAAGTGAACCTAGAGAAAGAGAAGAGATGCTGGTTAGACCTTTCAAAGAAAGATCATTTGTATTAACAAGTTATTTTCACTTCTTGTTGTTTGTTTATGCTGAGCTGCAATTCTCAGGTGGTGTGTGTGTGTGTATGTGTGTGTGTGTGTGTGTCTATTCAGATGCATAAAAACATGATAGCTGAGTTATTTTATTAAGCAATGTATGCATTTGAAAGTCCTGCTCAGGCAACTTCGCTTCAATTTGATTTAGATCTTATCTTAAGAATATTTAATGTATTTCTTTTATTTAATTGAAGCATATTACATATTATTCTCCTTAGGGCATAAAGCAAGTTTGGTGGTGGGTCTTTACAGTAGTGAGGGCAATTTTAGGCAGTGATATGGGTGATTAATTTTCATTTACCTATTTGTTTTGTAAATCCATGTAACAATTCTCTTTCTCCACTGGAGGCATGCCATCTAGTTAGCGTTCTGTCTCTTGATAAATGTGCCAGAAGGATAGAATGAGAAATTTGACATATGCTTTGAAAAGGTGGTTAACCCCCTCTGTAAAATGTGCTGAAGCTGACATGTAGTGTGCTTGGTTTCTTTGGCCTTTGGGGAAAGAATGAAGAGAAGTGGGGGTGGGGGAGGGAAGGGGCAAGGGAGGCTTAGCCATCTTTACTTCCTAGGTGCTGACAAACAGCACCATTTGTGTCTGCAGCACAAACAGTGATCATCAAACTGACAGGTCTTGGATGTGAGATCTTCTTGGATGATTCAGGCCTTAGCTGTAGTTAGTTTGACTCAAGAAGTCCCTGGAGGATTTAAAGAAACAATGATTATAAAGAACCAGGCTTGGTTATGAAGAGGCACTTTGCTTGTTTTATTCCTGCCCTCTTCAGTTTTCTTTTGAAAGAATTGCTGTCCATCAGGAGTGCAGTTGTTTTGCTGAAAACTTATTGGCTAGAATATTCCATTTTTTGAATGTTTTGTTTCACCAGCTTTATTATCCCAAGCAGTGTTTTTTCTACATGAAATAAGTTAGAGGAGTATTAAACTTGAAGGTACTTTGGAACCTATGTTGGCTAACCTGTGTATTTCTTAGATGATAAATAGCTAAACCGTCCAGCAAGTTAAGTAATTTGTGCATGCTCGACTGACTATGTGGTCATCACAAAACTGGGGTGAGAAAGTAGACTCTGTTACTGGATCTCATCCCCCTGTCTGTTATCCTGCATGTACAGTTTGGCTTTCTGATAATACTTAAAATCCAAACTTTTATGCATATGAATTAGACACTTTCCATGGTGAATCATTTATTATGTTTAATTCTGAATCATCTTAACAGCTAATTTAAATTTATAAATCAAATCAATATGTTTTATTTGTAGGTGATTTTTGATGATTGATTATTAGTGACTCAAAAACCTGTGTTGTTCTTCATTTCCCATCTGTCCTGTTGTTTGCAAATACAAATATCACAGAATACATCTGTGGGGCAGTTAAGATGGCAATTTCTCTGAGAATAATAGAATTAAAACTAACATTGAACTTCAGTTTGTTAGGGTCTTTTGTCTGATGTAGAAAATCCATCCTCAGCATCCTATCATAAGGAGGACAAGCAGCCTTTGTGAAAACTTTCCAATGTGAGCATACTCGATTCCAGGCAAGGAAAGAGCACTACTGAAACCAATTACTCTTCTAAACTGGTGCTAAGTTACGCGGTAGGTCCCTGGAATAGTCTGATGACACATTACAAGTTCACAGTCTTTATCCTGACCCAAGTAACCAGAGACTGTAGTGAGTGTAATGCACTCAGATTTCATGTCTCCTCTCTGCTTGCATTCTCCCATCACTGATGGAACATATGGCATATGGAGGTGAATAACTCCTTCAGGCCTATTTTGGTCTTAACTATACAAACTCAAAAGATTGCCTGTATTGGGCCCACATCCCATGTGGCCTGTTGATTTTTTTTTAACTTTCTGTTCCTTACTCTTTTTTTTCCTTTTGTATTTATTAATAAAAGATAGCCAAGCCTATCATCTGTTTACCATTCCCTGCCCCTACTTTCCTTTAAGAATTGAATCCTACTTGGAATGAATCACACAAGTACTCCACACAGCCTTCACCAGATAAGTAACTCTGAAGCTGGTGTGTGGGTGGGGACTCAATCACACTGGTAATTTTGAATCTGTAATAGAAGTGATAGAATTCTACTCTGCTATCCCAAGTATTGCACAATCTTAGTCAAAAAGATCCCCTAAAGCATTCACCTATACATTGCAGCTATTTGAATCTGTTGATTAAAACTGAATGTCATGTATTGGTTCTACAGATGTAGGAAGATAAAATTTAGGTTCATTTTAAATACTAAACCTATGCAGATGTATGTCAGAAATTCTCTGAACTGATTCTATAGTACTATGAAGTTAGGACAAATATAGTCTTAAGTCATATTTTAAATAGTATAAATAGGAAATGCAAATTTCTTTTTCTTTTCTTCCTCGTCTTCTGAATGGGTTGATTTCTTAACTTTTATTTGTAAAGCCAGTTGTTTGAGATTCAGAATGCATTTCTTCTTAGGCATAGTAGAGTAGGAATGGGGAAGGCATAAATTCAGAGTCTGGCCTGATCAGACAAGCCTCTGACTAGTTCACTAACAGGAATAATGAAGTGGCTAAAAAAGACACAAGCTTTGGGACAAAGCTTTCCTTTTACAGCAAAAGTAGTTTTGTAGTTGTTTCTCACATGTGGAAATCTCCTGCTTGTCCAGCTTTGCAAAATTAGGCATCACAGGGCAGAGATGGGCTTTTTCAGGAATGAGAAAATAGTTGGCTCCACCCTGAAAATGACATCATAAAGTTTAGACTTGACTTCTCTATATCATTAAGCACAATGCTTAGGGAAAACTGCTCTTGCCACAGAAGTAGAGAATACTGTGTGTGATTGTTTTATTGTTTGTTTGTTTGCTTTTTTATATAAACACATGTATCAAACTCCTCCATATTCTTTGGAATTCAGTACACTATAGAGAATTTAAGGTTTATGTGTGATGGGCATGCCTGTTCCCAGACATGAAGCCAGGTTGTAAAAGCTATGTGTTTACAGCCTACCCTGTCACCATCCTCTGTGCCTAATGGGAAGTTGGACCTGATGCATGACTCTTGTTGATTTTTTTTCTAGTAATAGGTATAAGTAGAGAAATCTGTTGTTTACTGGAATATTATTTTTTCCCAATCAGTTGCTACATGTTTGTTATATATGATCCATCTTTCCTATTTTAAAACATATCCAACATAAGATGAAAACATCTTTTTTTGTTTGTTTTCTGTTGATCATCTAAACTGTTTTTCATGAGATGTGTGTCTATACAACAAATTTCAAATTTATGCCCCAACTTCACCACCATGGCCAACGTTTTGTGCAAGCAGGTGCTGCTGGTTATGGCTGGGCTGGCCCTGTGCTTTTGTGGTGTGTTCCTGCGATGCGATGTGCCTCACAAATTTTCAAGTGTGGAAGGCAGGGTTTGATTTTGTAGGTCCCACTTTTGAGATAAAACCAGACACACATCAGCTGAGGCCTGTGTGGCATCAAGATTGGCTCATGTCACACACTGCCAGGATGGAATGTGAGGCCAACAGGGACATGTCGATGATCCTTACAAATGGATGCAGGCGGGCAAATAGCTTCGGTGAAATGTTTTTATAAATGATTCTTCTTTTGGCTTAACAGATCCGCGTGCAAATAAATGAACTCAGCTGGTGTCTTTTAAAAAATGGCTGTGATCATGAGGCTTTGAAAAATAGTTCAGATCAGTATTTCACTCTGTCTATAATTATGATCATTTTAAGGGGTGGCTGCTCAAAGTTGGGGTTTGGATTTGTATGGGCCTCAACTATAAGTTAGGATGGAGGGATTCATAGCACCAGAGAACTAGTGTTTATCACTGGTTTTGTCTATGCCCAACTGTTATGACTTACAAAACTAATGAAAAGTTCCAAAGCTTTGGAGGTAATGGTGTTCTTAGGACCATTTTGCAGATAACAGGTATGAAAGAAATCTTAGAAGGAAGAAGTATTGGACCTTCCAGCCCAGCACTCTAATTTAACCCAATGGCACAGTGATTGCTCAGTGATTATGTTTTTAAGACACCGAGAGAAAACACAACTCAGGATTGCACAGTGAGCTAGGAATAGACAAAGTAATCAATGAAGTCTATAAACCTGGAGCATTTGTAACGGCATAATCCTCCATGCCCACCTCATGGCTTCAGAGGTTGCCTGTAGGTGAAGCTATCTACATACAACTCCTTCTCCCAAGGACTGGATTTGGGACTTCTGTGTGTTTGTGTAACTGTGTTGCACCTACACACACACACACACACACACACACACTCACCACTATAGCTGCCTTTCTTGTGACACTTTACTTTTCAAGCTAAAGCACCAAGGACAGTACCTCTGACATCCATAGATGTTTATTTCTCACAGAGCTATAGAGTTGAATGAATGTGCTTCTCTGTTCCCAAACAGAAACGGTGTCACTACTCCATACAGTCACTGTTCACATGAACACAATGACTAGCAAAGTCTAGAAAACAGTGCTTGACTAGATGCCCGCATTATTGTGATAAGTGTCTTCTTCCACTATTTCATCACAGCTCCTAATCACAGTGCCCACTGCCTTTCTGCTTCATGGCACTGTTCAAGGGCTCCTTCATGCTTCCAACATCAAATCCCCAGTTATGGGGCTCTACGTCAGCTCAGAAATGATTCCATGTGTTTGAAAGCAGAAAAGGTAGCACATATAACTGCTTGCTGTTCGTCCTCATCATTTTGTGACAAGATCATTCTTTCTACTCAGTCTTACACCTTCAGTTATTTTCAAGCTAATTATGCTTTATATAGGACCATGTGCATCCCATTGTTATTTGACTTCTGTTGTTGTTTAATCTTGAGTTAGAAATTAGGAACTGATATCTCTAATCCACAACGTATTTGTTGGAGATTGGGACTTAGCATAAATATGATCAATTGATCAGCCCTAGGGCGGAAACCTTGAGTAAGCTTTTTGTACAATACTCTACCAACACAGAGCCAAGAACTGGGCAGTCACCTGAGCATCTAACCATGAATGCACTTTGCATCAGTGACACCAAACACTCAATAAAAGATAAGTACTGTAAGACAGGTGCATCTGTATGACTAAAAATGAGACTGTGACATAAGTCTGTCTTGGGAAGAGTTCTATTAGGAGTCACAAATCATAGAATTCACGAGAATGGGAAAGCCACATAGAAGCTAGTTTTCTTCATTCTTCATTCATATTCCCTGTTACTATGCTATATGAATGATGATCTTCCCACCCTCAAGCAGAATAAACACCCACACATCAAATTTGCTGATGGGACATATTTCTCAAATGGAATGAAATTATTCACAGGAGGCATAAGCATTTTGAGTGAATATGATTCTGAATCTGACAGTAGTGATCAAGGAACTGTTTGTGTCTGTATACATCATTTGCACTATGCAGGCTGATCTTGTCTTTGCACCAATGTCCTCCTTAGAGTATTGCATTTGTCTCAGTTAGTTATATAATTTTCTACATTTGGAAGACCACTGGTTTTTATCCTTTTACTTTTCCTTTTTAAGGTTGAATGTTTCCCAAGTTATCGAAACTGGCCATGCTTTATTAATATGGTAGTGATTTCTTACATTCAGATATAACAGCTAACTTTAGAAGTTATTTGGTATGACTTGAAATATTTAACACTGTATCTCTCTTCTTGTCTCTTTGGAAATTCAGTTTGTTAAGACACTAAATAGCTACTAATTTTGTTCATTTTTTCCCTCCACACATCCTATTTTCCTAAATTTTTCTAACCCGTTATCTTGTATGTTAAACTGGCCTCATCCACTCTCTATATATGTCAGAATGTCTTTGAATTCTTTCTTTGGACATCCCTTTCCCTGATATCACTAGGTTCCTAAATTAGCTGCCTCCCTTGAAACTTCAGCCTCACAGATTTGCCAACATTCAATCTTAGCTCCAACTGACCATCTGCGGTCTTCTTACCTACATTTGTGCTGTTGACATTGTTGGAAGGAAAAACTGTTTAACTATGATGATTGGCTACTGGGCTCTCAATCCTAGTCATCAATCTTTTGTCTTTATTTCTACTATCAGTCTTTCCCTTTCCCAAAATGCAGCTCTCTTCTCCTCCTATTGCTCCAAACATTCTTAACTGGAAATGCATTTCAGGGTTCTCTTTATTCAAATTTCCTAGTTTCTCCCATCTTATTTTCTTAGTATTTAAAATGCATGGCTACTACTTTCTAATCTCTAACACTCAAATAGGGTTCCCAGGTAATATTCAAATGAGCAAATGATGGCTTATGACTCTCTGTATCCTATACCTACCATTCCATAGAAAATCTCCCAGCAATGATCACCAGTGTGCCCTGGGTCTAAGTTTAGTGATATTTAGGACTTCCTTTGACAGATCACTTTGATCTTCAGTCTTTCCATCTTGCATCTGTGCCTCACCTGCTTGCTGCTTCTCTCTGATCACCTTCACTGTCTGACTCTCCTCCCACATTGACTTTTTCATTGTTCTGAAATGCAGGTTTTATTTGGATTCTTGCTTTAGAAATACTTCTAGGCCAATCTAAATTCCTTCATTTCAGTTTGGATACAACAGTGGAGGTCATCATCTCAGATTTCAATTTGGCCCAAACTGAACTAACAACTTTATCTACAATCTAAATATGTACCCTCCACATCTTTCAGAGTGGAAGGAATTGCCTGATTAAAATTTGGAAAACTAGAACTTGCAATTCATTCCTCATCCCTACATTCTCTAAATTTTTCCATTTTATTTTGTCTAATTTATCTACTTTGTACTTTTTATTCCCTCTGCACCCAGGCTAGCTCAGAGTTAGAGCTTAATATATGTTTTGACTTTATTTTATATCATACCAAAGTGTAGTTAACTAGTCTAGAACTTGATTCCAAGGGATATATCTATCTTCAACTTTGATGTGTCTATTAAAACTTAGGCCTACTGGAAAAATACTTGGCAGTTAGCAATGCCTTGAAGCAAAATTTTTTTTTCTGAGGTGTAAAGTATGCCGGTAGAGTCACAGTATTTCAATTCATGATTTTGACCTTGTTCGTTAAAAGCAAAATGGGCAACTTGAGTCTCAAGGATCTCCATAGCTGGAAATATTAGTATGGTGCCTGGAATTCAATAATAATTGATTGTTTTGTCCACAGCAACTTATTGTTGATATCTTTGCCCTAAAGGGAAGTTAATTATTCTTACTTGTGCATTTTTATTTAAGATATCTGCTATTTGGACTGGAATATTGAGTTGAAGTACAGTGACATATTGAAAACATGAAAAATAAAGTGTTTTCTGTGATCACAAAATGTTAATTTAATGATTCACCAAGAATATCAGAGGAAGCAGTAGAGGAGGCAGTAGATGTAATAAGAACATTTAATTGAATCTAAATCGTGGCTTTAAACACTGTTTAAACTTAATAGCCAAGGAAAATCCCCTTTTCACAGAGCATGGTCTTTGCTGTTACAAAAATTATTAATTGACCGAAACAATTAGAATTGCTATGTCCTTTCAGTCTTAACTTTTTCAGTAAACAACTGCCACAAATCTCTTGCAAAGAGTAAATTCAGGTGGATGTGTAAGAGGTTCATTTGCATTCAGAGAACCCATTCTGGTTTCAGGTTTTCGAAATTATAATATATAGAGTTATCTTAGGTTACAGATTTCAAACTTCAGAGCATGAATTTCAAATAATTTACAACAAACTGTTTGGCCTTTTTTGTCAGTTGTGCCTGAAACATAGTGAGGACAAGGTATGTGTACGTTTGTAAACTGGTTGGTTTAATGGAATAGAATTTCAACCTCTGTCTTTCTTATTTATTTATTTATTTATTAATTTATCTATTTTTCAATTTAAATTAGAAACAAGCTTGCTTCACAGGTCAATCTTAGCTCCCTCTCCCTCCCCTCCTACCCTGCCACTCACCAACCCCTCCAGTCCCCCACCCAATCCCAACTCTGCTCCCCAGGGAGGGTGAGGCCCTCCATGGTGGATCTCCAAAGTCTCTCATATCATCCTGGGCATGTGTCTAGCCTGAGAGAGCATCCCTTCATGTAAAATGGGCTTCCAAGTCCATTCGTATGCCAGGAATAAATACTGATCTACTACCTGAGGACCCAAAGATTGCCAAGGCCTCCTCACTGACATCCGAATTTAGGAGGTGTGAATAAGTCCCATGCTGGTCTCTCCGGCATCTGTCTGTAGTCCATGAGCTCCACATTGTTCAGGTCAGGTGTTTCTGTGGGTTTCACCAGCCCAGACTTGACCCCTTTGCTTATCACTCCTCCCTCACTGCAGCTGGCTTCCAAGAGTTCAATCAGTGTTTAGCTGTGGGTGTCTGCCTCTGCTTCCATCAGTCACTAGATGAAGGCTCTAGGATGGCATATAAGGTAGTTGTCAATCTCATTATTGGGGAAGGACTTTTAAGGTAGCCTCTCCACTATTACTTAGATTGCCAGTTAGTGTCATCCTTGTAGATCTCTGGAAATATCACTAGTGCCAGATCTCTCTTCAAACTTATAATGACTCCCTGTGTTATTGTATCTCTCATCCTGCTCTCGTCTATTCTTCCCCCAACTTAACCTTCCTGCTCCCGCATGTCTTCCTCTTCTCTCCCTCTCTTTTACCCAGCTGCTTCTTCCCTCCCCTCCCCCCATTCTCCCAATCTACTCAGGAGATCCTGTCCCATTCTCCTTCTCTGGGGTACCATGCATATCTCTCTTAGGGCCCTCCCTGTTTCCCACACTCTTTGGCGGTGGGATTTTAGGCTGGAAATCCCCTGTTCCATGTAAAATCCATATATGAGTGATTACATACAATATTTGTCGTTTTGTGACTGGGTTACCTCACCCAGGATGGTTTCTTCTAGTGCCATCAATTAGCCTGCAAATTTCAATATTCCATTGTTTTTATCCACTGAGTAGTACTCCATGGTGTAAATGTACCACATTTTCTCTATCCACTCTTCAATTAAGGGGCATCTAGGTTGCTCCCAGGTTCTGGTTATTACAAATAATACTGCTATGAACATAGTGGAACAGACGTCCTTGTTGTATGAATGGGCATCTTTTGGGTATATGCCTAAGAGTGGAATTGCTGGGTCTTGTGGTAGACTGATTCCCATTTTCCTGTGGAATTCCATACTGATTTCCATGTGTCGTCAATCCCACCAGCAGTGCAGGAGTGTTCCCCTTTCTCCACATCCTCTCCAGCATAAACTGTCCTTGGAGTTTTTGATTTTAGTCATTCTGACAGGAGTGAGATGGTATCTCAGAGTTGTTTTGATTTGCATTTCCCTGATGGCTAAGGATGTTAAGCACTTTCTTAATGGTCTATCAGCCATTTTAGACTCCTCTATTGAGAATTCTCTATTTAGTTCTGTAGCCCCTTTTTAATCAGATCCTTTAGTGTTTTGGAGACTTGCTTCTTGAGTTCTTTGTAAATTTTGGGGACCAGCCCTCTGTCAGATGTGGGGTTAGTGAATATCTTTTCCCATTCTGTGAGCTGTCGTTTTGTCTTGTTGACTGTGTACTGTGCCTTACAGAAGCTTCTCAGTTTCAGGAGGTCCCATAATTGTTGATCTCAGTGTCTGTGCTACTGGTGTTATGTTCAGGAAGCTGTCTCCTGTACCAATTCCTTCAAGAGTACATCCTACTTTTTCTTCTAAGATGTTCAGTGTGGCTAGATTGATGTTGAGGTCTGTGATTCATTTGGACTTTAGTTTTGTGCATGGAGATAGACATGGATCTATCTTCAGTCTTCTGTATGCCAGCATCCAGTTAAGCCAGCATCATTTGTTGAAGATGCTTTCTTTTTTCCATTGTATGATTTTAGCTTCTTTGTCAAAAATCAAGTGTTTGTAGGTGTGTGGGTTAATATCAGGTTTTCAACTCTATTCCATCGGTCTACCTGTCTATTTTTGTGCCAATACCAGGCTGTTTTCAGGACTGTAGTTCTATATTAGAACTTGAAGTCAGGGATGGTGATGCCTCCAGAAGTTCCTTTATTGTACATGGTTCTTTTGGCTATCCTGGGTCTTTTGTTTTTCCATATAAAGTTGATTACTGTGCTTTCAAGTTCCGTGAAAAATTGTGCTGGGACTTTGATGGGGATTGCATTGAATCTGTAAATTGCTTTTGGCAAGATTGCCATTTTTACTATGTTGATCCTACCTATCCAAGAGCATGGGAGATCTTTCCATTTTCTGGTATCTTTTTTAATTTCTTTCTTCATAGACTCAAAGTTTTTGCTATACATTTCTTTCACTTGTTTTGCTTTTCGGTTGTTGGATGTGTTCTTATATTGTCATCTTCCCATCGCTTCTTCCAGTGGGTACATGTGGTATCTCTTCCTTTCCTGGTGGGTACAGGTCCAAGGTTCTCTTCAGGTGGGTGCAAGCAAGTCCAATATTTTCATGGGTCTCATGGTGGGTACAGGCATGTCTGAAGCACTCTCTCTCCTGGTTGGTGGGAGCTGGATTAGGACAGTGCTATCAGCAGACTGGAGGTTGCTTGGTGAGTTACCTGCCTGCAGTCCCCAGGCCAAGAGATCCCAGCATGGGCAAGTGGAAGGACCTTGGGCCTGAGGGGGGGCTGGAGTTCACCTCTGCCCTGAGTGGGGGCAGGAGTGGCCCAGCAATAGCAGCAGGCTCACAGTTGCTTGGCCCACTTGGGGGAGAGTCAACCTCTATGTCTTCCTCTTTAAAAACCTTTTTTGTATAGCATTTATTTTACATCCTGAGTCCCACCCCTTCCACCCCAACTTCCCCTCTGCACCCCCAAGTCACTTCTCCTTTGTTTCTATTCAGAAAAAGGCAGGCCTCCCATGGTTTAAGATTGCTCTGAGGAAACACATCGTAAAGAAAACATTTAATTGATGGTGGTTCACTTACAGATTCAGAGGTTCAGCCCATTGGCATGAAGGCGAGCATGGCATCATACAAAAAGATGTGTTGGAGTTGAGAGTGCTACATCTAACAGGAAGCAGAAAGTTGATTGACTGTCACACTGAGGGAAGCTTGAGAAAAAGAGATCTCAAAGCTTGTTCCTACAGTGTCACTTCCTCCAACAAGGCCACAGCACCTACTAGTGCTACTCCCTTTGGGGGACATTTTTTTTCAAACCACCACACATGGATATCAACAAAACATGGCATATCAAGTTGCAGTAGGGCTGAGCACCTCCTCTTGTATTAAGGCTGGACAAGGCAACCTAGTATGAGGAAGGAGGTTCCCAAAGAATCTAACTTCCACAACTTCAACAATGTATGTTCTGCACATAATAGAATTATGTTTTGAATTTCAATATGTTAGAACTGCATCTAAAAATTTTAAAAATAAAGAGGCAGTCATCCAAGGAAACCTACCAAAGAGTCCAAACCTGAGTATTTTATTGTTAAATCTATCTGAGGTTAGTTGCATCCCGTATCCTTTATCAAACTCCTCCCCTCGAGGCTCAGAGAATGTGGAAGAGGAAAAAGTGTAAGAACCACAAGTAGTAGATGACTCCAAGGAAACTGTATCTCCAACAGGACTGATATACACATGAGCTCACCATGGCTGGAACAGTGTACCCAAGACCTGCACAGGCTCAAACTAGACAAAATCCCAGCACTGAGAAGGGGAAGTGGATAGAAAGCCCCAGCTCTCAACAATTGATACCTGCTAGGAAAGGGGGAATCAGTTTTCTCCAATGCAGTGACACTGGGTCTGTCAACTACACTTCCATGCAGGTTCCATGGTCTTGTTGTTTTGTTTATTATGTGAGATTTTAGTTGTGTTTTGTTTTTCATATTACATTTTTTATTGCTTTGATTTTCATCTTTCTTTTCTGAGAAAGAACATCAGCTTGGGTGGGTAGGGTTGTATGGAGGATCTAGAAACACTTGGGGGAGGGAAAAGAATATGACTAAAAGGTACTATATGAAAAGAAATTTTGAAACAAAAAATTAAAAGGAAAAGAATTACCCATACTTAGCAGCTTCAAATAATGAATATCTCTTTAGGCATAGTGTCTGTGCACCAAGAATTCAGGTGCAGTTTAGCTTTTTCCTTGGGCTCCTACTTTTCTGCAGCACAGGAACAAAGTGTGGGTAATACCCGTTGCTGTCAAGGGCTGGACCAGGTAGAGGTACCTGTACAAACACCCTAATATGACTGCAAATATGCCTTGAATTCATATTGGCTACTGGCTGGAAACATCAGCTTTTGTTTTTATTTGTGTTTTCCCATGTCAGGTCAAAAAAGGCAGTTGGCTTCCCTCAGAGTCAGAGAGAGCCAGAAAGATTATGGGAGACAAACACAATATTCTCTTAGAATTGTAACCACAGAAGTAGCTCTTCATTCCTCTTCCCTTCTTTTCCTTAGAGGTACCATGGTGTTTAGCCTGTAGCCAGGAGAATGGGGTATACCATGGTGGGAACATTAGGAGGTGAGAATCATTGAATCACATTATCATACAACAGCAGTAACTCAAAGGACATAAAATTTCAACAGACTGGCTACTACTTGTCCAGACTCTAAGTAAAAAGTTACAGAAATTTACAACTTAAAATGGCTTTAGTGTCACAGGATAATCTTGGTGTTAGGTTCCACATCTAGTATCCAACTCTGGTTTCTAACTAGCTTAGAATGGATTCTGTCCAGTCAGGTTCATGGCAATCCCTGCAGCTAGGAGAGTGGAAAGTAGCAATTACCCAACTAATGACTTCCCAGTTACTTATCTCTGAGTCTGGGAGAAGGTGGCCAGAGCAGATAATGAAATCATATGAACTACTTGCATCTGTCTGTCAGATTTATGAACTTACTAATTCCTTCAGTCTACCATGTTTTTGGTCTTTTGAATCCATGTAGGCTATTACAACAAAATCCCATTGACTACGCATCTTGAGGAGAACAGAAATTTATTTCTTATTGTTGTAGAAGCTAAAAGTCTAAGATCAAGGTCCCAGTCAACATGGACTCTGACAAAGTTCTATTTCTCAAAGGTGATATCAATGGACTCATGTGGACAGCTTCCTGGAAGAAAGGTCCAGGCAGCTCTCTGGGGTCACCCCTTAGAAAGACACTCAGTCAATTAATGAGGATGGCACTCATGATGTAATCACCTTTCATCAATCCAAAAGCCTCACTTCTTAATGCAGTTGTCTGAGAACTTAGATTTTTTACCATGAATTTAGACCTAGTGATGGACCTAAAGGTGAACATGATGATGTGTATTATTTTATTGAGAGAATGAGAAGGCAACCATACTCCTCAATAAAAGCTGTCATGTAAAATGATTGTTTAGAATCAGTAACAAAGGGTCAACTATAATTTTGCAATTCCTTCCAAGCATTTTAGTATGAACAGCATTAGCAGAAAAACATCTTATGACTACAGTCAGTTATCAGTGTGGAGTTTCACCATGAAAACAAAGCCTTATTAATGTGTTACCTTGTAGAAAAAAATACAGGTGTGTGTGTGTGTGTGTGTGTGCGTGTGTGTGTGTGTGTGTGTGCTTGAACAGATAGTAATTGGGATCAGCTGGGGCCACTTAGGGGTCAAATACTGGGTGTCCAAGATCACTCATGTGTAAAATTAAACCTAATAAGCTGTAGCCACAGCTTTATGGGAGCTTGCTTGTTGGTGGCTTATTAGGCCCCCTTCATTTTCAGCATCTAAAGGATTAGACCTGGGGACCAGTTCTAGCTTTCTCAAAGAGAAAATAGGATTGTTGGATTGCTTTGTGATCAAATTAAATTGTGTGTGATCAATTCCAAAACCACAAATCATTTCCCAGGCCTCGGTGCAGATTTCTACTCTCTGGTTCAGTGTTAACTAACTGGTGGTAGTGACTGATGATCACTAAACCAAAAGGGTTCTATTTTCAAGGCACTTAAGATGGAGCTGGGTACATGAGCAGGCTTTTCCTACACAGCGGATCAGGGTACCAGAACTCCTGTCAGAAGGCTCACACTGCTTGTACTTTCACTTCTAGGAGAATCCTACATGCCCTTCTGGTCCCCTTCTGACTTCTGAGATACCTGGATGCAGTGGTCCATATGACTTCACACAGGATCATACATATACATAAAAGAACAAATAAATGAATGGATCTTTTTAAAATGTTTTTAAGCACTCATGGACGATACATGATTATCTAGTAGCTTGAGTTACTGAGGCTCAGTGGAGTGTCTGGTGTTCTTCACTAACTCTTTTTTTCTCAATGTATGTTTTTATTTAAATTAGAAAGATGCATGCTTCACATGTCAATCCCAGCTCCCTCTCCCACCCCTCCTCCCTGGTCCCTGCATCAGCCCCCCCACCCAGATCCCCACCCAATCCCCACATCATTCCCCAGGGAGGATGAGGCCCTTTTTTGGGGGTATCTCCAGAGTCTGTCATTTCATCGAGGGAAGGACCTAGGCCCTTCACCCTGCGTCCAGGCTGAAAGAGCATCCCTCCATGTGGAATGGGCTCCCAAAGTTCATTCATATGCCATGGTAAACACTGATCTACTACCCAAGGCTTCAGTGATTCTGAGGCCTCCTCACTGACACTACATTCATGGAGTCTGGATCAGTCCCTTGTTGGCCTCTCTGCCATCAGTCTGGGGTTCAAGAGCTCCCCTTGTCCAGTCAGCTGCCTTTGAGGGTTTTACCAGCACTGTCTTGACCCCTTTGTTCATTACTCCTCCATCTCTGTCACTGGCTTCCAGGAGTTGAGTTCAGTGTTTAGCTGCTCTGCTTACATCAGTCACTGGATAAAGGTTCTAGGATGGCATATAAAGAAGTCATCAACCTTATCATCAAGGAGGGGCTATTAATGTACTCTCTCTGCTATTGCTTAGTTTGTCAGTTGGTGTTATCCTTGTAGATCTCTGGAGATCTCACTAGTGTCAGCGCTCTCCTCAAACCTATAATGACTCCATCTATTATGGTATCTCTCATCCTGCTCTCATTTATTCTTACCCCAATTCAACCTTCCTGCTGCCCCATGTCTTCTTCTCCCCTTGTCTTATCCCCCTCTCTTTTTCCTGGCTCCCTTTCCCCTTCCCCCAATGTTCCCAATCTGCTCAAGAGATCTTGCCTCATTCCGCTTCTCTGGGGGTACAATGCATATCTCTTGGGAATTTCCCTGTTTCTCAGACTCACTAGCACTGGGATTGTAGGCTAACACTCCCCTGATCCATGTGTAAAATCCATATATGAGTGAGTACATACCATGTTTGTTTTTTTTGTGACTGGGTTACCTCACTCAGGATGGTTTCTTCTAGTGCCACCCATTTGCCTCCAAATTTTAAGATTCCATTGGTTTTTTTTCCACTGAGTAGTACTCCATGGTGTAAATGTGCCACATTTTCACTATCCACTCTTCAGTTGTGGGGCATCTAGGTTGCTTCCAGGATCTAGCTATTATAAATAATGCTCCTATGAACTTAGTGGAACAGACATGCTTGTTGTATGAATGGGCATCTTTTGGGTTTATGCCTAAGAGTGGAATTGCTGGGCCTTATGGTAGATTGAGTCCCATTTTTTTCTGAGGAATCTCCATACTGATTTCCAAAGTGGCTGCACAAGTTTACACTCCCACCAACAATAGAGGAGTGTTCCCCTTTCTCCCCATCCTCTCCAGCATAAGCCATCATTGGTGTTTTTGATTTTAGCCATTCTGACAGGAGTGAGATGGTATTTCAGAGTTGTTTTTATTTGCATTTCCCTAATGTCTAAAAATGTTGAATACTTTCTTAAGTGTCTCTTGGCCATTTTAGACTCCTCTATTGAGAATTCTCTATTTAGTTCAGTCCCCCACTTTTTAATTTGATCCTTTGGTGTTTTGTAGACTTGCTTCTTGAGTTCTTTGTAAATTTTGGAGATCAGTCCTCTGCCATATGTGGGGTTAGTGAATATCTTTTCCCAATCTGTGGGCTGCCTTTTTGTCTTTACTAACTCTTATGAATCTCCAAATAATGTATTTTGGGGATGAACATGAGGCCGTTTTGGACTGGTTCAGCCTTTACTCAATTTTGTTAATTTTATAAATACAAAACTACTTTATCCTGGGTTATATGCAGCTGTGTTTTGTAGAAGTTTTCCTTTCACTTCAAGTTTCTCCCTTCCTTCCTTCCTTCCTTCCTTCCTTCCTTCCTTCCTTCCTTCCTTCCTTCCTTCCTCTCTCTCTTCCTCCATTCTTGCTTTTTATTTATTTATATATATATATATTATTTTTAAATTTAAATTAGAAACAAGGTTGCTTCTAATTTAAATGTCAATTCCAGGTCCCTCTCCATTTCCCTCCCCTCTTCCCGTGCCCTCCCACCAACCCCCCCCCAATATCCCCTCATTTCCTCAGGGAAGGTGAGGCCCTCCGTGGGGGTGTCCATAGTCTGTCATTTCATCCAGGGCAGGGCCTAGGCCCTTACCCAAGAGTTCAGGGTGAGAGTGCATCTCTCATTGTTGGATGGGAGTCCAAAGTCTATTTGTATACTCGGATAAATAACTGATCTACTACCCAAGGCTCAATAGATTACCTAGGCCTCCTCACTGACACCCACATTCAGGGGGGTCTTGATCAGTCCCATGCTGGATTCTCAGGAATCAGTCTGGGATTCAATTTCTAACTTTCTTTGTATTTATTCTTTGTGTCTGTCATGTTTTTGCATCTCCATCCCATTCATTTCCCTACCCTTACATGTCCATCCTCTGCTCTTGCACCCCACCCCACAAAATATAATGAAATTTAAGAAAAGAAAAGAAGAAAAGAAATATCAGTCTCCCCATGGATGCTGTGGTGTGGCACAGTGAGTCACACCGTATATCCTTTTTGTCCATGTGTCTTTACTTGCAAGTGTTCACTGCAAAGTCATTGATCCGGTTGGAGGCCTCTGCTACACTAACAATGCTGGGCCCTCACTGGGACTCCTCTTGGTTGTCCTGTTGTTGCCCCGTGCTTTGGGTCTTCAGGACTGGCCCCTTCATGTGTTCCAGCAGATCACAGATGGAGTGGATGTTGGGGTGGACCAACTCATAACCCTGGTTCTGGGCTTGAGCACCTGCAGGGTTGGTCAGCCCACCAGCTCTTCCTAGTTCTCAGCATCAGGGTGAACTTTCCTGCATTGCCCTGGCTAGTTCACCCCTTGCAGCTATAACCAAAGGTCAATTCTCCAAAACTGACACCTTCAGGACCAGCTCTGTTGTGTTGCCTGGGCATTCTCCTGAGTGCAGCAGCTGATGACGGACAGGAACTGCTCTCCCACTATTATGACCTCAGGGCCAGCTCTCCCACCTAACTCTGGCATTGATGGGCACACAGGGGAATGAGTGTCATCTCTCCCACACCCATGCTACCACAGGAAAGATGTGTAATGGGGAAAGCCCTCCCATGTTTACAACTTCAGGGCTGGCTCATCCAAGCCACCACCAATAAGGATATGACAACATGAGCCGGGGAGAGAACCCCCCACCCCCACCATTAACCTTCTTTCTTTAACCACATCTCTACCTTCTTCTGCTTTCTCTTTCTTATGTCCAGTCTAGCTCATTATTTGGAAATTGACACCTCTGCTTATTTAGGGTATTAAATGGCCAGCATACATTACTAGGGTTATAAAATTAGTAGAAAAATTGGTTTCCAGGAATAGAGATGCAGGTCAGTCTCAGCACATTTGCCCTGTTTTATACAAAACTCTGGTTTCAATTCCTACTACATGATTAATAATAATAATAATAATAATAATAATAACAATAATGCAAAGAAAAGCCAGGCTTCACATGTGATAGCAAAGAGCCAGAATTTGGAAGGTAGAAACAGTCGCATTGTGCCCTAGGTAGTCTCTTCTATTCTGTGGAATGCTCTTTGCTTTAGTGTGACATGTGCAATCCAGCTCTATGATGCATGGCAGAGGTAACTATAACCAGAATGAAAGAATAGTGGGTGTTTACAGAGAACTTGAGAGGTGCTAACATATGCAACCCAAATTCGATCCAAGTAGGAAATTTCTCTTCTTTTTCCTGAAAGCAATAATGTGTCTTTCCTGTGGCCACTGTTGATGAAGCTAGAGGAGTAGTATAGCACATCACGTCACAGTGTTAAGTAGCCTAAATATTATTATGTGCTGATTGTAGTAAAAGGGTGAGATCTTGATGTAGTGTATTGTCATTATTGTCATGGACACTGGAGGAGAATGAACTTGACTTTGGATGCTCTCTCAGCCCCTTCTAGCTGTATGACTTCATCTCTGACTCATGGTGGCATCTTCTTTGAAAAGAGAAGCATAATAGTGTCCATCCCGGGCCATGGAGAAGTTGTAACCTGAGATGATGCATATCTCCCAGACATAGTGAAGCTCTAACATGAGACGATGCTTGTCTAGTGAATTCCACACACTACGTGATCAATGTTACTTCACAAGAGTATAAACTCATAGGTGTTTGTTTTTGTAAGTTAGTGGGATTTGATAAATTTGTGGTGGTTGCAATAAGAATGGAAGTAAGCCTTATAGTTATCTTCTTTGGAGTAGAGTTGCACAAAATGATTATTTATGACAAACTCACTTTTTATCCTGAATATTGTTTATTTACTTAAAAATTAACTAGACAAGGCTGAGGAGGTAACTTGGTCAGTAAATCACCTGCCACTCCAGAATAAGGACCTGAATTTTATCTCTAGCACTGACATGAAAAGCTAGGTGATCGGCATTTGAAATCACAGCACTGGGTACTGAGGAAGAGGAGACAGGAGAATTGCCTGGCCTACCTAGCCTAATTTTTGAGACTCAACTCCCAGTGAGATTCCTTGTCTCAAAAGACAAGGAGGATAGCTCCTGCAAAATAATGCCAGAAGTTGATCACTGGTCTTCACACAAACACATGCATGCAGGCATGCACAGACATATACACATATACACATACCCCCAACCACATACATATACATATACCCAAACACACACACACACACACACACACACACACAGAGCATACATGTACATACATATACATACACACACAAACACACACACATCATACACGTACATACACATATACACACAGCATACACATACACACACACACATGCATGCATACACACAGGCACCCCCCCCACACACATTAAATAAACTAAAGGTTTAGATTGGGGACTTCTTACTATTTTCCTGTCTATTACACTATTCTTGCTCATTTATCACAAGTTTGGGAAGTAAATATCATTGTTGTCCCACTGTCCTATTGACTTCAGTATTCATATACTGTATACAAATCTAAAGGAATCCTACTCTGTGATGCCTTACAAATAAGCATAAACCCCCTGAGTGTCTCAGTTTTTAGGCTTGGATATTCAGAAGGACTATGAGTAAAATCAAGCCGTCAAACTGGCTACACTTTGCCAAATAGAATATCTGAGTGTATTTTTATTATGTTTGTATTGAAAAAATAGTCTTTTTCAGTACTTCAGGGCACAAGTGGTTATTTAGACTCCATTTGCGAGACCCGCTCTAAATATTCATAGATACTTAGGAAGAAAATTGTGAAATTGATGTGTTGGCCATGAATCTTTAACCCTGTTATTGTAGGTTGCCAAGGAGATAGAAGTCCATCACTAAAAGAGGATCTGTCTGCAAGGACATCTCTCTGGGCCCTGTGTCACTTCCAGACTTCTATACCCAGCCACTCACTGACTAGTGATACCAAGAAGATGAGGCTGCCACCCACACAAGATAGCCTTGACTTAATGTATGACTTTTCCTCTGATCAAAATAGTGAGACCAACCAGATTATAACCTAGAAATATATGACTCATTCTTTTTCTTTTCATGGTATTTTAATAATGAAGAAATAACATTTATGTGTTTACTAGCTCTCTAGCTTTGACACAGCAATGCAGTATTGAGTCAAAGGAGGAGTATTGTTCATTGGTTTAAAATCTTAGACTCTAGAGTAAGCACTAATTGGAGTGCTGGCACCTCTACTTAATTGATTTTTAACCTTGTCAAAGTATGTTAACATTTCTGAGCATCTTCAGTTTCCACCTTTGTACAATGAACATGACTCTGAGACCTATGGTCCCTTGTGGACATTAGATGAGATCGATAAGGATGCCCTCATCCGGGAGAGTGCTTCTTGGTAAGCAGGAAGAGTAACTGCCATTGTGAACAAGAACGGTAGCTTGTAAGTCAAGATGGCAATTTCTGATACCAGCTGAAATACTAATTACCTATGTACTTCATGACTAACGATATCAGCTTTCTGTACATTAATTCCTTGACTGGAATGAAAGAAATTCGTCAGATTATCCTGAATGATCTCTACAGTGGATTCTGGGCCAGCAGATGCATTTATCACCACACATACTACAACAAAAGCATTTATCAGTTGTAACTGGCGGGTAATTACTTCAGTCTTTACTTAAACATTATTCTTTGTGGGAGAGAGACCTTTCCTCTTCCCCACCTCTGTCTCTCTAGAAATTTCTCTGCAGTAGTTCCAGGGAAAGGTGTCAAGGAGAAAATTAACACCTACTTGCTACCTTGTGAACACTAACTGCTCTTAATTGCTTCCCTGTTCATGAATTTGCAAACCCTGTCTCTGTTCAGACTCTCAACACCTTCTAGCTAGTGCAAACTTTACCCAATGCTCAGACATGACTTCTACATACACCCCTTGATCAGTCTATTAGACATGGACCTACCTATACAACCAGCATCCACACCAAGGATCAGGACCTCAGCAACACATAAAACTCCCCAAATGCTCATATCAGCCCCTCACTCCCACTGGTGGTAAGCCACCATCTAGTCTCTGATGTGACATAAGTTACCTTTGTATGTTTTTGAAAACTATATAGGTGAAATCATCTAGTGAGTGGTTGTTTCTGTTGGATATGAACTTAGGAATGGCATAGCTGTCCGCAGTGGATGTCTATGTTTAACTCTAACAGAGAAGGTCAAACAGTTATCAAAAACTAGCCATGCCTGTTTACATACCCCTCCTTTAACCCTAGACAACTTCAATGGACATTTGAATTCTTAATACCTGTTTAAAACCAGATCTTCAAACAGAACCCTATGCTGGATTTTGTTATACAGGTATCCCCCTATTACTTGTGCCTCAAGTGATGATTCACTCTGATTTGTTCAGGGTTGGTCATACTTACGCCTATTGTCCTGTGTGGCTGTTATTGGTGCCTTTTAGTTTTCAAATTGGTCTGGGCTAGATGGGATTAAAATGTTCCAACATTAAATTGTTTTGCTGTTTCTGTAACCTTTTGATCGTCGTAGGAAACTATACCCCTCCACAAGCAAATTTCATGGTATGTAAGCTATCTTTCTTGATGAGACTGTTTTTAAAACTTATTTTAGTTTGTTCTTCCTTCTTTTCTTATTCCTACCATTTGTAACTAAATTTTTAGATAAAAGAAATAAGAGGAGAGAAAGAAACAAATTTGACAGCTTCCTCTGTAGGAGATGTGGTAGAAGAGCCCAGATGTCCCCAAAAGATGTTATCCAAAGCAAAGGATAATTAGTTATGCCATACAAATAGTTAAACTAGTCTTTTGAAAGGGGAACCTTTCCACTGACATTGATTCGCTAAAACAAAAGATGATTTAAAAAATACATATACTTTATAAATTTTGCTAGACATCGAATATCTAACACCATAATATCTCTGCTTTTATTGCTGGGGAATAAACCCCCATAGATACCATTGGTGAATAATTGTTGTTGTATCATGGTTGGATTCTGTGAGCCAGAGGTTCAGCTGGAGCTTACCAGCAGTAGCTGGTCGGCTATTACTGAGGTCTAGGACCTAGGGTTACGTCTTAGACATCACTCAACCATCAGATATCATCTCTTCATGTGACTTCTTCCCCCTGTTGGGATTCCTGAAAAAGTGGTAGCTGTGCTCCAAGAGCAGGAAGTCCAAGAAGGCCAGATGGAAACACACACAGGACACTGATATGACCTGGAAACTCAGAGTCACTTTTATCACATTCTGATCATCAAATCACAGAATTTTGGAAGAAGCTGGGCTGAGGACACTGAAACTTGTTGCTCGACGGCAGCAGTGAAGAGAGCATAGGATGGGAAACGATGTGAGACACGACCTTGTATAGTAAGAATCCTGTTATCTGATCCCTTTTTACCTTCATCTCCCTTCTTCCCTTCCTGCTCAGAAGTTTCTCCTTGGTGTGAGGTCTTGTCTTGATAGGGACTCCTTGCTGGTCAAGACTCAAGAGTTCCAGCTGGCTGGGTGTGTTGTTGGGTCCTGCCCAGGACTGGGAACTGTGTTGGTTCGGTTACCTACCTCCCTGTAGTGCTGTCCTGTGAAGTGCTGCTGACTCTAGGGAGCTTGACCCATCAGACCCATCAGACACGTCTCTATTTCTCTTTGCTTCTCCTAAATTATCTTTTTATTTTTTAGTGATTTGAGCTTATCTGCTTGTATTATGAAGTTTCTGAGACACATTGTCTCTTAAACTGGTCAAATATAGTCCATAAGCTTTGACTATCTTTCCCTGTCTGTTTCTAGGTAGAGATGAGGGAAGATGCAAAGCCATACTGCCATCATTATCACCTAGAAACTCCTCTTCACAAATGTAGAGCCCTGCTGTTGCAACCAGAGAAAAACCCATTGACTTCTGAACCTTGAACATTCTGCATTTCAGGATTCCGTGGCTCCCTCTGTCTGGTCCCTATCCACTTTGTGCCCAGCGTGCCCTCCCACACTAACCTTCCTGTTTCTTGGCTAGTTTACTTGACAGCCTCTGAACAGACAGACCTACCACTTCTTCTTAAGTGGGTATTTTAAATGTTATGATCTCAAATAGAAGACTTCTCAGTCTAGAATGTATTCTCAGTCACTCACTATTACACAAGTCTGTTTTCTTTTCACCTGTGTACTTACCATGAGCAGATATTATTTATATGTTTCCCCCACCCCAAGACAAACAGTGTAACTTAAGGAATCTTAATGCTCTACACTTAGGAGATGTTGAATGAAGAGATAAGTGAATGGAGAGTGAAGGACCAGTATAGTGGTAGCTTGCTTTGCCAGTGAACTTGTGGTGGTGGCCGCCATATCCTAGGGTTGTGGCTTCACATGTACAAGTGAACCCCTTTAAGGTAGAGGAGGGACTGACTCACTCTTTTGGGTTGTGGTAGGAACATCGGAAGGACAGAGACTGTATCTTCTGGAGCAGAAAGACTGTGGTGGTTATTTACTATTATTTGTATAAATGCTTCCCTAATATCATTTATCTTGGGTCTTGTGGACTCATTTAAACACCACCTTCAGACAAGTACAAATTTCCTGACTATATAATTGTCATGGTGATCTCTAAGGTAGTTTCTCTTGTGGACCTCAGTTGACTAAAAGCCATTTTTCTGCTAACATTCTTTGCAGTAGTGAATCTGGCCACACATGAGGAATATGCCTGGGGCGTTCTATAGCCATAGAGTCACACATGTTACAACATCAAGATTCCCTCACAAAGTACAGCATATTGTAGCTGAAAAGTGTAAGTGACCCCTTAATGTTTCCTTGAACATCAAACTAAAATCATTTCTAAAGCCATTGAAATAAATCCAGCCACTAAAATAAATGCTACACTACATTACATTAGATTTTTATTTTCACTGGATTCTCAGTATCCCCCTGATACCTGGGTGGTTTGGCACACAGCAGAGTCCAGTTAAATGTGAAAATTTTTACGTTGACCAGGAACAGGAATGACAGAATGCCCTTGGTAGCTTACATCTGGTTTTCACTTTGTAACCTTGAAGTTATATGTTAAGGAAGGCATTTTCTCCTGGGGAAACAGCATCTTGGTGGATGGAACAACCTTTCTGTTTTCCTCCCCTCACTCTGAGGAGTTGTCTGTTTGGAAGGGATGCTTCCTACGTTGTGTGGGCAGCTGACCTTCTCTCTTCTGAATCTCCCCTAGGCTGGCACTCTTCCTCACTTCCTCTCCATCTCTCTGGTTGAAAGTCATTAGCTCAGGCTCTGTCTCTTGTCTTCTGTACCTGTCCAGTCTAGACACTATTGGGACGAGCACCTCAGCTTCCCCAGTTAAATGGTTTCCTCCCTGTCCCTGTGAAAGTCTTCACTGCTGAGCAACTTCACCCAGACTTTATAAACGTATCTGTGGATCTAGAGAGGTAGTACTTGCTGCTCTTACACAGGACCCGGAAGTGGTTCCCAGCACAGCACCCAAATGGCACAGTACAACCCTCTGTAACTCAAGTTCCTACAGACACAATGTCCTCTGACCCCCTAGGTTCTAGGCATTCATTTGGTGCACAGACAACCCAGACACATAGAATAAAACAGATCTTTAAAAAAACTGTTTACATATAGAATATGATGCCAAAGATTGGGGTGCCCCCAACTCTGACTTGAAAATGAACCCTTCATTTGTTCACTTATCTCAAGCTTATGCTTTTCTCCCAACATGTGCATCTCTACTAGGTGTCTTCACTTTTCCTTTTCTTCCGTACAGGTAACACAGCATGCACAAGCACAATAAATACTGTTCCACCCATTGATGGGCAGCAGCTGTTGGCTTCATACTAGTATTAGGGATGGCTGCCTTGAACAAAAACTCCCAAACTGTGTTGGAGAATGTCTATTGCACTTTAGTGTCCAGGTACTTCTGTATATTGACCTTATTGGATTCCCAATGGCACTCCTGCAGTGCAGGCTTCACAACCCCATCTTACCAGCAAAACAAAACACCTCAGAGGAGTGAAGGAAAAGCAAAATAATATTTGTGCTAGACTCTGTCTAAACTCAAAAACTGTTGGCTGTGTGTGTGTGTGTGTGTGTGTGTGTGTACTGCATTGTATAGAAACATGTATGAATAACATTCTTCTTGGAGGGATAGCAGCACTGTACTATAGAAATATAATACTAACAGTGTACTAAAGCCACATGTATGATCTGATTTTGATCGTGGTCACATTTTAAAAATTAAAAGTAACAGATGATCATAACTTTAATAATAGATTTCATTAAAATGGTGTATCACAGGGCTTGAAGAGATGACCCAATAGTTAAGACCAATAGTTAAGAGCAATTACCTCTTGTGGAGGACACAGATTTGGTTTTCTGAATACACATTATGACTTCCAACCACTTATAACTCCAAATCCATGCCTCTCCTAATCTCTGCAGGCTACTGCATGCACATGGTATTTGTACATGCATTCAGTCACAAGCAGTACACATTAAATAACCAAAGAAGTCATATTATAAATATTACAATTTCAATATGTAATCCATGTATAATTATGAAGACTTCATTTTTTGATGTGATTCTTCAAAATTTGTTGTGTACTTTCTAAGTACTATTCTCGGGACTGCTTTTATTATAAACAATGTGTTTATAACCTTTCTGGAGTTCTCCTGTCTTTACCTTTCATCTGTCTGTGGCATGCTTGGATTATAGACATACACTACTGGGTCCAGCTCTATGTACCTTGTGTGAGCGTGGGGGGTCTGAATTCATGTCCCCATATTTTCTCCAAGTTCTTTACCCACTGATCAGCTTGCCAACCCTAGGAGTGTTTATATTTTTCTAGATTTTGCACAGTTACCCAATAGAGAGCTGATGCAAATCCTTATTTCATCCTGGGTGCATGAACGATGTTTTCCCTGTCCTCTGTAGTAGTCTGTGAAGACATATTTTGTTGTTGTTGTAAGTTAAAGGGTTCTCAGGTGGTACCATGGTATCTCAATCATATAGCAATGTGAACTCTACCTTGTCTTCCTATAAATGACTTTACATCTGCTGTACATGCTCCTGGTGTCCCACAGTATTGCAAGGTTCTCAAGAGCCTGTCTAAGGTCCTATTGAAGCATCCTTCCCTGGTAACCAGAACTCCCTTCAGCACACAACAAGAAATTATTATAACATCAGCCAGCTAACAAGTAAATGGTTCAACTTTGTCTGAATTATCTATGTAATCTTATACTTGTGTTATTAGTTTAATAATTAAAGCAACAGCCATAACCATCATGGAAACTCTGATATATGGGATTACACAATTTGACTGCCAGCTGAGAACAATTAGGCATTCCATCTGAAATGTATAAGGTACAAAGAGCCCATTGTTCAACTTCTAATCTCAAAATAAATTGTTTCTTCAAATATATAAAACTCTTGTGATACTGAATTGGAATCTTTTGTAGGCAACAGGACCTACAGTTAGGCTCCTGTGTGTTAATTTGCATCTATCTGCTGTTTCTGTCTAGTTTATTATCTTGCAACAGAACAGCAGTTTGTAGTCTGTAGCCTTGGGCATCTGGCTTCTGAGGTCATTAGGCCAACATTACACCATCACTCAGATTTGAGAACATTGAAAATGTGATTTGAGGATGGGTTTGGACAGATGAGTGTGCGCTGGGTCAGGAGGATACACAGTGTTTCCCAGAACATTAGGGTCCCCAGAGAGGATGACAAACAGTCCATTTTGGAAACACTATCCTGTCTCTCTCTTTTGCATGCATAAGCATATGGAGGGTTTTGAAGAGCCCCAAAACAAAGGAAATGCCTGATTCCAGTGTTTCTCAAATTGATTCAACCACAAAGAACTATTTTTTTTTCTGGTAACACCTATCAATACTTATCATCAGTTTTGTACAGAACGAAACTGGAGAAAACACATGGTGATTGTTCTGTTTTCCATTTTGTACCAGAAGGGGTAATTATATAAGTTTGTAAACAGTTGTCACGATATGCACATTTTAAATTTCTGTCAAAGGAGAGGGTAATCTGCAGTAATAGACTTGATTGTGGATGCTGGTTGAAGACATATAGCACAAATGAATAGGATGTTTTTACTTAGTGATCCATCATTTTATAAACAAACTACACCCTAGGACCGACCCATCAGAAAGCATATCATGAGAATTTAGAAATGTTTAGGCCCAGGAACAGGTATTTGACAAAGCAATGATTTATAAAGAAATAAATCCAGCTAGCCTCCCAAGTTAAAATACTTGAGATATGTAGGTGTGTGAGATGTGTTCAGAGTGATGCATGTAAAACTGTGTTGCTAAACGTGCTGCCTGCTGACTGTACTTGAGTATTTAGTAAAGCACAGAGATTTGCTTAACGGAGACATGAGTTTCTCAGTGACCGTCTCTAGTTTGTCTGCTTAGCTTAGCTCATGCACCCACCCTGTTTCCTCCTCTTCTGATGCTCTCTCCCCTCTCTCTGCTCCTTAAAAACACTCACTAGGCTGGCAATTAGGGACTGAGCACAGATGCATCCCTTAATTTAATTTTACATTCCATCATCTGAAACATGACCGTGTGTGCGCTGCTTTTGGCCTTCAGAGTGCTGGGAAATCAATATGCTAATTTCCCTCCATCTTTCCAAATCATGTTTTGAGAGAGTAAGCAACTCCTGTGAAATAAGAAACACAGGCTGGAAGTGGGCTGAATACAAGAGACATGGGCCCAAATGTCAAAAGTGCCGTGTCCTTCCCCCACTGTGTTAATGTGTTTTAAAGTGTATCTGTAAATTAACTCCTTGGAACTTTGATCACTTTTCTTTTCTCTGATGAAAATGTTGTTTCTGGCCATGACAATTTCAAGCAGCCCTTCCAGCCCCGTGCATCCCTGAGGTTAGTTAAGTCTGCCACGGTCAAGGGAATGGGGCTTCACAGATGGGTATTGGGCTTCCAGTTCTCCTGGCAAGACGATTCTTCTGCTGCATCTGCCGCCCGCATTCCCTGCTGTCATCTTCATTGTACTGTTGCTTTAGTTTATCGGAAAGTGAAATTCCCAGGGGGATTTTCCTACCTCAAATATTCTAAGGTTTGGACCACACTGATCTACACTCCTGTGCAAGAGAAATGTTTTTCCTCAATAAAAAAAGCATCCCCATTCCACGGCACTCTTTTGGGTTTTGTTCATTGTTCACGCAGTGGAGTGCTTCGCTTTTTGAGACAGGGTCCCTCTGTGTAGCTCTGGCTGTCCTGGGACTCACCCTGTAGACCAGGTTGGCCTTGAACTCATGGAGATCCATCTGCCTCTGCTTCCCAAGTGCTGAGATTAAAGGCATATGTGCCACCGCCACCCCAGCTTCAAAATGTCCCTCTTCACCACATTGTATCACCTTCGCATTGAGCTGGTTTTATTGCTGTATCTTTACATAGAAGATGAGATGGCAGCCTTAAGAGATTCAGTGTTCACAGAATGTTCACAAGTAAAAAAAAAAAAAAGATTTTAAACTGGTGGACCCTCCCTCCACCCTTGGAGATGGAATGGGTAGGTGAATATGACTTCCATTTATGTAGCTGGTGAGATTGTGAGAAAGAATCAGAGAAGATGCTTCCTGGTTTCACACGCAGGTAAATGGTGACTCAGTGTCACTCATTAATCATGTACTTCTGCCCTTTGTCTACCATGTGACAGTGTTTCACTGTATTGTCCTCAAATTCACTGTTCCCTACTTTTTAAGCTTTTTATAAACATTCATCTGCTCCCGTCTCCAGACACCATTCAATTGTCCGTGACTATGCATAGATTAACTACAGTAATTCTTAGATACCATTTTTATGTTTTATATTTTCTAATGTGAGTCCATTGTGACTGAATACCTGAGCATATTTAAACCAAAGTACTACAGGTTTTCACGCATATCTTTCTCCTTTTATGTGTTCTTGGTAGCCAAAATGAATACAAAGAGTTCAAGTTTGGGAGTTTGCTTCAGATATATTCACATCACATTAGAGCATTTGAAATCCCCCAAATTTCCCTAGCACCAGGTTTCTCCCTAACTCCATAATGGCTGCCTCTATCAAGATATCTCCTTCATTGCTTGCCTCTTCTCAGTCTTCTTGATCTCTCGTGTTCCCATCCACTCCTTGCAGGTTACCTAGGTCTTAACTATTTTTCCTTCCTGGGCCTTCAAAGTGTGTACGTCTTATGGTCCCCCCTTTTACCTAGCTTCTCTGGCGTTGTAGATTGTAGCCTGCTTATCTTTTGCTTTACATCTAATATCCACTTATGTGGGAACACATCATCAGGAATCCACAAGGATTACTACTGCTAAGATGTCTAGTAATAGTGGGCCTTCCCCTTTTATCTGATTAATGACTACCCTAATTGTCATCACAAAACCTACATCCAATAACTGATGCAGTGACCCACAGCCAAGCACTGGGTTGAGCTGCTGGAGGTTGAAGAGGGGGAGGAGGGATCATATGAGCAAGGTATTCAAGACCAAAATGGGGAAAACACAGAGACAGCTGACCTGAGCTAGACAGAGCTCATGGACTATGGAATGACAGCGGGGGAACCTGTGTGGGACCACGCTAGACTCTCTGAATGTGTGTGACAGTTATGTGATTTGATTTGTTGGTGGTGCCCCTTGCAGTGGTATCAGGATCTATTCTGGGGCCATGAACTGGCTTTCTTTGGAGCCCACTCCCTATGGGGGGAGACCTTGCACAGCCTTGATATAGGGGGAGGGGCTTGGTCCAGCCTCAACTTGGTATGCCAAACTTCTTGACTTCCCAAGGAAGGCCTTACCCCTGCTGGTGAGTGAATGGAGGGAGTGGGAAGGGTGGGAGGTGGGAGAAGCGGAGGGAAGGGGAAATGGGGTTGGTATGGAAAGTGAAAAATAGAGTTTTTAATTTTAAAAAATTCCTCAAATGAAACCAGTGATTTGATGTGTTTTTGGTTCTTGCTAGACTAGACCTTGTATAAATAACCTCAGCTTGAGGCATCCCCGACTTGAGGTAAAGCAAGTGTCATCCCTGGGTGCTTCCTCTCATCACCCTTTCCTTCCCCTCTTAATTCTTAGAATACCAGAACTCTTCCTTTGGAAGTCTCTTGTCTCCCTGGTCTAGGAAACCCTGCTTCCCTGCGCCATGCTCAAGGAGGGTTTCCTGTCTTCCCTGACTCTAATGGGCTGAGCTGTGACAGCTCACACCTGCACAGACTTAATTCTCATCCCCAGCAGTGTCAAGAGGCAAGAATAGAATCATCTCTTTCTCTCGCACTTATCCTATACTTCGTCACAAGTGCCTTGTAGTTTGGGCTGCTCTGTGCTTTCCCAGGGGAGCTTAAGGAAGGAGTGTTTTTCTGTCTTCAGTCCCCAGTGCTCTGTAATAACCAGAGGACCATAAACACTGGTGAACTCAACATCAGGCATCCCTGTGACATGATGTCTTGACGCTTTTAGACCAAACTTTCTACTTGGCACATATTAGTCCTTGGTCGTTTTTCATCCTTCTGTTGTGTATTTCCATTAGCCCGGCTGAGCCTGAAGCTTGGTGCCTCCAAGATTGACATTCCAATCATCAGCCCAATACCCTTGATAATGTTTTCAGCAATATTCTAAAGGATCTGACTTGCTTAAGGTTTTAGCTTTTCTTGCTACTTTCCATTAGGGCTATAGTTTTATATTTTTCTAATTGTGTGTGGAATTTTTTTGTTTCTCTTGTCATATATTTTTATTTAAAATCTAAACCTACCAAGGAGTTCTCTGCCTGGTTGCACTTTTTGGAAAATCAGACTAGGTTAGCATGCCAGACTGCAGTTCTGGTCATCACTGAGTTAGGTTGACATTTTGGATCTGTCATCCATGAACCTCACCAAGCTTCAGCTCTCTTAGCTATAAAGTGGGTGGGACAAGTCTCTAATGGGGCTCTTGGAGCAGAGTGGCAACCAGGCACACCTTCTACACTATTTCTAAAATAAGTTCTCAACCAGTTTCAGCTGGTTGGTTCTCACCACTGTTATTACCATTTTGTCTGTAGTTCTCAACCAGTTTTATGTGTGTTTTTAACCCCTTTATGAGTGCTTTATATATCTCAGGTCCTAGTAACTTGAAGCCTCTTCCATAAATTATGGCATGTAGTATGTAGTTAGCCTCTGAGTTAACCCTTTAAACCTTTAACTATTTAAAATCTAGGGTAGTTATTTAACACAGCAGATTTGAATGGTCCTAGGAAATTATTGGTCTTTGACACTCCTTTCCACTGGGCTTTGGCACAAATAAATTGCCTTTAACTCTCCTTGGACCAAACTGAACCCCAAATTTAACTTGACCTTCACATATATTCCATAGACCTGTAGCAATAAGCAATGAATGGGTCTTATTATTATTAGCCTTGATATTATTATGCATTTTTTATCTACCAGGTGCTGTCTCTTGTTCAGGATCTTGGATGCTTATGCTCAAGATATACATTTAAATATAGCTAAACTTAATGATACATTTTATTATTATATTAAAAGTGAGTATGCGGTAGGAAAAATCCAATAATGGGAAGAAAAGGTACATCATTACAAGTGGATGTTCTTTATATGAACATTAATTATGTTTTACCTGGGACATTAGGACTCCAAATAATGGCATGAACCATAGATCTGTGCCTTTGGTGTGTCTCTGAAAAATAAGCACCAACATTCAGGCCAATTGCTAAGTTTTTACTTTTGGATTTGAGTAAAAGTAAATGAAGCTGATATCAAGACATCTACTACACATTGCAGCTCATACGATGATGTGGTGAGCATGCTTTGCTTTATTTGGAAATATGAAAGGGGGATGGGCTGGAGAGAGAGCTTCATAGTTAAGAGCACTGGATGTTCTTGCAGAGGACCTGAGTTCAATTCCCAGCATCCACATCCTGGCTCACAGCCGCCTCTGTCTCCATTTCCAGGGTGTTTGATGTCTTCTTCTTGCCCTGCATGCACATGGTACAAGGATGTACGTGCAGATGAAACATGCGCTCACACACACAAATTCATTTAAATGTCCAACAACTTTAAGCTGAGAATGGTGGGACATACCTGTAAAGAAAAAGAAGAAAGGAAGGAAAGAAACCCAGAACAATTTAACAGCTAAAGCAGTGGCAGCCAATATTTCTAGCCCACACTCAGACTTAAATTTTAGACACTGGACAACAACTCCAGACTTTGAAGAATGATAGAACCCCAGGGCTCCCTTCCTTAATGACTCCTTGACTACTTGTGTACTCGTCTATTATATTCTTTAGCAGTGGCTGAATGTCTGCTAACAGTGAGGCAAAAGCTCCCATTATAGAAGACTTGTTATGTTGTAGGCACTGATCTGAGTGTTTGTCTATGTGAGTTTATCCCCGTGAGCTGGGAACCATCATTATCCACGCTTTACAAGGGAGGAAACAGAGGCACAGGTGACCACATCATTTCTCCTAAAGCTCCCAGGTGGTGAGTGGCATAATTGGGGTATAATTTCATAATTCCAAGGCAGTTACCAGAGTCATTTTAAAATTATAAACAAACTAAATATTTTAGCATTAACTTTCCATTTGTTAAATCCAAGTGCAAGCAAAACCGTGAAAGAAAGCATTCCCTTTTACTATTTTTCGAGGGCCCAGAAATAGGAGTTAGAACAGCCCCTGGGTCACAGATTCTTCCACCATTAGCTTCCATGGTTCCCTTAGATGCACCATCCTTTGTGTGGACATTTCTAGTCCTTATTGCCATGGAAGCCACTGGCAAGGTAACAAGTTCTGGCCTTGAAGATCAGTATTGTCTCCAGGGGCATGTGGCTGGGTACATGTGAGCATGCATTAGTAGGTAAAAGCCCGAGTAGCTGACAATAATATTTTTTAAGTAATCTGGGGCAGGAGGTTGTCTGCTAAACTAGGGTTACATAAAATACGGACTTCGGTGAAGTTCATCAGAAAGTGCAAAGTGTGCAAATAGTGTTTCCTAAGGGAAGATGCCCTACCTTCCTTCCCAATGCTGTTTCCCTGGTCACAGCAATATTAACCTGCTGCCCCACCTCCACCATTAGTAAGATATATAGCAAATAGAGCATTTAATCCGCGTCATTGGCTGTGTAGTTCTGTGACTCTGGCATTTCTCAAAGTGCTTCTTCAAGGACATAGAGGTTAGGACTCATTGCTGAAGTCCATTGATCCTACCTTTTACATACCTGCAGGGTATCCAGATGCCAGAGTGCCTTTGATTCTTATCCCTCTCCTCTTCCTCTTCCTCTTCCTCCGGTGCAGGCTGTTGTGGTTTAACTGGGCACCTCAACATTGTTCATCAAGGAGAAAATTGGGGCCATTATCTCGTGCTAAAGCATCACCTCTCTCTGGCACCGAAATATGTATATTATGTGTCCACTGGACAAACTAAGCAGGGAGGTAAGCTGACAGGCGGGGCCTCTCCATCTCAATTGGCTCATGTCAAACTTATTTGCCTGTCTTTCGCTCAAGTGATTATGTATTTTCCTTTGGAGTTAGTTGCATGTTTTTTTTCCAGCCAACAGTGAGAAATCGCGCCTGGTAGCCTATGAATTCTGTCAAAGGTCAGTTATAATGATTAGAGATGTTTTTACACATGGAGCTGGCTGCTTGCTGGGAAGGCAGCAGTGGTGATTGAAGGCAGTCTCCAGCTTTTGCTGTCTAATTAGATGTAGCAGAACACTCCAGTGTCTTTAATCCTGCCCTAGACCTTCCTGTTGAAATAACTCTCTAAACATCACAGCAGAGAGGGTGTAAATAATGAAAGCATTTTGTCTTTTTTCGCCTTTGGACCCTGACTCTTAGACACTCATAAAAACTCTCCCCCTTCCCTGTCTTCTTTTCTCTCCAGGGTGATTGGCATCTTCTAACTTTAAGTGTTTCTCTATATACTTCATTTATGTGAAGTACTTTTATATAAAAAATGTGAAATTTGAAGTTAATTTTGGCGGACAAAAAGTATTTAAAGAACTGTGTAGATGTCTCAATCAGTACCTACCCAGGTTAACAAAAAAGCTGGGCATGGTAATGTGTCAATAATCCAAGCACTGGGGAGATGGAGATGGGAGGATACTTGGGGTTCATTGGACAACAGCCAATCTAGCCTAATTGTTGAGCTCCAAGCCAATGAGAGATCTTGTATTCCAAAGGTTAAGACCCAAGCCTGTCTTCTTGCCTCCACCTTCATACATACATGTGTATATACATCCTCCACACGTGTGCACACACTGGAATACTTAGTAGGTAATCTTCAAGTGAGACTGTGACTGGATGGACATTTGAAGAACAAGTTGGGCCAACCTTAAATGGAAGTCACAAATAAGCCTTCAACAGAAATATAACTTAATGAAACTTTACCTGTTTTTTGCTCTACACAGATGATCTGTAAGTCTGGGATTTGGCAATACCCAGGGAACATATTATACTTTTAACTTCATCTCTCTAACGGTAAGACTTCTGAAACAGAGCCATTGCTGGAATTGTCGATTCCTTGTACAAGGGCCCAGTAACTACATGTGCATAATACTAGGTCCAGGTGTGTGAATTCACATCCATAATCCCAGTCATTGGGGGTCTGAGGCAAGAGAATCACTATTTGGAGTCCAGATTGGGCTACACAATGTGACTTTATCTTAAATAAAAGGCCAACTGATCAACAAACCAAAAGGTCTTAAGAATGGACAAGACCTGGTGTCTGCTTCCAAGAAGCTCACAGTTGGTGAGAAACATAATCATTTGATTCAAAGATAAGTACATCGTGATAAAGGCTTTAGGGAAGCTATGTGTGCCATGTACTAATAAAAGGCCAAGGAAGTGGTGTAATAACTGATCATCATTCATGTAATACCAGCCATCGTCTTGAAAGAGAGGCCCTGTACATAGATTGATAAAACCTTAATATGCTTTTATGCCAAATCTAGATGAATCTAGAAATAGCGATTGGACATTTCTTATCCCAGCAATGACATTTGACATCCCCATCCCAAATATCTCAACTACTTGCTTGTTTGTGCATGAAATTCAAGACCAAGAGCATCATCTTGCTGTATGTGGACATTTGGTGACATTTTTTTCGAGTTGTCATCATTCACCTCTGAGTGTGAAGTGGGTCAAGAGCCATTCTACTCTGGATGCGCTTGATGTCTCACTGTGGACGAGCTGCACGTGTTTCCTCTGGGTGTGTGGCTGTAGTATAAGGGAAAAAGTTAGAGCCAAATGGGAGGAGTTTCAGAGCATGATGGGAGTGGAACAAAGAAAGATGGATGACAGTTCAGGTTGAGCACCCATAATCAAAATGCTTCAAACTCCCATACTTGCTTGTTTGAGTAACATATTGGTGCCACAAAGAGAAAATTCTATACCTGACCAACCACCGTTCTCCTTGTAGATACATCAAAACATAGACACACTAAAATTATTATATAAAAATTAGCTATAGTCTATGTGGTGGTTTGAAATAAAATGGCCCCCAAAAGGAGCACTCATAGGAGGTGTGGCTTTGTTGGAGTGTGTGTGTAGCCTTGTTGGAGCAAGTCTGTTACCATGGAGGCATACTTTGAGGTTTCAAATATGCTCAAGCCACACCCAATGCTTAGATCACTTCCTGCGGCCTGCAAGTCAAGATGTAGGACACTCAGTTACTCCTCAAGCACCATGTCTGCCTGCAAGTCCCAATGTTGCACTGTGATGATAATGTGGTGAAAATGTAAGTCACCCCAGTTAAATGTTTTTCTCCTATAAGAGTTGCTGTGGCCATGATGTCTCTTCACGGCAATAGAAGCCCTAAATATACATATAAGCATCTAAATGAACTTCATGCTTACATTGGGTCATATCTCCAAGAAAACCCACTGAGTATTTGCAACTATTCCAAAATCCAAGAACTTCAGGCTTTAAAATGTTGCTGGTCACAGAGATTTTAGATAAGAAATTCTCAGCCTTTAGCAGAACAGTGTTGAGTGGTCTTGAGTTCCAAAGATCAAGTCTTCTGTGAGCTGTTCATCTGAGTTTTGTACTCATTTTCTCTTTCTCAGTATCCCCTCCTACTTACTGTGGCTCTCACCTCTTCCAAACCAGTGTCTGTTTCTTTCATTAAAATAGAAGAGGATAGTGAGTTTTTACACGATGTCCAGAAGGGACTCCAAGAATATCCCACTTAACGTAAGTTTCACATGCAATATTTCTTATGTTCTCTCATTTGGACCAAACAATCCTAGTGAAGCCAGATGGAGACATTGGGGACGCTGAAGCACAGAGACATTGGCCACCAGAAATGAAGATTAGATGACTCAATTTACAGTCCATTGCTTTACAGGAAGTCTGTGATACTAACACAAAACTCAATGTCATTGCTCTCCACAATTTAATTTGAATAACACTGCTAAAGAACATCTTGGATGATAGAGGAGGAACCCCCTTTTAGTTGATTGGCATCAAGAATTCTCCATCCATAAAAAGCTGCAGATGTTCAACTAGGACAGTGATCCTCAACCTGTGGCCTATATCCACCAGAAAACACATAATTCCAGTGATCTATGAACCCCCAACCATAAATGTATTTTGTTGCTACTTCATAATTGTAATTTTGCTTCTGAATGGTGCCTCAGTTCCTAAACACCATCAGAAATGGATATTATGATAGCTTGAGAACTGCTGATGTAGAAAAAAATCCACCCAAGAAGTGAGCATTGCCCTAAATAACTCTGAAATCTCTGTAATCTTGCATGCTTTTGAGATTATGAAATATCACCACCAAGCAGATGAACAGGCTATGACCAAGGGTCCGTCTGATCAGTGAGGAAGATCAAATAAATGTGTTTTCACTGAAGGTTACAAATTAGGGAAATGAAGGAGTAGTTTCTTTTCTAGGTCTTCAGTGACTTAAATTTCAAAATGGTAACATGTATAAGAAAAGGTTCAATTTCTTTTCATTTCTTTATCTACCAAATAACTGTAATAAAGACTACTTCATAAGTTGTTGTAAGAGTTATGAACATGACTTCACATAAACCCCTTACAACGTGTGTGGAACACAGGAGACACAGAATAAGCCTTGAGTGATATCAGAAATATTGCTATTGGTATATTTTTTATACTACATGAGCTAGTTTTCATTCTCTTGGGTAGCAGTGTTTCCAGTAGATGTTGCAGGAGGATACTGACTTACAGTAGTCGGATATTTATTGTGTCTGGTTCTACTTTATTGCAACAGAAAAAAGAGAACAAGAAACTAAAGAAAATGCAACTCCTTTCTTCACCCTTCACTCTTTCAAATGCTCTAAAATTTACTAGGTTTTAATAACAGTCTCCTAGAGCTTATCCATGACTAGTACATGACAGGTTGGACGTTCATAATCGCCTCCTGTTAATGTACTCTCAACTATAGGTGAACTTCTGGCTATAGACTAAAGAGCATCACCTAAACGTGGCGATTAAACTTTGGTCAGTGAGCTACCACAAAGAAATCATAACCATTAGGTAGGTACATGGGTATATAATTTATTAAGCATTCCTTGGGTTACCTTGAGATCACAGTGGCTGACTGAAGTCTGACAGTGGTATAGCCAATTAGAGCACTAATTAATCATGTGATGGTTGCTGCCTAGAGCCAAATAATGGAATTGGAGCTTCTTCTATCTTCTGCATTCCAGAGTTTATCTGCCTTTTTGGCCAGTGATTGGGCTCTGATGTCTACTTCTTTATTCCTCAATGTGCCCAATCTGCCTGTGGTCAAAAAAAAAATGAAATGAAACCTGCTTTCCCAAATGTTGTTTCCAGCCAGTGTGGATTTAGACAGCCATGTGGCCTCTCCGCATGGTCCACACCATCTTGTCTTTCTTTTTTCCAGCTGTAGAGTTCTTTTGGCACATTGAGTAATAGTTGAGGGAACCTGGTATCTTGTATCTGTCCTTGGCGGGCCTTGTTTGCCTCGTTAGGCAATGCAGGAGCATACCACAGTACTTTGTAATTTGTGTCACTTGAATCCAAGAGGGAAGACACTAAGAAAATTTTCAGAGAAAAATATAAAACAAACCCATTGAAACTGTGAGAATATAATACGTACTTAGCAGACAGCATTGTCATTGGTGATTTGTATATAATTATTACTCAGTTTTAGGTGGTACTTAAGTTCTTTGTCCAGGATGGGAAAATTCATTTGTATACATCATCATTATCCCTCCTGACATGTGCTTTGGTGACATTAATCAGTGCTTTATTTCCTGCAACAGTAATGATAGGGTTGTCTTCTGTGGCTTTATTGTGCTGCTGCTGCTGCTGTGTGTGTGTGTGTGTGTGTGTGTGTGTGTGTGTGTGTGTGTGTGTGTGTGTTGCCTCTCAGTGGTTGTCTTCTAGTACAAAAGAAATATCTCATGTGGGGATAAACTCCCAAATAGCTGACATTTAACAGTCATGCTGGGAAGCATCTAGTTTTCTTTCACTTCATTCTCTCTGCTTGTCAAACTGAGTCCTGGGGGACTATCAACTATGGTCAGAGTGATGGCTGTTTGTCATCTGACCACAGCAAACACTTCTGAGATGGAGCTTCTTTCTAAAGACTAGATAGCTTGCACAGAGGTAGGCTAGACAGAGCATCAATTCAAGCCTGCAAATGACTAGCCAATTTGAAGGAAGCCTGAGGGGGGAAAAAAGTGAATTGTTCAGCTAATCTGGAGGAGCGCCAGTATTTGAAGTTGTAGTCAGAGGCATTGGTAGTCTAAAGGTCATGCTTTGCTCCTGATGGGAGGAGGACAAACGGAAACAAGAGTCCCAGGTTCTGCTCTGCGGACAGCAGGAATTGACTCATGGGATCTAATTGTGTCGTTTTAAACTACAACAAAAGGGAAGAAAAGAAACCCACAGCACATTTGCCTGCATTTTGTTGTAGCAGAACAAACTGTGTGGGCATGGCTTTAACAAACACATCAAGGGTATGAAGATCAGTGCCTCTGCCTCAATTCCACAGGCTCTGGTAACAGCCTCATGTAAAAAAACACATTAAAGGCAGGAAATGATAAACTGAAATCGACTAGTATTGTTTATTAATTTGTGAGATGTTTTAATAAATCTGATCCCCGGGGCAGAATCAGTCAATGTAACCACTGCACACTGTCTATGCTCCTGTTAAAGCGTCTGGCGCATTGCTTTGCAGCTGTGTGTTTTCATGCCTGACTCCTCCAAATAAATTTGTTTCTAGAGGAAGAAGGGAGATTGCCTCCTTTCTCTTCTGCATACCAGGATGACAATCATGGCGCTACTGGTCTTTGGAGAATCAGATTCAACCAAATTTGAAGCTGTTTTTTTTTAAGGATTTAAACTGACGTTTAGTCATAGTTACAAGTGATACCGCAGGCACTGTGGAATTAGCAGTATGGGGAAAGCAAGAGGAGATACAGAAGCGGGTATTTAGGGAAACGAAGACTGCCAGTGGACTTCAGCCCCACAGGCTGCTGTCTGGCACAGCCAGCTCTTCCAAGGGAGAGCTGAGGCTCCTGTTCTGAGCCTCCAACATACTCAAAACAGGAAGCTGCTCCCAGTCCTTACCAATGCCTACATCCTTGAATCTCCTTGTTGAGCATTAGGCCATAACATCTAAATAATGCACATACTTAACTATCACACATCAGCAGGAGAAAAAAAAACCCTGTGTCTTCACAATTTTGCTATTTTTGTTCATCATGTGCTAGGTAATGGCTTAGGCACTAGGCACATATGTACCCTTCATGTTCCCTAACAACCCTGCAGGGGAGGCAGTGTTATCCCTGTAATATAAGTGAGGAGCTGCAGCAGAGAGATATTGAGTAAGTTACATACAAGGCCTTTTTAAACTAGGCTGCTTGAGAGCCAGGATTTGATCCAGGCAGTCCATCCTTCTAGATGAAACTAGATCTGTAGCCATAGGATTCCTTCAAACTGCAGCTTGTACATGCCACAGGACCTTGAGATGGCTCTCTTGAGGCCTCTATATACATTGAATACACTACTAATGAAACTGGCTATTTGTAATAGCCCAGATAAAAGGAAGAGACAATTATGTCATACCTTTTAAGAGAAGACGTGGCTAAGGCATGAGGCAGTGTGTGGCAAGTCTAATCTATTACATACAAGAAGCCCAATCCCATGAGGGAAAGAATCAAAGATCAGAGATCTCTGTGAAACCTGGAACTTTGAGAGAGGGTTCTGAAGAATTGGTAAACCTTGGTTTGAGCCAGTGGGAGCTTCATTTTAGCCACAAGAAAAAAATCAACATGGATGGAGAAAGAAGACAGAGCAAAGAGCTTATGGAGAAGCCTCTGGTAGGTAAGGGTTTAGAGGCGAGATAAGGACTCACACCCACGCTTATGCATATTGAGAAGACGGATAATCCATAGAAATCTTTGAGTAGGCAAATCGCTTCTGTTTCGGGAATCATTGCCTGCCATCTTGCTTAGGCTGAGGAAAGACAAGGTGTCAGTGTCACAGAGTTGTCAAGTGGGAGGACATGAGGTGGAGACAACAAAGAAGGAACCAGCTGTGGGACAAAAGGAACTGATTGTGCTCGTGAAGCTCAAACACAATCAAGCTAAGACATCTTAACCTGTCTGTCAAGGGGCAGAGACCAACGAGTCTGAAGAAACTGAGTAGGTGTGCCGTGCATTCTATTCTGAATACTAATTCAGTTCTTGGGAGCTTAGTGCTTCCGTTAAGTTACATCCTGTCTATCCTATGTAAGTCCAAAAGACACACAGGCTATTTAGGGTGGAAATGAAGAAGTTCCCTGAGAGGGTTTAGCGCAAACACTGAAGCAACTTACAGGTCAAACTCAGGTATGTGGGTAATTCAGAATGTATAAGTAGTGTGACACACCTGCCCTCAAGCAGCGTTTGATGTAGGAGGGTAGCCTAATCTGGTATCAGAGAGAACATGCCCAATTCCAACAGGAGGAGAATTAAAGAAAAGCAGATGGCACATTTAGTGCAGGAGTGTAATAGTTCTGGAATCTGGCACCTTAGAGAGGTGTTCTGAAGAACTGATATTATATATTATTTTAACCCCAAATAAATGTCACAATGCCCCTCAGATATTAGAAGTATGTCTTACTTTATATCCCAAACTAAACTCATTTTGCAATTGTGGATTATACTTTCATAGATTTCATAAATGTTTGAGTTTATTCATTTAACAAAAAATATGGGCAATTTTTGTTTTCGTGCTATATTTAGGGAAGAATCAGATATTTTTATGCATGAGTCTTTTTCATCTTACAGAATTGTTTTGTGGGCTTAGCAGCAACTCAAAGATGCATGCAAAGCAATTATAAAAGTTCCTGGCCTACAGGAAGACTCATTTATTTATCTGTTTGTGGTAGTAGTGATTTGTAGCAAAACTGGCTAACTAGAAGCTGAGGGAAAAAGCATAGGTTTAAGCCTAAGTAGATTCAGTCAAGTCCTTTATTAGATTTAAATATATTTGCCAGTTACCTGGTGACATGGATGTATATGATATGCAGGAGTATATGAATGTGTATGTAAATAGACAGATGGATAGCAACAGAGACTTAGCTAATTGCAAATAGGTTAAGTGAAAGAATGTCTAGTGTCTGGCCCAGAAATTGCAATGAGTGTTAACTACCTATGACTATCACATGGCTACCCCTGATGTGATCATCGAGGGAGGAAGTTTGAAAAGATTTTCATTTTTAAATGTGTATGTGTGTGGGTGGTATGTGTGTCTGTGTGTTTGTGTGGTGTGTGTCTGTGTCTGTGTGTGGTGTGTAGTGTGTGTGGTGTGTGTTTGTGTTGTGTGTGTGTCTGTGTGGTATATGTGTGCCTGTGTGTGTGGTGTGTGTGGTATGTGTGTGTGGTGTGTGTGTCTGTGTGTGTGGTACATTGTTTTGTGTGTGTGTGGTGTGTATGCATGTGTGTGTGTTTGTGTGGTGTGTGTGTGGTGTGTATGCATGTGTGTGTGGTGTGTGTGTGTGTGTGTTTGTGTGGTGTGTGTGGTGTGTATGCATGTGTGTGTCTGTGTGTGTGTCTGTGTGTGTGGTGTGTGTGTGTGTGTGTGTGTGTGTGTGTGTGTGTGTAATGAGGTCACAGGACGATTTGCAGAAGTTGCTCTTCTCCCTCCATCCTGACAGGCCCTGAGATGGAGCTTAGGTTATCAGGCTAGGCAGCAGGTGCCTTTTATTTGCTGAGCCTTCCCACTGACCTGAGAGTTCATGTTTTCAGCTAAATATTACAGGCTCATTTTTTCACAGACTTTCAAATTTCCAAACATTAGCAAGAATCTCTGTAACAATATGTTGTCCATTTCTTCTTTCTCGCTTTGAAGTACTAGTAGAGATAATGGCATACAAGGTAGTTGTCAAAATCATTATCAGGGAGGGGCATTTAAGGTCTGTGCTTCTTTAACAGGGGTTTAGTTCACTCTTCTCCATGTGTGCATGTGTAGTGTGTGATCGTGAGGTTGCTCCCTTCCAGTTATGAGCCCAGGAAACCCAGCTGTGTGCCAGTGCAGCTCGAGAGGGATGCAGACACATAATGCTTCCAGCCCCTATGGGAGAACAGGGTTGTTTCCACTTCTGACATTACAGACTTCTGGATGCTGTGCATTTTCAGTTTTACATTCACCTTTGCTTGCGGATTCCTATGTTGTAGCTGGCTTTCTGTGACTGTGATAAAATCACTCTGGCAAGAGAGTCCCCTATAGACATGTCCACATTCCAATCTGAGCAAACCCTCCACTGAAGCCCCCATTCCAGGGGATGACCCTAGGCTGTGCGAGGTTGACAGTTAAAGCTAACTAGGACACTCATTTAAATATATACATATATATTTGTGGCTGCATTATTATTCAAAAGATACCAGATGCACATTTTCATTGGTTCATTTTCTTTTGTCCAAAGGAAAAATAAAAAGTACTTAGAAAAATCAGAGTGGGTCATAATCACGGGCCAGCAGGTTTGTTGCTTAAGTACTAAGGGCCTATTTAGAGACAGAGAGGAGATACATTCTTGGTTGTTATGTTGATGATGCACATTGCTAAATACCAGAAAGGAGAATTTGAAACAAACTGTGTTTATTCAAGAAAATACTGCTTAATTATTGCATTCAAGCTAAGGTTGAATGTGTTATTTTATCAAGTGCTAACCATTAAAAAGAGAAATCCATGCATAAGCTTTCTGTGCAATCAATACTACTTTTCAAGTCCTGTCAGTCATTCAGACATTTTCAGTGTACATTCGGTGGGTCTCTATTGCAGGGGCTGAGTACCTAAAATACACTGATGAAGAACATGTAAATCAGAGAGCTCACAAATGATTCAAATAGCAGTAAATAATAAATATACATAATAATTGCTCTGGGCACACAATGAAGAGGGTGATTAATTCTGCCTGAAGGGGTAGAAAAGACTTGATAGAGAAGGAAACTTTGATCTACAAGTAAGGGATAAGTGAACTTATTAGTTATGGTAAATAATGCTACCAGCTATAACCCACTGTCTTAGTTTGGGTTTTTATTGCTGTGAAGAGCACCATGACCATGGCAACTCTTGCAAAGAAAACATTTACTTAGGGTGGTAGCTTACAGTTTCAGAAGTTCAACCCATTATCATCTTGGCAGAGAGTGTAGCAGCGTGCAGGCAGATGTGGGGTTGGCCACATCTTGCAACAGTAAGTCAACTGCCCTTCACTGAATGAAGCTTGAGAAAAAAGCCCTCAAAGCCCACTCCCACAGTGATACAATTCCTCCTACAAGAACACACCTACTCCAACAAGGCCACACCTAATAGTGCCACTATGTTTGGGAGCTATTTTCTTGCGAACCACCACACCAACAAACTCCAAAATCTCAACAGAACACAATTGATTTGTTTCTCAGTCATGTTACAAACCAAGAACCCAATCAGGTTAATAATGGGGGATGTAACTCCATTGCCTGGCTTCTCTGCTGTGGTGGTTTGAATGAGAAATGTTCCCCTATTCCCCTAGAGACTTAACATGTTTGAACACTTGGTCCCTGGCAGTTGGCAGTGTTGAGGGAGTCTTGGAACATACAGGAGGCAGAGATTGCTGACAGAAGGAACTTGCTGGGGGTGGGCTTTGACAGTGTACAGGCTGACCCCACTTCCTGTCCTTCTTCTCTGCTTCCTGTATGGGTAACTGAAGGTTTGAGTAGCCAGCTTCCCATTTCTGCCTCCATGACTTTCTGCCTATTTGTCTGTCTTCCCTGCCTGTTATTATGTCTTTCTTCCATGTTGGGTAGCGTCCTTCTAGAACTATAAGCAAAAATAAACCCTTTCTCTTTGAAGACACTTTTATCACAGTATTCTATCCTAGCAATAGAAAAAAATGACTAATATGCATACCACACACACACACACACACTTATGCTGGTTTGCTTTGTCAAGATTCTTGGAATAAGCAATATGCAGATGGAAGTTGTATAGGCAAGACTGTGAAGTATATAGCTCATGTCATCGCTTTTACTCATGCTCTGTGTCCTGAGCCCCCTACATCTAACTGTGAGATAGGAAAGTGTGTTTTAGTGAAGTAGTAAGGTAGATGAGAAGAGAGGCTAGTAAATTGTAGTTATCTTGTTATAGTGAAATTACTTTATATGGAAAAGTTGAGTCAACTAACAAAATGGACAGAAGGGAAGACCATGAAAAAGTCTGGCGAAGAATGGATGGCTGTACTTTGACAGCAATGGCACAGGGGGTGAGCAGGGAGGGTTGATGAGAAAGAATACTAGAAACCCAGCTCATGGTCAGATTATTAAACATTTTAAATATATCACTTAAAAGTTTCTACTGGTGTTAATGCTCTAGGTTTTCATTGTCTTAATATCATAAGAAAATATTTATTTCCATGCACAAAATTTGTTTTTGAAATAGACATATTTATTCAAATCTGAAGTGTGAAGTTTTGATAATATAGGTTTTATTCTTTTTGAGTGTTGTGTTTCTTTTTTATTATTTCTATTTTTAAATTTAAATTAGAAACAAAGTTGCTTCACATGTCAATCCCAGGTCCCTCTCCCTTTCCTTCCCCTCCTCCCATGCCCTCCTAGATAATATAGGTTTTTTATAATTGAGCTTTTTTTTCAATAAGATTGTAGTTTTCTTTGAAGACTTGGTCAGTTTTACACATTATATACTTCCTTATATTTTCTTTAAACATTGAAATAGGAGAGTACTGAGTATTTAATTAATTGATAACAGGTGAATAACCACAGAAATGGTTTACAAATAAGTAGAGGAGAACAATACCCCTAACACAAGATACCATTTCTAGTTAATTCAGTTCATACTAACTGACAAATAAGGGCATGTGTGTTACAGTATTGTGTTTCATAATAAATTATATTTATGCACACATATAGCTATATATTATATACATATGCACAAGATTTTGAGGTGGACATTATAGTAAGGATGAGATTTTTTAAATTTATTCTTATTTATGTTGGCATAATATGGTGTCATTTCCCCTGAGCTGGAGTTACAGGCTATTGCGAGCTGACTGACATAGATCCTGGGAACCAAATATGGGTCTTCTGGGAGAGTAGTAAGTGTTCTTCCCTGATGAGCCATCTCTCTCTATAACATGTTTTGTTTTTTTCATTTCAGTTCTCAAATAAACAAAATATATGGCTGTCCTTGAAAAATGTGACATTTCAAGGCATATTCTCTTCATGTCTGTATCAGAATATATTTGCTTTCATTTGTTAGAAAACTAAATGCTATCTTATGCTTCAAGCTAAAAAAACCGTTTTAAATATTCATGGGCATTAAGTCCTCCTGAAAACTAAACTAGTTGAATTATCAGATTGGGCAGTTCATTGGTCTTTAATGAAAAAGCTTGATACCCAGCCAATATATTTCATTTATTCTGCTCTCTTGTCCTTAGCCTCAATTGTAGCTTAAATGTTGACTTGTTACCATAACAAACTGTTAGGTTGGGCTTTGTTATAGTTTAGATATGAGCAAACATATCTCCCCAAACATATTTTCATTAGTTATTTGTTAAAGACTAAATTGAGGGTCTACAGTAAAGATGACAATTTAGTGGTCCCTCCCCTTGTCTGTCACAGGGTCTGCTGGCTTTGTGACTTGTTTCCCCTGATAACTACTTAGTATGGCTCTGCCTTTGCCTTGGTTTGAAATTACAAACAGGGTTATAGGAGCCATTTTAGATCTCAGTGCCTATCACTGGATCATAAAGTTACATTAAGCCTGTGACACATGCTGTCTGCCCTTTCCCATTACATGTGAAGCCTAAAATGCAAATCTGTTAGATTTATACGTGAGGTGAATTGATTAAAACAATGTGAATCTATTTATTTTAGTTAAAGAAACCCTGGAATTTTGTCATTAGGGTGAGTGAAGACGCCACTGTAAATCTGTAAGAATATTTAATTCAGTGCTCACACATGGCGTATCTGCCCAGTCATGAATACTAAGATAACCCAATTCCAGCCTTGAGGTGCTCACAGCAGTGGGGAAAGAGTCCTTCAGGAAGGAGTCCCTGGTTTGGAGTCAGATTAGCACTGAAACACAATGAACCATGTATTCTGAGTAACTCCCTGGGCTCCACTCTGTTTTCCTGAAAGAACAGTTCTGAACTCCCTTTTATCGTCACTGCCTGGAGGGTGGGCCCTGAGGTAGAAGCTTGAAGATGAGAAAATGGTTTTCTGATCTCCTTGGCTGCTTCCCTCACACCACTTCTGTGTGCCTGTTGGCATGCACATCCTCTTAGTTTCTGTGCATGCCTCTCTCCTATGTTGGCCTCAGTTTTCCTAATCTTTTATTGTTCTGTTCTCTCTTCCACATTGAATTCAGTTCTACGATAGGAGACTTGTCCGATGATTAGGTCTCAAAAATGGAAGCCACTTCTCCAAAGTCCTTAACTTAGAAGTTCAATTGATTGTAATTCTGAAGGGTTCCATAAATCATGTAATTTTCTCGTATTTTCTCTATTGGACTGTATTTTTACTTTAACTTAAAACATTTTTAAAAATCAACTCTGTCTTCCCAGAAGCAGATGGTCATAATAAATATATGAAGATGAAAGAGAATAACAGTCTTAGAATATTTCCATCTTTATTGGTTTAAATCCTTCCTCCTGTTACTTTAGGAGATGAATTACAGCTCATTGCCTATTCTGTCTTAATCACATGTCAAGGATTGATTCTAAATTCTCTTTGATACCCTTAGTTTGGGTACTTAACCCCTAGCTCACCAGGAAGCTCACATGAGAAACACATTGCTTTCAGAACTCAGCAATTAGACTGGATTTTGCCGTGTATTTTCTTTGTGGTCCTCAAGTATTTTGCATTCTGTTCTGATTTAATGGGTATATTTACAGTTGTTAATCAAGAGCACTGTATGTTCTTTCAATAGTTCAGATTATCAGGTCAGCTCTGTTGTCTTGAGGTTGATAGAACTAAACCATATAGCAGTGGAATGGGCAGGGTTGCCTCCCCTTGTAGAGGTTACACTGTAGTTGAGTTTTCTTCAGGACCAGTAGCTTCCTCCATGTAGACTAAAGATCTTCAGTTCTTGGCCATTTCTCATAGTTTGTATAAACAGTGGGTACTCCTGAAGTACCCTGGAAACGGACACTCAAAGCTGCTTCCCGTATTTCCAGTGGTAGGGAGCCTCACAGGAGCCTGAGATCTTCTGTCTACCTCCCCCAGACGGTGACAGGAGCTCTACCTACCCCCATATCTCTCCAGAGCTTCTCTGGAAAGTGATGGGAAGATTGAGGGGAGAGTATTAGCTTATGTAATATTTCCTAATAAGGCCAGTAATCAAGCTGTCAAAGGACGTTGTAGAATTCTCCTCAAGCCAAGGTGTTTGGTCAGAGGAATACACTAAGTATACAGTACTGGCCAAGGAAGGAATTCAGTGTAATCACTACCTGTTAGGAGATATGAGAGGTAGGGAGTCAGACAGTGACAAATGCCAGGTCTGCTTCTATCGACATGTGTTGTCAATAGTTGACATTATGGAAGTATGAAAGCATGCTTCTACATTGTCTTTAGTTGAGGGGATTGACGTTATGGTGGTATTGGGATGCTTCTGTGGGTACTTGGCTTTCAGGCGAAAAACAAAGAGAAGCATGAGAAAGGTGACCAGGTAAAATGGTCTGCCTCTAAATTTGTTACATGGAATAAGGTTTAAATGTATTTCTTTTGTACCAATATGGACATGAGCAGTCCCAAGCTCTTTTGTCCTGTTGCTTTGCCATCTACATGGTATTTTCTTTATCTAGAATGCCCCGTCATCAGGATAGCTGCACTTTACCCAACAGGAAGGCAGAGGGAGAACAGGGACTTCTGACTTTGTTTACATCAATTTTATTCACATTCAGTTACTGCAGGGGTGGCTGGGAAATGAAGTCATCCCCACTTTATCCCCAGGCAGTAAAACTGCCAAATTACCTCTACAGGAAGTCTGGCAGCTAGATTCTGGTTACTAAAGAGGATTACAGATTTACTAAATCAGCATTTAGCAAGAGTCAGTAATGCACTGCAGAAAAAATTGTATAAATTACCTGCAAAAACCTTATTTACAGAACAGAAACAACTTCATCGCTTTGTTCTTAATGATCCTTTGCCTTAGACACAGCTGAAGAAAGGTAAGTGGTCTAGGGTGAATAGGAAGGTGTGAGCCACTGGAACCAAAGTTTGTTTTATTTTTCATAAATTACACTGTGTAAACAATATGGAAAACAGGTAGATCAGTAAAAGGTCACATCTTTTTGACATTTACTTCCCCTTGACTTCTGGATGGCAGATATTATGTCAAAAATAATGAAAATAGTATTGACTAAAAGTTTTGTTTCTTTAGAAACTAGCATTTTAATAAGGGAGAAAAATATTCAACTTAAAAACATAGTAAGTGCAGATAATATGAAGAGTTCTGTAAAAGAGGTAAAATTGAAAAGGCAGATTTAATGATGGAGTATTTACAATCTCTAATCAAATTAACATATTAAATAATTCACTCAAAATGTTTGTAAAGTGACTCACAGTTCTATCTCTGCTTAGGGTATAGAATCTATCTATCTATCTATCATGTATAATCCATCACCTGTCAATTTATGTGTCATCTATACATCTGTGTAGTGAAAAACTGGGGCTCATACATGAGGTCTTTAGGAATGAATACCTATGGGGACTGACATGTATCTTTTTAGAGGAAACATTTTATGGAATACATATGGCCTTAGTATTTAAAAATGGCAAACAAATTAACAGGAACATTTATATGGGGGTGGGGGGAGCCATGTGCAAAGTTCAAGCCAAAATGGAGTGTTTGGGGATGAAAAAATTCTTTGAAACTCTTTCTTTTTCTCCTCTTAAAACTCACCTATGTGTTTATCTGCCCAACAAGAATGCATAGAAAGAAATGCTTCTCTTTTTTTTTCTTCCTCTCATCCTTCCATTCCCCTCACCAACCCCACATCCCACCCCCTATCCACTCCCCAGGGAGAGTAAGGCCTTCCATGGGGGATCACCAAAATATGTCACATCATTTGGGCAGGACCTAGGCCCTACCCTGTGTGTCTAGGCTGAGAGAGTATCTGTCTATGTGGAGTGAGCTCCCAAAGTTCATTTGTGCACTAAGGTTATTTCTTGCTTCATGTTCATTGGGGATAAATTAACATTGAGACCCCATGAAGAAGATGTAGCTTCTCTGTCTTAGAAATGTCTACCAGAATGTATTCTTTCTGGTACACAATTGTCCTCTTAGATTACATAGGCAGAAATGGTATAGGTGCTACAGTTAGTATTCAAGTTAGAAATCTCTAATTTTTAATTTTTAATTATGTGTGTATGTGGGGGGGGGATAGGTGCATCTGAGTGCCCACTGAGACCAGAAGAGTAATAGAGCCCTGGGATTGGAGTTCCAGACAGATGTGAGGCACTTTCCAGGGGCTTGATTCTGAGTTCAGGCCCTCTGCTAGAGCAGCAAGTAATCTTAAATGCTGAGCCATCTCTTCAGCACTGGCTTTCAGTTTCTAAACATATAAACAGTCAAACCACCTGGACATGATTTTCTTTACTATTTTCACCACTGATATCCTTGGTAGATACAATCTTGAAGTTTAATTTTTAGTATAGAATATAAAATTTATTCATTTATTTCTCAATTTGCTCCTTTACTTTTTCTGATCCTAAGTTGGATTCGACTTTCATCCATGAACATTTTAAGAATATGTAATATAATAACAGGTAGTCAACATTTCATCAACATTGTTGTCTAAATTCAGATAAGTATTATTTAATTTAATATGTGATTACAATGCTATCGGTCCATGAATGTATTAGAACCTTCCATTGTTCTAATAGCAGCAGATAGTAGTGGTCAGGAACTAAATATACTTGGAAGCTTTTCCAGTAGAAAGTGACTCTTTCCTATAAAATACCAATCAGAATTCCATTTGGATCAACAATTTCCTTTAAAATATCCATTCATTTGAGGGCGGGGGAGTTCAATCAACCTCTCATACTTTAATGCATGAAATATTACATTAATGAAACAATAACAGTCTTTTTTCTCCTCAGTCACAGTGAGGCAGGTAGGTAAGGTAATGTAGGTAAGCTAAGGTATCCAGGGACATCTGGTATACCAGCAGGATTTCAGCGGAGGAAGCAAGGGGGCACCAGAGCAGAGAGCATGCCTTTCTTAGTACCTCAGTGATGACTTCCTTCCTCTGTCTGTAGCATCCTTTCCTCGGTTCTGCTTCTCAAATCACCGTGTCCATGGTTTTCACGGGGATCATGATGAACTGAAGAATTGGACTCAACAGATCTGAGGTCCAGCCCAAGATGTCTGAAAACTTTCCAGGGGATGCCATTTCTGCTATTTCCAGCATCACACATTGGCTATCAAGACTATAAAACATCAGTGTGGCAATGAAGAAAGCTTCAGTTAATAATCTGCTGAGTGCTTTCCAGACCCAACTTTTATTTTAGCAGTCCCACCTCTTTCTCTCCCTCTGTCCTTTCTTCCTTCTCTACTAAGAGAAGGACTCAGCAGTGGTTGAGCTCCTTGAAGAGGGAGGCTGAGACAAAGGAAGTCATGTTCAAGAGTGTGGGGCACACACTCTGCTCTGTCCCTCTTCTGTGGTATTTTGTCACCTCTTATAGATTGTGTTCTTTGTGAGACAGCAGGTAATAGGTACCTAAGATGCCAGCAACATATAAATCCCAGTATCCTACCTTTCCATGATACACTTAGCAACCCATTGAAATGTTTCAGTGGTGCTTTAACAAGTGAAATCTCCCATCAGGCTGTTCAACCTGGCAGCTCCTCTCCTTTACAGCCAGGAGGCTTCTTTTCTTTCACTAATTTAACAAAGACCATTCTCGGAAACCCACTGTTTTCATGTGCATTTGTGTCTCCCCTGAGTTTACTTTCTTTTTCAGCCAACAGGAATTCTGAATTGTTTTCCCTCTATCCATGCTGTTTTTGGTTGATGCCATTGCTAGCAAATGTTCACAAGGAAGATTGTTTTTTCCTTATGGCTGTGCTGGTCCTTCATGGATGTTAATTTTAAGAAATGCTACAAACTCATCTATTTGAGAACTAAGTTCAAGATAATCTCCTTTCCTCCCTTATACTGCCAGTGTGTGCAGTGCACTGCTCATTGAACATCTCTCCTTTGCTGGATGCCCATGTCCTGTTCCTCAGCATCACTTTCCAGTGTACTGTACTTGATTATTTATGATCCCCACCTTCCCTCTTTCCCTCCCTCTTTCCTTTCCTCCCTCACTCCCTTTTCCCCATCCCTCTCCTCTACATTACAGTCTGATTCCTTGTTGCATTACTTGTTCTACTTCTACTTGTTCATGATGATGGTCCTGTCCTTTCTCTGTCAAGTGCTTCACATCATTTAACTTGGCACCCAACTATGTAATGAATTCTTTTATTTATGTATTTTTCCTAATCACTGGATTATAAACTGCTAAAGAACAAAACCATTTTCTTGTGCATTTTAATGTCTGGAACTACCATTTTAATATCTGGAGTATATTTTATAAAAATAAGTGTTGAGTGAATGACTACATTCATTAATCAGCTTGGGTTCTCTATGATTTATTTTATCTCTATTTTTGACAGTTTTATATACATATATAAATGTACAATATGTTGTGATTATATTCATTCCCTGTTACCATCTGTCATTCCTTTTCCTTTGACCCCTTCTTCCTCCTAGTCTCCTATGGGTATGCCATTTAAGGAAATACCACCCCCTTTTATAGCTACCATTAAGCCAACAGCTCTTCAGGAAGGAGTGAAGCCCCCATGGACACCTTTTCTTTTGATTAAGGAGTGTTGAAGTTCCCCAGTCCTATACAGGTATCCATTTCTGCTGTGTGTTCATGATGGCCACAGTCAGGTCTTATTTGGCTCATAATGTTCTCTGCCACTTTAACCTCTCGCTTTTACATTCATTCTTCCTCTCCCATGATTTTCACTAGAGCTTGGAGGGTGACATATGTAGCCTGTTTAGGATGAAGAACTCCACAGTCACTTATCCTCAGTCCTTAGATCAGATATGAGTATATGAATTATTGTCACCCTTTAAAAAGGAACTTCTCTGTCCCAGACTTAGAAGCAGCCCTAGTTTATAAGTATAAAGATATTCAGAAGGAATTTTGACAACATGTCTATTTAGGGAACAGCAGTGTGTTTCCCTATTCAGTCCAAGACCTACTGAACCATATAGTACCATGTGTCTAATATCTCCTATGGGAGTGGTTCTCCCATCCAATCACAGAGCAGTTGGCTACCTCCAAGGGATTTGATCCCTGGTACAATACTCTATATCATCTCTAATTTAGATTTAACCCTTATAATGTGTCTTTTTTCTGCTTCAATTTATCAACAGTCTTGGCAAAACTAGTGAGCTCTTTGGCAGTATCTATATGAATTATCTTCAATCCACTTGTATATTTTATGCAGGTTTACTCATTGTTCCTGAATGTTGATTCTGTAGGACAGAAGTCTTTTACTGACCACACTATAAACATTACAGTCAGGATGCAGAAGTTACTTGACAGATTTGCTACCTGGGAACCATAGAAGCTTTGTCGATTGCTTTCTGTATTTAGACCTTATGTGATAGAGGGATCTTTTCTGTCACACCTGTTGGGTGATGCATGAAATGCTTTGTCTCTGACATTCAAGGAACTCCTGCGATGTGATGTTCCCCCTTTGTCCCTTTTACCTTTTATAGGGCCAGTGTGGCTATTTAGATGCTTAACCCAATACATTAATCTCCTGCTGGTTATGTATTAACAGTCACACAATACTCAGCATTTAGTAACTGTTGGCAGTACTAACGAAATTGTTTATAATATAACTGTATAAGTTTTCTATGTTTGAAACTAAATTATGTGAGATGAGTTGCACCAGTAGCAAATGAAAGTGACTGGATATAGTGTCAGAGACCATGAAGTGTTCGATTTCATTCACAGGTACCGGGACTGAAATAATCATGGGTTGACTGAAGTGTAAAACTGGGGACATAGATGGTGGTAGTCCAGGCCTCCAGAGGACCTGCTTAACAAGGAGTTTGGTTGCTTTACTACTGGGGGATCTCTTTAAGAATCTTGAAGTCCAGAATGTATGGTGTTGGGATCTAGACTCAGACACATTGGACAGTAGTAATTGAGGCCAGGGGTTCAGAGCATAGGAACATGGATGAGTCACCTGGCTTTTTTCTTTTCTTTTTTCTTTTTTTCATTTTTACAGGCATCTGTTCCAAAATGCTATGGGCCAAAAATTAGACAAATATTTTATGATTTTGAGATAAATTCCCCCAAATACATTTAATTTTTAGGAATAAAGAGTTAATTATCTTGGTAAGGGTACTGATGAGGAATAAGGGGTGAAATGATGTTAGATTTGGACAGTGCTGTTTTTATTGTACATATTTTTTTCTTAATTCTATTTTCCCGGTTAACTCTAGAATGGCTCTCATCCAGACAGCATGCTATCCTTACTACAGGCTTTGGAAGGACATATTTATTTGGATTCCAGAAGCATCTATTATTGGGTTGAGTATTCACAGAACACAATTAGGAAAGACTATGACCTTGTGGTTAATGGGAAAGTTCTTTATCATAAAGATATTATGAAATCATCAACTATTATGACAAGATAGTCATGCACTGCTCTTTTTTTCAGTATCAATTCCACTCTCTCATGTTTTCACTTCTTTCCCTAGTCATTAACTGCCTTGAGTTAACTACTATTTTTACTTGTTAAAACATAGATAATAAACTTGACTGACATTTTCTCTTTATTTTTTTATTGCCTCATCATGTTTCATTTGCCCTTTTTTTCTCTCCGCTTACAATTTCATATCACCATCTTGGGAAATAACAGCCCTTCCTTCAAATATTATTGTTCACTGTTTCCCATTCAGTCTCACTTGGAGCAACTTTACAATGCAATCTTGGTAGTTTTCTGAATAAAACGAGTGCAGTGTGACACACCAGATGTGGTTACAGATCCGTCTCGTGAAAAATCTATACATCAGCCAATTTCCAATTAACCTTTCTTCAAGATGAACATGGAAATGCTATCATTGTTCTTGTATGACTTTCTAACCACCTTCCAATGATCATATTTTAGATGTGTTGATGAGATCAGTAGGCAGCTTTGCTGCTTCCAGCAACTTAGTACCAATTCCCTTGTTGATTCCAAGGTCCAAAGTCAGTTTCTTACTAGCACTTGGGCCTTGGTTTTCCTTATCTCTCTTTTACCATCTTTCACCTTCTATATTGTGTTCTCTCTATCTTTGTCTCACCCCCTCTCCCTTTGACCCCCCTTTTCCTCCTCCCATAAGGAAACTAATTCATCTGTGTGATATAGCTTTGTAAGGAGGCAGAGCCACCCTGGCAGTAGAATAGGGTGGAGTTCCTTACATGGTAAAGACATGGATACAAGGATCTAAGGTTAGAACCAGAGGCAAGTGTAGCCTTGTAGACTACCCCAGTCACCCACCACAGCTAGCCACACCCCACCTGAGATGTTTCAAGCATGAGCCTGTGCAAGATATTTTGGATCCAAATATAACACAAAATAGCCCAAATTAGTCTGGGAATGTGATTCAGAAGTAGAGAAATTGTGGACTATATTTGAGACCAGAAGTTCAATCCCTAACACTGCTAGAAGGAAAAGGAAACAAAAACCAACTTCTTTTCAGGGAAAGCTGAAATGAATAAGCTTCCAGTAAAAATGCATATAGATCTGGACAGTAAACTTCACGGGGATCAGGCTTTTTTCATGAAAAAAAAAACTATGAGGTTTTAGCAGCAAAGCTTGGAAACACTGGCATCTTTTATAAATCAAGAGTGCAGCAGCATGACATGAAAATAATACATGTGCAGAAACATAGCCCGCATACAGTAAAAAGCAGGGGAGAGAAAGCACAAGGATGTATATAATGTTACACTTCCATTTTTCTTATTTATCAATAAAAACTTGTTTTCTCTAATATGAACCAAGTAGAGATGGGTAGAGAGGATGGTTTTTCCAGAAAAGAAATGACCCAAGCAAAGACAAGGATGGGATAAGAGCTAGCTATTTTCTGAATATATGAAGCCATAATGTTCTCGAAGTGTGAAGATTATTCACAAAACTCTAATGGGCAACTCAGTGGCAGCAACCAAACATGTGGCTGTGGAAGAGCTGAAAGGTGAGTGCTTCAGATTGAGACATGGTGAGTGTCTCCTACCAGAGTTCAAGTCCTAGCATGTCCTGAAACAGAATATTTCACTGGCTTCCAGGTTAACTTCATGGTAAAAATAGAAGCTTTTGTGTATTAGATTGAATTAACTAATTACATTATGGAATTTGATTCACTTGATTTTTTAAATTTATAAACCGAGACTACAGAAAATTTTTATGTTTTTAATTTTGTCTTTATGTGTGTGTGTGTATGAGAGAGAGAGAGAGAGAGAGAGAGAGAGAGAGAGAGAGAGAGAGAGAGAGAGAGAGAGAGAGAGAGAGAGAGCAGGGGGGTATTTTGCTCTTTTGGGCTCTTTTGACTCTTTGAGAGGCCCACCAGCCAGCTCCCAAATAAAACACACATGGAGTCATATTCTCAGTTATGAATCCCCAGCCTTAACTTGGTTTGTTTCTAGACAGCATTTCTTATCTTAAATTAACCCATCCACCTCTTCCCTCTAGGCTTTTTTTTTTGTCTTTCTACTTTTTATCTGACTTTCCTTCTTACTACATGGCAGTCTGGGGGTCTGTTGCCTGACATCCTCCTTTCCTTATTCTCTTGCTGCCCCTCTTCTTCCTAGGTTTTCCTTGTATTTATCCTCTCTGCCTGCCTTCCTCACTATTGACCGTTCAGCTCTTTATTAGGCCACCAGGTGTTTTAGACAGGCAAAGAATCACAGCTTCACAGAGTTAAACAAATTCAGCATAAACAAAAGTCACACACCTTAAAATAATATTTTGCCAAATGGGAGAGTCAGTGTTCATGTGTTTGTTGCCCATGGAGGCCAGAAGAGGGTGCAATATCCCCATAAGCTGCAGTTACAGGCAGTCTTGCGCTCTCCAGCTTGGGTGCAGAGAACTGAGCTTGTGTCTGTTGAAAGAGCAACAAGTGCTTGTAACCACAGAGATGTCTCTCCAACCGCAAAAGTAATTTTAAAGAGAGAAGCATCACTGCTCCACTATTGGTAATCACACTGCTTAAAGAAGCAGGTAGAGGAAGGCATGACTCTGGGTACTGCGCCTGCTCCTATTAGAATTAATGTGGACTCGTCTTTGGAAAAGAAAAATTGAATAATTCTTAACATTTGAACACCCTTATCACCTAAGAAGGTCGGGTTGAATTGGAGGGTTTCTTTTTTTATTACCTTTCTAACCTCACTTGCATTCAATGCATATGTCCCATATCATTATTATCTGATTATTCTAAGAGCTGATGGGAACCCATCCATCCCAAAGCAAACAAAGTTTTGGCTGGCTCTCCTTCCAGTGGGCCCTCGCTCCTATGGCCATGGTTAAGTGACTCGATCTCCTCCAGTCTAAGTTTTTCAAGTGTCACATTTAGGTTAGGGAAGAAGTACTCATGGACTGCTGTGAAGATAAAATGAGGTACTTGTCTGAGGCATTCAGCATAGTTCCTGGCACATTAATTTCAATAAATATTAACTGGTTTTATAGACATACCTTGGATTCCGAAAACAGCTTTCATTTACCTTCCCATAGTTCAAGCACTTTATTGTTGTAATGGGATGAACTGACAGAAGCCAAAGTGATTTTTCTAACATTTTTAATGGATTAAAAGCACTATTGGCATTGGAGCTCAAATATCAACTAGTCTAGGCCATGGGCCAGGAGCCAGAGAGTACTGTTGACTTTCTGAGAAAGAAGCTGGAGTGAGCACAGTCATAGCATCCTATCACTGAAATGCCCGGCCTCACATCAGTGCTAAAGTGACAGATGTGTCAGCCAGGCTTCACAGTCACAGACAGACTGAGGACCACATTAATCTCACACCACAGAATCAGCACTTGAGATGTGATCTCACGTCCACATTAGGTCGTGATGGAATCCAGGCGGGGCTGGGAACTCTAAACAGAACAGAGAACTGGATTTTGGCAAATGGTGACATATATTTGTCATTAGAGATCCAATGTATATGTCATGGTGACAAGGATACCTGAATGCCAGAATACTCCTGGCTTCTGGATTTTCAGCCTGGAAATGGGTATGTGGGTCCGCATCAGGTGTGTACGTCAGAAGAGCATGGATAGAAGTGACAGGACACAGGGCTGCAGCTGGAGCTGGCAGTGATCGGATCACATCCCGGGAAAACTTGGGTGGATGTTGTGGGGAGATTCTCAGCTTCCTGCTTTATTTTTGGAATTTTGGGGCAAGGGAGACATTGCCAGCGATGGATCCAGTCTTGGTTCGGTAACTGAGCTTTGATGTGCATTCAGCAAAATTAGTTTTACGAGTTCCCTTACAGAACTGCGTTGACACGTTACTGTTCCTTCACCTTCTCCTGCCTGTGTTGAACACATAAAGGAAGGCTAGATTTGCATATTGAAAAGTGAGTTTGGGGCAGAGAGTAATCCATGTCTCCCTCCTTTGCTTGAAGAAGAGAATGAAGACAGAGGCAGACAAGTTATGGTAGCTGTCTCTGACATTGCAGGAAAGCAGAAAACAAGGCCATCACAGTTGCCTGAGGCTTGGAGTTGGTGGTTCCTCTGGGAGATAAAGGGTTTTCCTGTGAGATGCGTTTTACCTTAGCCTATAAACAAGTCAATTGTGGTGTCATTCTGCAGGCTGGAACATGCTACTCTGTACCCTTGTGCAACTCACCCTGCAGTCCTCACCTTTAGTTTCTACAAGTGGAAGTCCGGCATAAATAATAGAGCCTATCCCTTGGGATTGCTATGAAATTGAAATTAGAGCTTTAGTCTAGACAAGCCGGCACACCTGTACACAGTGAGTAAACGTGAGTAAGGAGATCTATCCACTCTCTAATCTTAGTGGACATTGTACTTGTTTGCTGACTTAGTAATATAATCCGTTTAGCGCAAAGCTTTATTATGACCAACGAAATTTGTAGACCCAGTGTCTGTAGACATCGAGTAAACGGGCAAAGTGTTGAATCAAGAGGGTCTATTAGCAAAGATTTAAGGCAAGCCTGGTCAAGAAGCCCAATTCCCAAGGAAGCTCTTATTTATTGAAGTGCAGGATATACCTTGCAGTACTGTAATGGGGAGGGAGGGGTCAGGAAGGAAAGTTCCCAGCAGAGGCAGAGTGGCAAAGCAACCACCCTCATGGGTGGCATACTCGCACCTTTAGTATTGCACAAGGAGAAATCAACAAGGGTGTGCTTGTTAGTCTCCTTTCCCCTTTACACCCGATGCCCCTTATCCCCACTTGTATCTGTCCTTCCTTGCTGCTGGCACACGTAGGGAACCTCCCATCATCTATCTCCCACTATGTCTGTGGCTTCCTAGCTAGTCTCTTGCTTGCTCCTTAAGAAGTGTCCTCATTAGGTCAGTCAGTCAGTGTCTGACACTCCTGGCGTGGGAAAAGGCTGAAATGCTTCCCAGGCTTCCCCACCGTGGACCCACAGAACCTTACACGCTCTCTGCGCAGTTCCCTCTCAGCCACTCTCTACTTCTGTCCGGTCCTCAATCTTTTGGGTGTGCTCAGCCTTGAGACCTTCCAGCAAGATAGACTAGACATCAGCAATGAATTCTCTGCAACCGCTTCCAGCTTTCAGGTTACTTGAAGTCCTCCTTGACTCCTTTTAGCTGGTTAGTGCCCATTGATATCGGCCATCTCTGCACTTTGCCAGTCTTCTCTGGTGCCCTCTCCCTGCATTAGGCATTAATCTAGTAATTGACTTCTCGACACCAACACCGTAAAATCCGTGTACTATGTTTCTTGTGGGATCCAGAAGACCCATTGTGGCAACCATTACATGGTGAGTGATGATTAAACATTTATGGAAAGAGAGGCAAGGGAAATGGCTCAATATGAAGCGGCCACTACATACGTATTAGGATCAGAGCTAAGATCTCCACCACCCAGATTTGAAAAAATAGGCTAGTGTGGAGTTGTGAGCCTGGAGCTCTGGAGCTTGGGGTGGTGTGAGGTGAGTGAGTGGTGAAGAGCGGAGATGCACAAATCCCTGAATCTCAGAGCTCGCTGGCCACCCAGTCTAGCCAAACAGCAAGTTGTAGGTTCAGTGGGAGGCCCTGTCTCCAAAAGGTGAGGTGAGATGGAGAGCAATACAAGAAGATGACTCGTGGTGATCTGGGTCCCCAACACAAGCCTGCAGACACAGGGACACTCACACACGATCTCTCTCTCTCTCTCTCTCTCTCTCTCTCTCTCTCTCTCTCTCTCTCTCTCTCTCTCTCTCTCTCTCTCTCTCTCTCATTTTCCATCACACCCACCCTTCCTCCTAAGTACATCTGTGGAAAGAATGGGCACAAGAAGAGAAGAAGGGGATCAGTGCAAGACAGAGCAAAGGTGTGTGACAAAAACAAAACTCAAAGAAATATTGGAGTGAGGGGAGCAGAAGAAGATGAAAGTTTGTGCTGGGAAGGAAGGGAGAGCGGGAGGAATGAAATGACTCTATGAAGCCACAGTGTAAAGGAGAAAGTACCTTGGGACTCACTGGAGGTGCAAGGTGGAACGGAAGTCACTTTGTAGAAGCTAGAAAGAAAGAAAAAAGCCACCATGAGCCGCAAACCAAGCAAAGAGCATCTTGTGTGGTGCAGAGTGCTGACACAGTAACATTCTTGTACCAAGGGGAAGGGAGCTCCTCATCTAGATGCATGCTGTGTTTAAGACACCCGGACACCCACCTGTCTCTGCCAGCTCTTCCAGTGTTAGTCTTCTCAATGCTTTGCAGCTGAACCTGAGAGTCCCTTATGAATAGTTGTCAGTCCGCATAGCCCAGTGAATTTTAGCAATTTGTGTTTTCACACACACACACACACACACACACACACACACACTCGAGTGCTATAAAGTAGCTGCATGCCAAATCAAGCACTGATTGTATTCAATTGGAAAGCCTCCTTTCCCTGGAAGTGCCATAATGGATCTTGTCAAATGCTGATGTATCTTTATGACACGAATTTATCTACTTAGCAAACCCCTTTTCCACCATCTCTAAAATGTTCACGCCAATGTTCTCAGGGACTTTTAGCGTCACAGCAGTACCAATTCTGATGCCCAGAGTACATGTTTACTTTCTGGATTCTCTTGCTGGGTGATCTAGCCTCTCCCACCCTCACCTCTGCATCTCTCCCTTCTGCATCCCTCCCCTCCTACACTATGGGAGACTCCAAGGGCCATCTCTGCCCACCTGTGAGGAGACAGCCTGTGGTCTGATGGCGTTGCCACCTTCTCTGTGGGACAGAGTGTTGCTAGAAAGGACGGGAGGCAGGATCGTGGGGAGATTTGTCTTAGTGATGGCAGCTTTTGTATCTGCAAGTGCAGCCACCTATGACCCGTTGCCCACCTTATTTGGCCTATTTTCTCCAGACTGCTCTTGATGGCTTCTCTTCCTGACACCTCCCCACACGCTCCCTTCCTGCTGCCGTAACTCTCAACTTCTCTGCTTTCTTCTCTCTCCTTCTTTTCCTCTCCTGATGTCACTTAAACTTTTTATCTTCCTACCAAGTTTGATCAGATTTTCTCTTTTGTCATAAAAGAGTCTTAGGAAGACTAGGCAATAAGGAGCAAGGTGGAATTTTATGTCTGGAGTGAGGGCTTGTTATTCTTGCAAGAGACTCCTGCCATCGCTGCCACTGGGCTTCTGAGAGAGCTCATTGTTGGCATCACATCCTTTTAGGGGCTTTGTACCAGTAACTGCTCTTCTCTGAAATGCATTTCTCCTCCTGTGCTTCAGAAAATCCTTTCTGTCCTTTACTCCTACATAGTAAATGCTATTTTTACTTTCCGTTGTGTATCTTAAAGTCTGTTTACCTTCTTTCTGTAAACTCAAGTCTGTCATAGTGAGCATCAATGATCCCCAGGTTCCCACACAGCCCCCACATTCCTGCTCCTTTAAATGGCAAAGGCATGAAGAAAGGAGGCTCCGTTCCTTACCGCCCGGCACTGTCCTGAAGACATCTGAGCACTTCTTTACCCTAGTCTTCATGCCTGAGAAATGAGACATCCAAACCACCCATCTCATCAGACTGACACTAGTGTCAAGTGAGTTCATCCCTGTAAAAATAAAATGGCTGTCCACAGCTGAACCTCAGTAATTATTATTACATGCGACCAGTCGCTGATACGCAATAGCTGGATTTTTCTGGTACCTCTTTCTAGTTATGTTTGTTTGCTGCTTCTTTTTTACCAATATTTATTGTGTGTGTTTGAGTGAGAGGCTCAGTGTGAGATGTCTTTTGATGTGTGGGGGGGGAGGGGCACTGGAGGTCAGCATGAGTTGTCTGTTGATGTGTGGGGAGGGGGAAGATGTCAGTACGAAGGGTCATCCTCTATCACATTCCACTGTGGTTTTGAAACAGGGTCTCTCACTGAGTCTGGAGCTCATGGATTCAACAAGACTACCTGGCCCACAAGTCCCAGGGATCTCTGTCTCCACCCCCCATAGCACTGAGCTCACAAGTGCCATGCTGGATTTTTGCAGGGGTGCAGGGGGTAGAACCCAGGTCCACCTGATTGTGCAATGAACTCTTAGAAGCTGTGTCATCTTCTTAACCTCAGGTGTTTACCATTCTAAGACTTAGGTGTTTATAACCATCTGCTCACAGAGAATTCTGCTTCTAGAATCACCTTCCTCAAACTCTGAAGTCCATCTTGTCTTTAAATCTCTTCCTTACTTTGTTCCTCACACACAGATACTTTAACATCTGGCTGCTGATTCCTCCTTTTAAAGTACAGTTCAGGGAGGTGATTTTAATTTTTAAGCGCTAATCAGGGTAGATGTTGTTACCATAGAAACCAAATTTCTCATCTCAAACGTGACAGCAGTGATCACTCCTGACAGTTCACAGACCTGAGTCTCAGACAATCAGAGGCAAAGCAATTTGGAGGCCCGTTCGTTGAGAAATTTCCCTTTTTGTGATTTCAAGGAAGCCAAGTGCAGACACTCCCAATTTGCCAGAAGCAGAGAAAAGCCTGGATTGAGAGCCAAGTGCCAACTTTCAGCCCAAGGTATCAGTCCCTAACACATTTTTATTATTCTCTAGAAAATAAGGTTGTAAAAGAGTAATTGCTGACACAACCTTAATGATAGCATTTTAAGTATGCTGCTGTAATTAAAATAGGGATTTTATTATGCTAGACCTCTGAGAGCCCAGCCTGTGAGCCACTGACATAGCAGGATTTACAAAGCAAGCAACTTTGACGCCTGCTGCTTTTGCTGTGTGGGCTGCACGCTTCCTTTGTGCCTCTCCTAGTTGTAGCTTGTGTACAAAACCACCTCTCTCTTGGCAAAAAGCAATAAGCATCTGTGTTTCCGATGATGCCCTGCAGCCACGATGCTTCAGCTTTCCACAGACTTAGTTCAGAAATGTCATGAAGGAGCTCCTCTTTCTCCTTTGATTTCCCTCAGAATAAAGCTTTCATGTGTTGCACAATGAGGTTAAAATCCTACAAGGCTTCCTGATTAAAGTTTGAAAAGGACTCTCATTTCAGAGGATGTCATATCCATATGCCCCCATGAACCCCACTCCCCACCCCCTCACCCCCACCCCTTCTTTACCTGATAGACAGGTTAGACACTGAGTGCAGCTGGGATTAAAAAGACCAGAGATGGTGGCTTTTGACAAATGGCATGATGTTTTCTCTTTCTCTCCTATGATGAAACTTGAGTTTGTGGCCCACATATGGTTTCGAGTGGGGCCCCGAAGCCTCAAGCTTTGGCTGTCTGACATCTTTAATGTGTAGTTGTTGCCTGGGGCCCTGACATAGCTGAGTAAGCAGCAGACATCCAAGCCCCTGAAAGGAATAAGGCCAGGGAGAAGACTCACATCCTAGCCATCATTCTTCTTTTTGAAGAACCTATCCCTAGATGTCTAACCGCAAAATAGGCATGTACAAGTCCTTGGCCTGAACCTAGACTTGTGAGAAAGGATGGTTGATAAACTGATTGTACTGTCATGTCTCTGAGACACCTATCTTCTGGAAGAAGAAAGATATGGTGGTTTAGCAATTAGCTGCTTTTGCTGTACCTGATGGCATATGTTATTGTAAGAAGTAGAAGCAAATTTAGGCTTTCTTAGAAGTATACTATTTTTCCACCATAAATGAAGTTGTCCCTTCTTATTGTTTGGGTTCCTTGCCATCGAAATCAACCAAACATGAACTAAAAATACTCAGGAACAAACCCCCTGCACCTGTACTGATGTATACAGACTTAGTTGCCTTGTGTTTATTCTTCAAACAATGTAGTATGGCAAGTGTTTACACTGTGTTTATACTTAATTACTGCAGGCAAAGTAGTGCAGAGCCTCTTACACTTTTTCATTTGTGACTCTCACTTGTCTGAGAAGTATACTGGAACCTGGATAGGTAGGCATATAAACACTGCCAACAAATTCTCAACAATTTTATTTAAAAATGTTCCTTTGTAAAGCATGATTTTACCACTCATGAACAAGGAAAAATATATATATATATATTAATGAGGGAGATACCCTTGTTTATTTTTACACAAAGTATTAAAAAGTGCCTGAATATTATGTGGAAGGATATAGAGCATTGTAAATATTTTGGGGTTGATTGATATTTTGATTTTTAGAAGTATCAATGTTGTAGGTTGTCGCTTTACATGCAGATGTGGATTAAAATGTCAGAAGTGTATTTCGGGTCATTTTAGAGATTGTTGGAGATCCTGTTTTAAACCAAGCCAATTCACATAGAGATTTTTATGAGATTCAAGTCATCAACTCAAACTTCAAGTTTCAAAATTAAGCATTCTAGTTCGGGACAACCCAAATATATATTAATTTGGTGCATTCATGTGAAGGAATGATGGTAGGAAAATATTGAAGCTCTTCATAGTCAGTAATTAAGTCATTAGCTTCCCCTAAGAGCAGACAACTTGGTATGTGCAGTTAGAAACAATTCTTAATTCATATTGCAGAATCCACCCTGGTTGATTAGTATAAAAGAAAGCATTTAATTGGAAGCTTATTTATAATTTTAGAGTATTAGTTCATAAACATTGTGACAAGGAGTGTGGCAGCAAGAAGGCATTGTCCTCTATTATTAAGTAACCTCATTCAAAATCTTATATATGTATGTGTGTTTCAGGAGGCTTCTACAGTAGTAGGCATCTATCTATAAAGCATGTTCAAGTGTCTCTCCATTGTCTCCTACCCCTCTCATATTTACAGCTCTATTATTTTCCTCTCCCCTTCATATCACCTGTGCTCTATCTCCTCTTCTTGAAGCCCTCTTCCCTATGGTTTCCTACTGTCTTAGTCACTGTCTATTTCGTGAAGAAACCCAAGACCACAGCAACTCTTATAAAGGAAAACACTTAATGGAAGCTGGCTTATCATCAAGGCAAGAAGCGGGGCAGCATGCAGGCAGACGTGCTGGAGAAGGAGCTGAGAGTCCTACATCTTGATCCACAGGCAGCAGAAGGAGACTGTGTGCCATACTGGGCATAGCTTGAGCATATGGGAACTCAAAAACTCCCTTCCACAGTGACATACTTCCTCCAACAAGGCCATACCTACTAATATTGCCACACCCTATGGGTCAAGCATTCACAAAAAGGAGTTTGTGGGGGCCATTCCTATTCAAATGACCACATCCAAAAAGGGTAAAAAATGCCTTTAGTTTTAAAGCTCAGAAGAATGCTCTCCGTATTTGTTCAGTGGCTTGTCTTCACAATAGGTCTGCACATCCCATGCAGACAGGATCAGGTTAAATTCTCAGTGACAGGTAGTGTGACCAAAGGCAGAAAGGTCAGGAGATTAGTTAGCATATGCAATGCTCTAGCTTGCTTTCTGTTGCTGTTGTAAGCACCATGAGCAAAATAATTCAGGAAGAAGGGGTTTATTTGGTTTATAGGTTACAGCCAATTGAGGGAAATTAAGATAGGCACTGAAGCAGAGACCAAAGAGGAACACTACTTACTTGCTTGTTTCCCTTGGCTTGCCTGGCTGCTTTTCTTATACAGCCCAGGTCCTCTTATTCCTGGATGACACTGCCTACAGTGAGGTTAGCCCTCCTACATCAATTAGCAATCAACAAATGACCCACAGACATGCCCACATGCCAGTCTGATGGAGGCATTGCCTCAATTGATGTTTCCTCTTCCTAGGTTGGTCAGGTTAACTACCAAGATTAGCCATCACATGCACATATAGGCAAATTTGAAATAAGTAGTCTGTCTCCTGCATCCCAACTCAGTGCTATGTCCTGGCACCTTGCTCCATACAAATGGCATAGAAAATACCACATCTGAGATAATTGTCTTTTGTGTAGATGACTCTCTTGGCAACCTATTCTTAGATTAGTATTCCATCAGATTCTGGGTTAAGAATAAACTTATTCTAGATTAACCACTTGTATCTCGAGTCACTGGCCCACTTTTAAAAGGATACATGATTCCTATGTAATTGTGAAATTTGAACCTTTGGGAATAGATAATTCTGACATGCATAAATGCAGGAGATGGCTATTGACCTTTAGATTAGTAACAAATTGTAAATTTGATCTTAAATGATAAATAATGTGTTTCCCACTCCTGGAATGTTCCAGTAAGTTGCATTACACACTTCTCTTATTTGCAATCATAGATATTTGTGAAATAATTTTCAGTATTTTACAACCACTGTTACCCACTATTGATGGATGAGATCTTTTAATAAGAATTCAGAGTAGCAAAATCATATAAAGTGCTAAGAAATACTGTATGTGTAATAGTAAAAGAAAAATTATTATTGTGCTACAAGTGTGTTAAGAAGTGGATTAAAAATAAAATTACTAATAACTGGACTAATTTCATACTTCATTTACTCTACAGTAATTATATATACTACATATGATTATATATTATATACACAATTTTATATTAGTTATATATGTATATATATATATACATATGTATATTATGAGTCTGGGTGCCATACCACTGTTACTATGATCAGTTAAGGCAGAGTTTTCTAAACATTTATTTAGCTAGAAAATGGCAAAATGTAGATGTATAAGCATGAAGAAAGTGTCTTTCTCCAAAATGTGTGTGGTTTTCCTTCAGATATGTGCTGCAATTAAGCCAGCCATGGTCAATCTTGAGTCATAACATCAGAACCTTGAGTTTCTGGTCTCTGTGACCATCCTGTACTCAAATGAATGACCTACTTCAAGCCTCCATCCTGAAAATTGGAAAATACCCATATAATTCTTTCTAGACCAGTGGCTCTCAACCTCCTTAATGCTGCAGGACCCTTTAATACAGTTCCTCATATAGTGGTAACTCCAACCATAAAATTATTTTCATTGCCACTTCAAAACTGTAATTTTGCCACTGCTATGAATCGTAATGTAAATAACTGAGTTTTCCAGTGGTCATATTAGGCAACCCCTGTGAAGTAGTCATTCAACTCTGGAGGTTATGACCCGCATGTTGAAAACCATTGGTGTGTGTGTGTGTGTGTGTGTGTGTGTGTGTGTGTGTGTGTGTGTGTGTGTGTATTCTTGCATGTGAGCGTCCAAGGTTAATGCTGCATGTCTCATAGACTGCTATCGGCTTTACATAGACCACTAACCCTTTCATGTTGAGGCAAGGTAGCACACCTTAATCCAGGATTCACTAATTTGGCTAATCAGCCTTGCCAGCTTTCACTGAGAATCCCTTGTCTCAATTCCCAGCCTGTGAGATGACAAATAGGGTGTCATGCATGACACCTGCCTGGCATTTATGTAATAGTCTGGTACCGAACTTGGTTTTCTAGCAAGTGCTGTGGCTACTGAGCCATTTTTCCATCTCTACTGTCTTTGAGAGACTAGAATAAAGACTGTATCCAAATTCTAAACTACTTTTCTTTATTTTAGTAGCACAAGAGCCTTCAACATGGATCTTTTGTCTTTACAGTCTGTGTGTTGTAGCATTTTTTTCTGATCTGAGTGTCTGAGATCTCATCTATGAAATAATATTAACACCCATAAATATTAATTAACCTTCCTGAATTGAGGACTTTTCTGAGATTAAGATTTAGCATCATCAAGGACAGCACAGAAAAAAGACAGAAGCAAACAAAATCACAAAAACCCTTAATCTTATCCATGTTGCTAGGGAGGCTTACCCGTTCTCACTATAGAATTTCGCAGACTTCTTTGAGAATATCATGAGCTCCCCAATATATTTATATATTATATATATATATTGATGAATTTATTTCATCTATTTCATATTATCTGTAGATATTTGTCCCCCAATTCCTCATTTCAATAGTTTGTGCTCCCTTTCCATCTTTTTGTCTGGAGGCCATATATTTATAAAACAAGGAGAGTAGGCAGTGGTTGGAGAAATAAAATGAGAGCATCCTGTTTCTTCGTTGCCCATTTTGCTCCATTAACACAATACAACTGATAACCCCAGCATCCTAGTTCAGTTCCATTTATCCTGCACGCCTGGGGCCTGCAGGTGCTCTGGGCTTGCTTAGTCTCAGGTGCTCCTCAGCTGCTGGTCTACTCCATGTGTCTCTCAGTCTGCAGCAGCAGCTGATCAGCCCATGTCCTATCATTAGCCCATGGCAAAGGAATGTTGAGCAGAAGTCTCTGCTGCTGCTTAGGTTCTCATTTCTCTGTCCTCCTGTTGGGGTCAGAGCGCCTGCCCCCACCCCCGGAGAGTGTCAGTGAGACGTGCTGTGTGATGGCTATTCTAGATTGTCAACTCGACTATATCTGGGATGAACTATAATCCAGAAACAGGGCACACTTGTGATCTTGAGGTTGGAAGACACGGTCCTTTGATGTGGATCTTGGAGCTGGATGACACGTATCTTTACCCCCGACATTGAGGCTGGAAGGCACACCTTTAATCTGGGCCACGCATTCTGTGGAAGCCTGCGTGAGGACAATGAAAGAAGGAATGGTTTGCTCTTCAAGGCCCTCGCCTTGTCAGTACATCATTTCTTCTTTGCGACCCCAGCAGACAAGCTGAAACACCCAGTCTCATGGGACTGAGCAGCTACTAGATTCTTGGACTTAACGTTCACAACTAGTCATTGTTGTACTGTAGCCTATAAGATATAAACTATCATATATATCTATGTGTGTGTGTGTTATTTATATATGAGAGAGAGAGTAGAGTCTTTCCATAAGTTCTGTGACTCTAGAGAACTCTGACTAATACAGGTGCCTACTCTACCAATTCCACCCAGAGACAGTGCAAAATCACACGGCAAAAAAAAAGCAGATGCTATTCCAGGCCCTGGACTTCTTTGTGGTATTGCTTCCTTCTACCCGTTGTTAAGAGTGGACATGTTTCCTTTTGGTGTTCATTGAACCCACGAATGTGCTTGCAGTCTGGCAAACACACATCGAGTCATTTAATCTCTACTCTCCAATACAGGAGTATACATACATTAAGAGGTTTGAATGCTATGTTAGAAGAAATCCTTGGTGATTACAGTGTAGAAGGAGATTTTTCTGTTTTATATTGCCATTGTACAAAGGGTTTGGTGACTTTACTAAACTGTGTGTTATATGTGATCAACTAGTTTTAATGCCCAGGCATTATTGATTAGTACTCTGAAGGACAAAATAGGTCACTGCAGGATGTCTGCAGTTGCTCCTCAACTTAATAGACAAAATGAAGATAGTAGTTTGCTTTACCGCCTCAGATTCTTCCAGCTCAGTGATGCTTGGAGAACTGTGCTAAAAATAACCTGCACAACTGAGTGTCATTTCTCTGTGTGATTGTAATAGACTTCAGGACCTCTGTGAACATAAAATATTATAGCCCTATGACAGCTTACTTTGGTGGTCAGTAGAGGTCGGACTGATTATAAATGGGTGATAAGCTTTTCATAATATTACTGGATATACCCTCAGACTCATTTTGTAAAAGTAACACTAGTCATAATGCAGGTCTATACTAAAGCAGAGGTACCTGAATTAACCGAGTTATTCAAGTCAGACAGTTCCTAATAATTCTGGCATCCTTCTCTGTGGGAGAGGCCTGTAGTGATGATGGTCTGACTGTCTACTCCGTGTACTTTCTGGTTCCCTTGCAGCTACCAAATCTAGAGAAAATACTGAGAATTTCTATGGGAAAAATATTACAGTTGCTAGCTCAATTCCTTCAGGTGTATAGTTTTCTTTAAGCAGAGTTTCCACGATTAAATAATGGTCAATTTACTGCAGGCACTAATTAGGATAACTTGAAGGCTCGGCACTCTCATTAAGTGACATGCCCATTCTGTGGGGTCGATAGAGATCATGACTTTATGACATTAGGTACTTCTACACTCTACTGGACACACTGGAAAGAAAATGGCCATAAACCCAGATCAGCTTCATCCTTCCTTTTGCCAGGGAAGGCTGCTTATGAATTCAAGGTGGATACATGAGGCTCACCATGACCCAGACAGTTTCTACCTTGCAATATAAACATCTCTAATACAGATCAGTACAGCAAGAGAAAAGACAGTTACAGGGTAGCACCCCCAAATTCACTGACGAGGTAGCTTCACCTCTGAGCCCTGCCTTGAATTTGACCTTAAAAGACCACACTGTCTTATGCTGTGTCCCTCCTAAGGGATTGGTGGCATGCCCATTTGTTCCCCTTCCATGAAAGTGTTAGAGATATTCTTTGCTAAAATCTCTGTGGGTATGAGTCATGAAAAGGCTGTCAGCATCTCTCTGACATCTCAGAATCTTCTGTGGGGGTGGGGGAGAACTGACTTTCCAGAAATGACTTCTGACTTGGCAGAGCCACGTGGAA